>NC_092101.1:29202339-29520344 GCF_045679555.1 Salvelinus alpinus | reverse complement strand
CGCCTACTATGATAGTGTTTTTGAGAGTTTACTTTGTCTCCCCAGCTAGTCTTGCCATGGCGTGAAGGTATAATACACATGAGCTTCAGGCTATTATAGCGGACTGACAGTTCGAGGTCAGGGCCCATCGGTCTGAAAAGGGGGAGACTTTCCCAAATCTGCAGTTAGCTCCATTGTCAATCGGTTTTAATGGGCCGGTGGTCTTTCACTTTCACACCTGCGAGGGGTAAAATCTAATTCGATTAATAGGAACTTCAATATATATTCATTAGGTGGCTTTCGCTCAATAATATATGATCACCAGCGGGATGTGAAAAGAGACCATTTATTCCCAGTCTGAATGGACCTGCGTGGGACCAAAACTTCACCTGCTTCCCCTCTCAATTAGGAATGTATCCCAAACTCCGACTGAAACGAGTTAAATTAACCGTTAGCTAATTTCCTATCGCCCTTCTTACGCAGTCCTTCTATTTCAGCATGCCCCCTCAATTTACCATAAGTTGAAAGGTTCAACTAGTGCTTAATGAAACAGTGACTAAATCGTTCTCTCGCTCTCAGAGGAACCCTGTAGCTGTCTCTTCAAAGGCCGCAGAGTCTGCAGCCGTCGGGGGTCCACTGCTAAATGCGAGTCCCAAGACAGGACAATCTAACCTGTCAAAGCCTTTGCCCAGTTCTATATATCCTTGTTCTGTGGTTTCGAAGGAATTGCAGCATAATCAGCCAACGTGGGACTGAAACTGCAATTAAACTCATTTTGGACAAGAAAAATCTCTTCAAAAGCGAACATAACATGGATGATCGAGGCTATTACCCCGGTTTAGCCCTGGGCTTAATCGGGTAGGGCTTTGTGGGCAGGATACATTATGGGCCTAGTACTTCATATAGCCTCTAAATAAAGTCCAGGTATCAATAATAACTTCATAATAATGATGATGTTAATAATAATAACAATACTACTACTAATAATAATAATAGCATCATCCTTATAAGAACTAATGTAGGCTACTTAAAACAAATGTATTTTTTTATTTTTTATTAGGTTCTATTTCATTTCAGAATACCATTTTTTTTTATTAGAGTGTTTTATTAGAGTGTGAGTTTAAATATGGTCAGTATAGGTTAGGCTACATGTTCGTTTTTCTCTAATGCTATTATGTGTTATACCTTTTTATAATTACCCATTTTGGCTATTGTCAGGCTATACGAATATACTAACATGTAAATACTGTTTTTTTAAATGCACCAGAGAATAAATTGGCAATAATTCAACTGAAACTCAGATCTAATGTAAAAATCTAAAACTGACCCCCTAAAGTTATGCTTTTAGCCATTAGGGATACCATAGGAACCATCAACACAGCTTTTATATTCGGACTATTTTTCTTTTCTGCTTATGTTTGGTTGGATGGGAGTGTGTTTGTGTGTGTGAGAGAGAGGGGGTCAGAGAGTTGTTAAGTATAGACAACATCAACTTAACTCTTTAATTAAGTGCCAGTATAGTTCACAGGTAATGCACTCCTTGTTGACATCTTTTATCAACCTGTTACCTAATCAGAGAGGGACTCAATATAACATGTAACATGGTTAACCCGAGCAGGGCACTGCCAAAGCCAGCTCTAGGAACAGACAGAAAATGTCAAGATTTATTAAACTATTAATCTATTCTTGATCATCTTAAAAAGAGTACAGTATATGCATTTGGCTGTAAATGACGGTAAACCTGGATGTAAATCTAATACTGTTTATATTAGTGTCTCTGATCACCTGCATATGATGACATTAATGTGTCCCTTGAAATGGTCTCATGAGAAAATTCGTGTAATTATTATATTAAATTGACTATTTACTCAAAATACAGACTCAACGTTGATTTCTTGACAATTATATCATTCAAACACAAAAGCTCAAACAATAGCCTTTAAGGGCCGAATCAAAGATACACCTGCCAACCGGTCAGAAAACATAGCATATCCATTTTTGTCTGAGATACAACTCACCAAAGTTTTATTAAAATAAATACAAATATACATATTATTTACATAATAGTCTACTAAGCACATACAAATTCAGGTGGATAAATCAGATGTGAAACAGAGTAGATCAACAGCGTCATTGCCACATCGGATAAATATGATATTTATCTAATCACATGGAAGAGGAAAGATACCAAGCATTGTATGACAACTACTGAGGATGTACAACTTTGACGTTGGTTGAACCCTGAATGATTTAACATTACATTTATGTTTCTAAATGTTTTAACAAATAAAACATGTATTCACAATTTGTTCATATTGGACAGTTAACATAAAACGAAGGACAAATAGGCCTGCACGATTTAACCAGAGGGAACCAAAGATATTCCCAATAGTTCTTCTCAGACTGGAAGTAGCATATCATGGCCATGAGGTCGTCTGGTATTGCTGAATCCGTGTTGAACAAGGGTAGACTATGCCAGTAGTGTAATGGAAGTATGTATAGTGTGAGATGGCCTCAGATTGGGGAGATCTCTTTCTCTGACGCTGATGCAGGGGATAAAGATTCCTCGTCCTCAGACCTCGGGTAGTCCGTATGACCACTTGCGCACTTGCAACCGCTGTGCGCGCTCCTCTGTGTGCCCTTGCCCTCCTTCTTGTGTTTCACCCTCCGGTTCTGGAACCAGATTTTCACCTGCTTCTCCGAGAGGTTCAGATACGTCGCAATTTCGATTCTTCTGAGCCGGGAAAGATACATGTTGGAGGAGAACTCTCTCTCCAGTTCCAATAGTTGCGTGCTGGTGAAAGCCGTGCGCATCCTTTTGCCATTCTGGATGTGATTGCTCTCAGAGGCGCCTGATGGAGACAGCACAACGATTTAGCCACATCATTGTTCTATTCACATTTCTAACAGTGCACTACATACTTTATGCAAGAAATGGCATTGGTTGTACTGTGTGTAATTGCGCGTAATTGGATAGACTAATACAAAACAACATTATAATGTTCGTTATTTCGTATTTGTTATTTCGTACTAGTCTATTCAATTACGCATAATATATGTGGTGCAATTAAGATATGTTGCTCTAATTTCAAAGGTTGAATTGACAGGTTGTTACATTGCGTTGAATTGCAGATACAGGTGGTCAGAGAGCACAACATATTCTTACCTATGGAGAGACAGTGGTACCTCCTGGGGTCAGTGACGCTGTACGTAGGCGTGCAGACAGGTGCGTGTCCCAGCGCCGGAGACTGTTGGTGGTGTGATATCCTCTGACAATATTGGGGCTCCGCTCCCGGGAACTGACTCTTCAGCATCGAAATGCCGCCGCGGGATGAGTGGAGATGGGACGTGACGCAAACCGGGCAGACGCAGAATGTGCCGGTCTTCCTGGATGGGCACACCGGCGCGTTGACCGTCATCATGGTGGGCGAATGCATGCTGATGGGGATGAAGAAGTCTTGTCCGAGATGCTCATTTAGAGGCGCGGGTCGCACGGTGTCCTTGATAATCAAAGAGTCGACATAAAAGGATCTAGACATGGCTGCAGAACGATAAGCGGTCAGTCAGTATTGGTTCTTGCACAAGATGTTGACCGTTTCTCATCTGAAGCCCTCAGGATCTCGGAAGGTCCTTATGTTTGATGGTTAAACAAAAGGGACCCCGGAGAGGGCTGGCCCTAGCGTCACCCACGTGCGCAGCCGGCTCCAAGGGCTTCAGTATACTGCAAGTTGCTCAAACCACGTGATTTGTCAGAGAACTTCCAATCAAAATCTCCACATTCGCTCATTTTACCCCCAATATAGTGAAAAGTCATGTTAATAAACAAGTCACTCAAAAAACATAATATGAGTAGATAAACAAAGTTTATCTATAGCATCATCAGCTGCCTGAGACAATAGTGCCCACATCTCATGCAATATATTGTTTCTGTGCGGTAATGTAATTTGATGAAGAAAATTATATTTAAAATATAAAATCCATATTTTATCTAAACAACAATCCGATTTTAAATTAATTTAAACAGTTGCATTGATTAAGGAATAGCAACAGAACAAACAGCCTAAATTCGTTGGGCGATGGAGTCTCCAATGTATCGAAGGGTTCGATAGGGATGCTGGCTCATGTTGACTCCAATGCTTCCCAAAGTTGTGTCAAGTTGGCTGGATGTCCTTTGGGTGGTGTACCATTGTTGATACACATGGAAAACTGTTAAGCGTGAAAAACTCAGCAGCATTGCAGTTCTTGACACAAACCAGTGCGCCTGGCACCTACTGCCATACTTCCTTCAAAGACACTTAAATCTTTTGTCTTGCCCATTCATCTTCTGAATGGCACACATACACAATCCATGTCTCAATTGTCTCGGGGCTTAAAAATCCTTCTTTAACCTGTCTATTCTCCTTCATCTACACTGATTGAAGTGGATTTAACAAGTGCAATCAATAAGGGATCATACAGCTTTCACCTGGATTCACCTGATCAGTCTGTGTCATGGAAAGAGCAGGTGTCCTTAATGTTTTGTGCAGTCAGTGTATATGGTCAATCCAGACGTAACACTGATGTGTCCCAGAAATTGTCTGTACACCTGTTCATGATCGATTCAAATGTGAACTTTGACGGATAGGCTACATATATTCATATAACAGTAGGCCTCTATAGCTAAAATTGATCACAGACATCTGCAATAGCCTATTGGAGCTACCTCTAATAGCCTACCTCTAGTATCATATCAATTAATCTCCAGCCTCTGAATATACTGTAGCTCTCAGCAAACTCACATACAAACCACATGCATTATCTACAATGTGAGCAGCTGCCTTGGGTAGCCTATGTGTGATGGTTCTTGTACTGTTTGTTACCAGACTTGATCGTCCATAATACTGTTGGTCTAAACAATGAGCTCTCTATTAGCAGGGATTCAAACCAGCGTAATGCCTCCAGTTGGTTATTCGTTTTGTTTTAAATACCAATTAATTAGCAAACTATGCTTAGATAATGACTTTATAATTGACAGAATTGTATGGCCCAAGCCTTGTATATTGTGACAATGAGAGTCAATCTACTTTTCTGTGTGAGAGTTTATTTGTGGAAATGTGATTTGAAGTTGTAAATCTCGTGACTACCTGGACTAAATATAATTGCAGTATAATCATTCCCTGGATGCGTCCCTTTGGTAAAGATTTCAGGTCCAGCAATTAAAGAATTATGAATGCCTCTGTCTGGGTTGTGACTATTTGATAGCGATTAGAATTAAATTAGAAAGTGTTTATTACGCTGGGTTTCTGCCGGGTAAACAGGCAGCTATTTCAGAAATGCGTTAATCCCTTATCTTGTGACAATAATTAGCGAGTTTGATCTCCAGGCGGGTCACCAGTGGGTTTACCTTCTACTTTCATCTGCGGACTAACGCCTCGAACCTCCAGACAGAGCGCATGGAAGCGAGCGGCGTGCGCGGTTTCCGAAGTTTAATTGTGCAAACATTACAAGCGTAAACATCCATTCAGTCTCTTGAGCAAAGGACAAGTATGCATACAAGAGTTCAGTTTAAGGATTGCAATATTGAGGTAAAACTGGACTATAAACCGCACTACGTTGGCTATACATTTTCCAATGAAACTAGGCCTATATATCCAAGATCATACAATTATATTTTGTGGGGTTTACAACTGTTTGCTCTACGTGTAAATTAGCCTTATAAGGGAAGGGAACATGGTCAATTCGTTGTATGTTTTTTCTCTGCTTAATTTGGGGAAGCAACCAGTGGGTAACCAGTGCTCATACGATTTTAATTGGCATCTCTAAACGAATTAGAATATGACTTAATACAGGTATAAATGACAGAAACAAACACGTCTGTCACGCAGACTGTAATTGCTATAATAAAGTGAACACCGTGTATGACATGAGAAGCGCAATGGGTTGTTATGGTACGGAGAACAGTTTCCAGAGAGAGAGAGAGAGAGAGAGAGAGGACAAACCAGGCGGAATGATGTGTGGCGCGCGCCCTCATCACACCATCCTAGCTCCAATATTATTTTTCCATAATTCTGCACGATAAAATTTCATTGTCTATTAAGTAATCCCACAAATGAGATCCTTTATGAGGCTATAATGAGCTCTAATTGCCACGACCAGTCGAGCCACGTGGAAGGGTTTAGCAGGCATTAAGCCGTCGGGTACAGAGCACAGGCTGTTACCTAGCCATTACTTTCATAATTCAAGAAGAAAATTAGTCCATTTAAGGTAAAAATCCTTTGATTCTTTTTATTCTGCTTGGGGTGACAGGACTACAGCTTTGTATGCTTCAGTTAAAAAGCGGCTGCCGCCAATGGGACCGTTACCAAATTACCCCCTTAAAAACGAAACGTCTGAGTTTGAAAAGAATGTCAGAAATCCATAAAGCTCAGAGGGCCCCACTGCAATGAGTTCCTCTCCCATGTTGTGTGCAAACGATATAACCATTCAGCAGTTAGTCCATTCAGCCCTATTCAAGTCATGTTGATGTGGCAATTAATCATGTGCCCATTAATTATAATGAAGATCAAATTAGTAATAAATCACACTTTAGAAATTAATGCACACTGCTTAGTCCTCCACATATTAGCTGTTGATATTTTCCTTGTTAGTGGGAAGATACACCAGGCCTTTGCTTGTTTGTGACCAACAAACTGTTAGGCTGTTAGTTATTAGGGATACCATAAGAACCATATGCCACATGTTTCTATTTCTGACAATAATTTTCTTATCTTATGGTGGGGTGGGAGGGGGGGGGGGCGTGGACACAGTGCTTTGAGTTTCTCAGAAACAAAAACACACAAACGTGTTAATGTGCTTTGCTGAGGCAGCCCCCTCTCATTCTCAGTACATATTATACCGTGAAGAAGTCCATTAATGTTTTGTTGAACAAGCGTCATTAACTTGTTGTATCAACGCCTTTTTACAAAAGTTGCATTGTTGCACAGGGCCGGCTTGCGGCCCATCTTGGCCAATACAGTGGGTGATTTCCTCCTTTATTAGTAACCAGGCAACAGATCCTGAATACCAAAACTGAATAGAAACACTCGGGTTCTCAATATAGTTTTCAATGGCGATGGAAAAATGAACAATGATCCTGCAGACAACATAATGACACGCAGTGACTTTTCATTTACAATTATCTCGTTCATGTGAATAGCAGCTGCAGTGGCTACTCTCCATCTCATGGGTTTCAGTGAAAAGAGAGAGTGAGAGAAAGAGCCAGTAGGAGAAGTTGAATAGGATTCTGCAGGAGTCATGGTCCCACTCAGTGTGGAATCTAATTTATATCTCAATTAATAATTTGATCTCTATACAAAAATGAGTTAGAAATAAAACCTTTTTCTTTAAGTGCATCTAACCATCCATCAGTTCATGCTATGAAAGATAATTTGGGATATTTCTGTGCACAGAACATCAGATAAACGTTAAATGTGGAGCTAAACCCTGAATAACAATTTTACACCTGCATTGCTTGCTGTTTGGCGTTTTAGGCTGGGTTTCTGTACAGCACTTAGTGACATAGGCTGATGTAAAAAGTGCTTTATAAATACATTTGATTGAATAACAAAATAAGGGTTTTGCTCCTCATTCAGAATTGTCAAACCTGGAACTTAGTAGGCCTACTCTGGCAAACCATTTCTAATAGGCCATATAAGGCTTTATTCACTGTTTTACCCTACATTTAAATCGAAAACACCATTCCAGGCAATCCTCCTCAGGACAGTGACACCCACAACACTGGGTGAGCCTTGTGAACCAAGCCACTTACAGGCCCTCATTGTCGGCCGAAGAGATGCGCTTGGCTCCCACTAATTAGAGCAACGTTTCTAGCTCTCACCGAGCTGCTTAGCCGAGACACTCGAGACTGAAGTGTGTCCGTCAGGCAAGAAGTGTCTGGATGTCCACACAAACAAACACAGAAATATGTCTGCGTTTCAATACCATGCGCAATTAAGGAGAGTCTAGAAAACGAGATAAATACCAACCCGATGGTTGCCTCCTCTCTTCCCCGTATTAGGGCCCTGGTCCCCCTCTCTGCCTCCTCTCTTCCCCTTATTAGGGCCCTGGTTCCCCTCTCTGCCTCTTCTCTTCCCCTTAATAGGGCTCGGTCCCCCTCTCTTCCTTCTAAAAGACTAAGCAAATAGTCATTACTGAGCCAAAATGAACTACAGAAAATAAAATAGCCCTTATAGCAATCTCCTCTTGCTTGAGTTGCCAAAGAAAAGTCCTGAATATTCATCCTCATTTTGATCAGAAGATATTTCAGACGTTGCCCTGTGATGCTTCTCTGTTCTGTCATCACTGTTGCTGCTAATGGTTATTGTTGTCTGCCTTTTGGAACTTATTATTGGGGACATGCACTCTCTTACTGGTCACTCTGGACATCAACACCCTGTTATTGGGGACATGCACTCTCTTACTGGTCACTCTGGACATCAACACCCTGTTATTGGGGACATGCACTCTCTTACTGGTCACTCTGGACATCAACACCCTGTTATTGGGGACATGCACTCTCTTACTGGTCACTCTGGACATCAACACCCTGTTATTGGGGACATGCACTCTCTTACTGGTCACTCTGGACATCAACACCCTGTTATTGGGGACATGCACTCTCTTACTGGTCACTCTGGACATCAACACCCTGTTATTGGGGACATGCACTCTCTTACTGGTCACTCTGGACATCAACACCCTGTTATTGGGGACATGCACTCTCTTACTGGTCACTCTGGACATCAACACCCTGTTTTTAATTGGTGGTCTTTTACCATAACAGCTACATTGTTGAAGCCTGCCTCTGTACACTATACACCAAATATTTCCTTTTAAATTATGGTCTCCCCTATTTCCTGCCACCAAAACACACAATCACAGAATATGCACAATTTGTGTAATAGAGACAACCTTTGTCTTTGCATCCATGGAGAGCAAAAATAATAGTGGAACAATCAATGTATTAATTTATAGCAGTGATGGTCAGTTTTCATTTTCTCTATTATTTATAGTCATGACAACTTCTTGGCCTAGACAGTGGGAACGGTATTATTGAACCGCCATGCTCTGAGTATTCTACAGTGGGTTGTTCACAAGTTCAACATAGATGCATGTCTGAATTTCATCCTTACAGGTTCTCAGCCATTCCCCCTCTTGTCAAGCACCTGCCCCACAACAAGAGGATGATTCTGACTTCCTGTTTGGCTGTGAACCAGGAAATGTATCCCAGAGTGAGTGATGGCTCTCCTATCCATCTAGTTACCCCAGCCATCTCTCCCAGAACATAAAAGAGGTGATATTGTAACCGTTTTCTGCTTCTGAAAGGGGAAATCCCTAGGATTGAGCTTGTGTGCTGGAGCGGAAGCAGTCTGGAATGTGTGGCCAGGCCATGTCTTTTGTCACCAGGCCTTGGCTGAATAGGCATGGGGTACAATCTGCTCCTGTGGGCTCAGGAAAAGCCTATAGCCAGCTGATGGAAGCCTTCACTCTTACACCTTTTATAGCATCCTACACCTGTCAATCATTTAGTCCTGTCATATACAAAGATTTCCTTAATTATCAGTCAGTTGTTATGCTGGGGGATTGTACAAATAAAAAGACAAAGGATTAGCACAAAATTATTGATGATAATATGTCAAATCTTCTAGATATTTCAATGTGTGACTCGTGCACTGTCAGCTAAATACAGATTTTCATCCCATATCGTAGTGAATAGAATGCCCATTACTGGGATTTAGAGGATGTTTTCAAGGGCATGCGAATGCTCTGGTGATTCAGGCTCTTGTGATGTTTAGCAAATTGACACAATAGGCTTTGATGAGGAGGAAGTTTTATTTATTTCTAAATAAATAATTTATCTTTCTGATTTATTTTTCTTTCACTGCAGTTTCCCATCCTCAGACAAACTATTGATTGGATAACATGTCAGCCTCATCCAGAGAAGTGTTTGTCGTTATGCTGATGTTCATCATTGCCAGTTAGTGTCCGCTACCATGTCCCTTCAACCACATCCCATGCCTTCACACAGGCAGGCAACACAACTATATCTGAGGCAAATGAGAGGAGAGGCCATACATCCCTAGTCTCCTAACGACCCTTCACCCATCTGGATGGGCAAAGTCACACATCTCTTAATTGAGATTGTGTCTGCATTTTTCCACCTATTATCCACTGTGTTATTCTAATGCGACACTTAGCGAAATGTGCTGAGCAGAATAGGAGGAAGAGAGGGGGGTTAGCGGTCAAGATCCAGCCCCACACTGGGCCTATGCCATACTGTACTCATTTAAACAATTGAGTGCATCAATTTGTTTTTTGTCTGTATCTTTCTTAAAGCTGTTGCCACTTCACTGCTCGTTTGTATTCATTTCACAGAGCTGCTAGCACAATCAGACATAATTGAAATTGTCTTTGTTTTATAAAACAAAGCTCAGTTCTTCTGTTACATCTAGAAAGTGCTTTTTCGCCATGTAGAACTTAGAGGGAAATTATTCTCTCTCTATCTGTAAGAGATGACTATCAGCCAAGCTCAGCTCCAATGATTCATTTACATCTGTTTTCATATTTTAAAATAGTCATGTTATGGCCCAATGTGAGGTCTTAAAGATACAGTACTCTCTGCTTTTAAGATAAAGTGAGATTTAACAGCTGATAGTTGCCAAAAAAACAGCTTGATAGAATCCTTCCTATGTCATAATACTTTGCTTATACGAATTAAGCAAACAGTTATTAGAATCAAATTGCTACATATGTAGGATCTTAATTTGAACCAGTTTGCTACAGCAACAAGAAATGTAAATTATTGTGTGGATTATAATTAATAGGCATTTTTGTGTAGGGGTTGATACATTTTTCGTTAGGACAAATCAAGTCTGACGTTTTAAAGTGGGAATTGCAAACTTTAGAAGCCTTTTTAAACCTTGAATACACTACAAGTTTGCATTTCCTGCCGTGTAGGATCAAATTCAGATCCTACATCTGTATCAACTTTTTATTAGAGTATTGGACTGTATTTTGTTTTCAGACCTAAAAATACTGTACATTTATTTTGTCTATCATCAGTTAATGTGAATAATATAGTTAATTTACTTGCAGTAAAGCTAATTCCTTAGTTGGTGGATTAAAGAAGCTTGTGTGTGTGTGTGGGGGGGTCCCAGGCTTAAAGGTGCTTAGTATGTACGTCATCAGGTCTTATTGTTCCTCAAGTCATCTGAGGTTTTATATGTTTACATGAATTTCAGCTAATACATGCTCTTCGTGTGTTCCCATGCTCCCCTTTGAATCATATTTGAGTTCTGTTAAGTAGTCTTTGAGTAAACAGAGTTGTATAGGATAATGTGTGAACACATTTGAAAGTTAGTGGATTAGAGTGTTTCAACAAGATATGCTTAATACATAAAGATTATGTCCAATGATAAGAAGCATACTGCGGTCCAGATTATAATTTAAACTAACAAGTCGTAAGGCCCTGATGTTTCCCCCCACCTCCATTCCCTGAGAATAATATTACAGTAGGGGAGGGTATTGTAGTAGCTAGTTGGATTGAGTACATCAAGGTTGATGGCATACAAAGTCATAAAGTGTTTTAAACCCAGCAGAGCCTATTATACAACAGGCGCTTAATTGTGCGGTAGGTAGATTGGTACATCACATGAACTGGCTGTTTTTTTTTGCACAGCTGCATCACACTTGCAGCTCTGTGTGCTCTGGAGCGTTCCACTTGGGAGGTGTAATTCTCCGGCGGGAAGAGCTGCTCTCCTTGAGTGGGCTAGCTGGTTCCGACTGGAGGGCCCGTCTCAGCCACTTTCCTGGCTGTGAGTGAGGACAGTAGGTTTACACTCATCTGAGGGCAAGGACAGTTATTCTTTCGTGTTTTAACCCATCATCTATCGTAGTAATCGGGTGAATGTAGGGCAGACACCCTGAAATCATCTCACACACTATGATACAATTTTAGTAGCCTAATACAATAAAGGCATGTGGAAATATTGTAGCATACGTTGCCTGAATTGAATTGCTTTTAATTATTTATTTAATAAGGTTTTCCCCAGTTTACCAGTAACAATCCACTTATATAGTGTACACCACTAGCTGTATCCAGTCGGTGACAGTACTGAGTGCCCCTATTGTGGGGTTAGTTTCAGTAGACAGGGGCACAGAGCTGAGGTCAGGGACAGGAGGCTGCATCATCTCCCTGCTCTGTGCCAGGCTGATAAATGGAGAGGGGTTTCTAAGCCGTCTGAGCTTTGTGTTTGCACAGAGTGTCAAAACTCCAAGTGTTTGTGTCCATGAAGGGGGTTTGGGGGGGATGACATTTGTATGCAGACTGCATACAGTGCCTACACCCCCCACACCCCTACACCCGCTCTATGTCCTCTCACCTGCCTGTTGCTGTGAATCATAGAGCTGTCAAGTGAAGCGTGTTAATGTGTCTGCACGTGCAAGGGCTTTTCTGCACCTGTCAGTGTGTATGTATATGTGTGTGAGAGATAAATGTATGTATTTTTTTGAGCTGTTGCAATGGATATTTATGTTTCTTTTATTCTTGTCTTGTGTGTGTGTGTGCGTTTGTGTGTGTGAGTGAATGCTTGCGAATGTGTGAGAGAGATTGAGGCTGTAAGTTTGAGTGAGATGGAGATATGTTGCATGTGTATGTTTCAGGTAGACCTGTATATTCGTATACAGGTAGACTTGTGTGTATTTGTGAAGTGTACAGAGTTAGACCTGTGTGTGAGGTAGCTGGGTGTCAGGCAGATGCCGTCCCGTCGGTCCGGTTGAGAGCTGCGAGGTTCTTCCCTTTGACAGAGTATCCATTCAGAGTCGATGAGCTGGGTCAAAGCCTGCGCGTCAGGCTGCAGCTCGGCCTAGCGCTGGGGCGGTCCGAGAGGTCAGGCCCATTCAGACATCGCTGTCATGCAAATGAACCCACCCACGCTTAAACAACTCTTGGAATTTTTATCTCTGCTCCCTGGCCCTTTTCCCCTTTTTTCCCCTCCCTCCCTCGTTATTTCTCTCTCTCTCTCCCTCTCCAAATCTCTCTCCTATGTATTCACAAAGTCATTGACGAGACATTCAAAGCTTTTTAAATTGGCCAGCTTCATTGTGTTTGAAATAAGAGGGGGGAGGGGGGGATAGGAGTGGGCCTAAATTTACTCCGGCCTGAAAGCAGTTAGATCATGTTCTTTTCATGGTCCGATTATAATCAAATCGATCCCCCCGCCCCTCCTGACACTCCAGGTCTTTTAGAGGAGCGGGCCAAACAAAGACTTTTGGGGCGAGACGAGGGAAGGAGTGACCGAACCGGAATGTTAAACAGACTCTTAAAGTCTTCTCTTTTAAGCCCAACAATACACAGGAGAGGAAATGTTTTCAGAATATGATAAATGTATCTAGGCCTACTGTACATCTAGAATAGATACATCTACAATTATGATATAGGGATCTTTGGCTTAGACCTTATCTGCATAGTAATCAGAAAAACAATAAACCCCAGTGGTGGAGCGCCTTTAAAAGGGCTTTAACTCTTACATTTACAAAGGGAGGGATTTAAGGACTTCTTCAGAGTCAGTGAGGGTATGTTAAAGAGTACTTTATCAAAGACTAGTATCTAGTGAAGAAAGGTCAATTAGAAAGTATTTTGTGTAATGGCTGACGCCTTTTGTTCAGTAGGACATTTGGGTATACAAGTGGCTTTGGCTGTCTATGCTGGAGTTTCATAGAGGTACACTGTTAAATTAGTGTAGTCTGTGGAGTTTAGATGAAGTGGTATGGGGATGATGGTATGGAGCGCTTAGTATTATTGTGGTGAATGTGGGTTATCATGCACTTGGGGTGGGTGACACACTGCTAGCCCACTCTAGAGGGGGTATTAACGGGGGGGGGGGGGGGGGGGGGGGGTCTGGGAGGAGAGTATAAGAGGGGGTTGAGGGGGCTAAACTTGGTGACAACATCTCTGCACCTGCAGTGCATGGATCCTACCATCACCTCCCTCAGCCTTTGATCGGACTGTCATCACGCTCTCTTTTGCAGAATTTTTTTTGTTGTAAACATAGTTATTAGCATTTCTACTTAGATATTTTGGTTGATATATATTTTCCTGGAATATAAGTAATGGAGTGGCTTCGGATCAGACTTTTTTGGCCCCCTCCTCCCGACAGCTGAAGGTCCTGAATCTTCTGCGCATGTGCAGCTTAATAAAGTTAGATCAAAGCTGAATCAATGTCTGCAAGATCACATTATGATAGTATTCTACATAACAGAACTGTATATAATAGCATAGTATAAGATTAGTGTAAGACAAAAACACCACCTAATTTCTTGAGATTTTAGGATGATTCTGCTCATGTGGCCAAAATTCCACAGCTCGCGCCACTAGGCAAAATATGTGCTTTGATTTAAACTAAACACAGGTAGGCTAACAGCATCTGCTCTAAAATTCTCTTACTGCACATAATTCAAAACAATACTGTAGGCTACTTTGAAATAACACTGTACATCTAAGAAGATCTAAATGCATATCCCCATGAAACTGATTGAGATCAAATGGTTGGAATGCAGATGCTGCTGCATGGACGTTTCACCTGTAAAGATTGAAGAATTGTCATTCACAATTGTGAGAAATGTGAAGGGGGGGGGTGACCACATAAATGTGTGTGTAAAGTAGAGGTAAAGAAACACATGCACAGAACGTGATTCGGATCTTCAGCTCTGGGGAAAAGGGATCCGGGGGGCGGGATGGGGACGGGACAGGGTAGGTCACCTACGGATCCGCAGCCTCAGCCTATAAATAAATATGATAATTGCCTAATACATTTTTACTTTCTGTGAGACTATTATATAAGTACCAGTACATTCCATTTGGTGCTAATTAGTTACCAATTGACATTAATTCTTAAGTACTTATTGTTTTCACATATTTTCTTTGTAAATACCAGGCAAATACCAGGTTTTTAATTCATAGTATATCTTAACAGTTAAACTGCTTGAAAACATAAGATAAAACATTTAAGGAACTATTTGCAGCCAATCAAATTGGTTGATTAGGACAGCACTGTGTTGGGCTGCTGTTTCTCCAGAACAGCGCGTTAATCCCAGTGAAGTCATATTCATACCCATAACTACAACTATAACCAACTGAGATTTCAGAGATTTCATAACCACTTTGATCCATCTCCTACTCCTAGTTTTTCTCTTTGAGTTTTTCCTTTGAAAATGTTCAGTCGATTATTATTAGGTTGTTTGTTCGTCTGTGGCTTACAATAAATCTAATGGTTGAGTCTGGGGACAAGCAGGCTAGAATACTATTTAAGCCTCAGTGAGATCTGGCTTTGGCACAGATAAGAGTTAAGACAACTCAGTAATTAACATCTAGTAATTTACTTTATGTGCTCAACTTATTATAGCGGAACCTTGTTTGTTTGTGTACATACAGTATGTGTGAGACCGCTCTTCTCCTTCTCTCTCTATTTACACATAGTCTTATTCCCTTCATCTCCTCTCTCTATCTTTCACTATTCCATACATCCGCAACTCCACCCCCTCTCTATAGCCCCCCCTCTATCTCTCCTCTGTCTCCTTATGTGTCATAAGGTGGTGTCTGTTATGTGCCCAGAGTGGGTCAGTCAGCTTGGAAGAGGAATCCACAACTCCACCCCCTCTCTATAGCTCCCCCTCCATCTCTCATCTGTCTCCTTATGTGTCATAAGGTGGTGTCTGTTCTGTGCCCAGAGTGGGTCAGTCAGCTTGGAAGAGGAGAGAGGAGGAGAGGCCTGGCTGTTTGTGTCCTGGTTAGTGGGCTGGGACTCTGGAGGTGGGGGAGCAGAGGGCAGGACCACCCTGCAGCTGCCCCCCTTCTCTTCTCCCATCTCTCAATCCCACCTCTCTCATCCCCTCATCATCCCCTCTTCTATTCATTCGGCAGCTGCAGTTCTGTGCCCCTCTCTCTCTCTCTCTCTCTCTAACTCTTTCTCTCACACACTTTCTCTCTCATTTGTCCCCCAGACACGAAGATGGATGGAGAAGCTCCTGGAAATGGTAGAACAATGGCCTGTGCCACAAGGTGAGCAGCCGCAGCTGCATAAGGCCCAATGCTGCCTTTTTCCCCGTCCGCTAGCTCTCCGGCCGACCCGGGTGTGTGTGTGTACGGGGGGGTCTGAGCGGGGCAGTATGGCAACAGATGCTTTTGTTCAGCCAAAAGTCTGAAAGGGGCCATGGGTGGGGGGCTTAGCAGTGTCAGAGCGCAGAGTCATTTTTCTCTCCTTTTTCTCTCTCTCTCCCTCTCTTTCTCTCCCTCTCCTTCCACCCAGCTGTGTCTGCCGCGGCGGCTGAGCAAGAGGAAATGTGAGGGCAACAGCATGATGGAATACGTAAGTGGGGCGCGCGGTTTTGGCCTGTTTTGTGGCCGCCTTCATTAAAGGGTCGTTTATCTGGCCTGTGATCCCATTGTCCTGGGCCTTCTTTATCGGCCCCGGTGTGTCAGGGGGGTGTAATTGGCCGATTGGCCACGGTCCGTGCATGCTGAGGTGATTTATAAAGCTGTGAATGGAGCTGACTCCTCTCCAGGCAGCACCCTCTCTCACACAGGAGAGACACTGCCTGTGCTCCAGAATAACGCTGAATAAACGCAGAAGAAACGTGAAAAGGATGAAACGTCCCCAAAGCTCTTTGTGCAAGTGTGAAATCAGAGACTTGAACAAAGAGGGCCCTGGACTCTCTCTTTCTCTCGCTCCCTCCTTCGCCTTGTCATCAATTTTTTCCCCACCTTTATACTTTATTTGACATTGTTGTTTCACCTCTCTCTACCCTCTATCCTGCTCTCTGTTCCTCTCCTCCTCCCTCTCTCCCTACCCTTTTCACCCTTCTGCACTCTTTTTGCTACTCTTCCCCCCACACTGGCGGTTCCTGGGAGTATTGGCAGTCTACGGCTTCTTACAGCTGACTTATGTCCAACAGTTCTTTTGTTATTCTCTCTCTGAGAAGACAGTCACTTTGGTTTGACCTTCTCGGGATAAAAGTCATAGAAATAATGATAATTTACCTTCACTACTTGCTATTCACAAGCAATCAGGCCTTTTATTGCAGACAGTCTGTGTAGTGAGGTCACATTTTGAACCTGTGTCCAGGTGAGGGGTTTTGTCTCTACTGGTAGAATGTATGAGTGCAAATGTGTGTAAATAAATAGCTCCAAAAGTGGCTCTGAGTGTGAGTGTATGTATATGTGTCATTCAGTCTGTGTGCTGAGATGGCTTTATATGCTCCCATGTGGGGCTGGGGCGTCTCTTTAATGACCTCCTAATTAAAGCAGCCCTGCCCCTCCTCTTAATGGCCTGATCATGTCTGGAGGTCAAGGGTCATTTACAGGGCTTCTGGTGGCCAGTGTTCCAGCTCCATGCTAATTACCCTGTTAGATGCACAGCAGCCTAGTAGATCCACCTCTACTATGTCAGATAGACGAGAGAGCAGAAGCACATAGAAACACAAACACCAATGCATAAACCACAACTCTGAAACACACCAAGATTCAAACGCATATTATAACACCAACACATTCACACACCCACGCGATTATGAGATAGGTCTGTTCTAACCCACAATTAATTTAGTCTACAATATTCCCTCCCCTTCTATCTCACGCTCCATCACTCTCTCTTCCTCTCTTCAGCCTAAACTAGCCCAACTTGGTGTGTCAGAACCAGTTCGAGGGATGTTCCATTCTGCCATCTCTGATCCCAGGTGCATCTCTCCTCCATTCCCCTACTCTCCCCTCTCTATCTTTCCCAGACAGACTAGGTCCTCAGAGATGCTTCAGACCAGTGCATTGTGCTGTAGGAGACAGACCATGAGCTCATAAAGTAAGGCAGTGTGTTTGGATAAAGGCTAGACAAGAGCCAGAGACAATGAGCACTTCAACTTGAGGAAAGCGTTTGTATAAATACTGAATATGTTCCAGGATCTCACTAATGTAGTTGAAGTATTTACAGGTGTATGTTCCATTTGTGTGTGGTTATTAAGATAATTGGGGATTTTATTGCATGATTTCATGTCCGGGGAACCACTGCATGAAGCTCCCATGCTTTATGTCTAAGTTCCAGCTGGGCTATTGTATGATGGTATAGATAAACATTTAAATAATTAATTAATAACTCTTTGGTCAAGACCAAATTTATACATTCAATAAATCACTTCTAATTTACCAAAAAATTATTGATAAATAATTGCTACATTTATAAAAAATAAAATATTTGTCAATCAATCATTTTCAAGCCTGAATGAATGTACTTGTTTTTAGTTTGAAATATTTACTTTGCATGCGTAACACATAACTAAATGTGTTTATTCCAGGGATCAGTTACTTTACATTCCCTGTAGAGCTCTGTATAGAGTCCAGCACCCCTCTCCTCCCCTCCTGTCCCCTTCTCCGTCTAATGGCTGTTTAAGGGGGGCTGGGATTTAATAGCGTTGATTGTGCTCCTGTGAAAAAGGAACAGTTTCTTCTGTGTTAATTTTCTATTTTGTTGCTGTCTGTGTGCCCAGCTTTGTGTCCAATTCTTCTTCCCTTCCTAAACGCCACTGCCTCCCCCTCTCTTATTCCTGTCTTTTAATTTCTCTTCTTGTCAGACCATCTAGATTATGTTGCTAAGGAGATTTTTTGCTTTTTTCACTGTTTCCCATTGATTTGGTGTTAATGCGTTTTGAATGCCCCTTGGTGTGTGCCGAGCGCGGGGGGACGAGGGGAGCACAGGGTCTTGCTGAGTGGAGGAATTTCAATCTGAAGCGGTTAGGTGGGGGGGGGGGGGGGTTAATGCCCAAAGAGAGGCACTCAAGTGAGAAATGAAGTGGTTTGCAGAGCCCAGGAACCCCTTAGACATCCGCCTCCTTCACTGCACCCCTTTTCTCCTCCTTCCCTCCCTCCCTCCCTCCCCCTTTCCTCCTTCTCTCTTCCCTCCCTGCTTCTCTCCCCCCTCCCTCTCTCCTCCCTCCCCCATCTCTCTTCCCTCAGTCGTCTTTACTCCATCCCCCCTTCTCTCCTCACTTATCCTTAGAGTCTGGTCCACTGACAGCTCACAGGTGCACTGTCCATCTCCCCCTCTCTCTCACTGAAAACCAGCTCTAGATGAGTCAAAACAAATGCTGATTTGCTGCCCCATTAGATAGATGTGTGTGGTTATACTATAAGTGGCTCTACTATATACAGTAATACACTACATGACCAAAAGTATGTGGACACCTGCTCGTCAAACTTCTCATTCCAAAATCATGGGCATTAATATGGAGTTGGTCCCCGTTTTGCTTCTATAACAGCCTCCAGTCTTCTGGGAAGGCTTTTCACTAGATGTTGGAACATTTCTGCGGGGACTTGCCTCCACTTAGCCACAAGAGCATTAGTGAGGTTGTGCAGTGATGTTGGCTCACTGTTAGCGTTCCAATTCATCCCAAAGGTGTTCAATGGGGTTGAGGTCAGGGCTCTGTTCAGGCCAGTCCAGTTCTTCCCCACCGATCTGGACAAACCATTTCTGTATGAACCTCGCTTTGTCAACGGGGGCATTGTCATGCTGAAAAAGGAAAGGGCCTTCCCCGAACTGTTGCCACACAGTTGGAAGCACAGAATTGTCTAGAATGTCATTGTATGCTGTAGTGTTAAGATTTCCCTTCACTGGAACTAAGGGGCCTAACCCGAACCATGAAAAACAGCCCCAGACCATTATTCCTCCTCCACCAAACTTCACAGTTGCCACTATTCATTCAGGCAGGTAGATTTCACCTGGCATCCGCCAAACCCAGATTTGTCCGTCGAACTGACAGATGGTGAAGCGTGAGTCATCACTCCAGAGAACGCATTTCCACTGCTCCAGAGTCCAATTGCGGCAAGCTTTACACCACTCCAGCCAACACTTGGCGTTGCGCATGTTAATCTTAGGCTTGTGTGCGGTTGCTTGACCATGGAAACCCATTTCATGAAGCTCCCGATGAACAGCTCGTGCTGACATTGCTTCCAGAAGCAGTTCGGAACTCGGTAGTGAGTGTTGCAACTGAGGACAGACGATTTTTACGTGTTATATTTTTCAGCACTCAGCGGTCCCGTTCTTTGAGCATGCTGACCGCTGAGCCGTCTGTTATATCTGGAGTACTTCTCCTGTCTTTTCTGGTGTCCTGTGTGAATTTTAGTATGCTCTCTCTAATTCTCACTCTCTCTCTTTCTCTCTTCTTTCTCTCTCTCTCTCTCTCGTTCTTTCTTTCTTTCTTTCTTTCTTTCTTTCTTTCTTTCTTTCTCTCTCTCTGAGGATCTGAGCCCTAGGACCATGCCTCAGGACTACCTAGCCTGATGACTCCTTGCTGTCCCCAGTCCACCTGGCCGTGCTGCTGCTCCAGTTTCAACTGTTCTGCCTGCGGCTATGGAACCCTGACCTGTTCACCGGACGTGCTACCTGTCCCAGACCTGCTGTTTTCAATTCTTTGGAGACAGCAGGAGCGGTAGAGATACTCTGAATGATCGGCTATGAAAAGACAACTGACATTTACTCCTGAGGTGCTGATCTGTTGCACCCTCGACAACCAGTGTAATTATTATTATTTGACCCTGCTGGTAATCTATGAACATTTGAACATCTTGGCCATGTTCTGTTAAAATCTCCACCCGGCACAGCCAGAAGAGGACTGGCCACCCCTCGTAGCCTGGTTCCTCTCTAGGTTTCTTCCCAGGTTCTGGTCTTTCTAGGGAGTTTTTCCTAGCCACCATGCTTCTACACTTGCATTGCTTACTGTTTGGGGTTTTAGGCTGGGTTTCTGTACAGCACTTTGAGATATCAGCTGATGTAAGAAAAGTTTTATAAATAAATTTGATTTGATTTGTTGCTCCTAGACATTTCCACTTCTCAATAACAGTACTTACAGTTGACCGGGGCAGCTCTAGCAGAGCAAAAGTTTAACACACTAACCTGTTGGAAAGGTGACATCCTATGACAGTGCCATGTTGAAAGTCACTGAGCTCTTCACTAAGGCCATTCTACTGCTGATGTTTGTGTATGGAGATTGCATGGCTGTGTGCTCGATTTTATGCACCTGTCAGCAACGGGTGTGGCTGAAATAGCAGAATCCACTAATTTGAAGGGGTGTCCACATACTTTTCTATATACACTGTATAACATACATTTGAAGTGAATGGAAGGGAAATTTTGAAGTGAATGAGATCATGTATGGATGTTGGACTAGCCTTTTTATAGGATCTAATGTCTATGTATACTCTGAACCCTGTGTGAACTGGAACCAGCTGACTCTGAGTTACATACCAATACTTATTACATTTTAGTAGTTATGGTGTGGTGTCAGTATAATTCCAGAAAGGGTGTCCTCTCTTCAGTCCTTGAATGCCGCCTCATCTCCCTCACTCACACACACACACACACACACACACACACACACACACACACACACACACACACACACACACACACACACACACACACACACACACACACACACACACACACACACACACACACACACACACATACACACGCAGGGTTGGGTACCCAACCCTGCAGCTGTGAGCAGATTGCAAATGACCCCCGCACCCATAATGACCTCTTGGGCCAATTTATCCATGCTTGCTCTTAATCAAGGGTTACCTAATTCTAGAGAGGTTGTTTCTATAGCTCCTGTTCCTTTCAAACAGCTGTGGTTTTCCTGTGAGGCACCTTGGTTTGGCTTGTTTTGACCCCATATATTTTGACTACATGTTCCATGCACCCGAAGCCATGTTTTCACCCCTTTCCTGTAGGTTTTTCCTGTACTTTAGAATGGGTGTGTCTTTGTTTTTCTGCTCTCTAGTTAGTCAGGAGGTCTGTTTCGCTGCCTGACTTTGGGGTTACAGGTGATTGCCTGGGGGTGTTTTCCAAATCTCCTCCAGACCCGGCCTGATTTAACCTCTAACATTTGACCCTGATCTATCAGTACGCCAGTGGTCAACCATTTCCAGATGCCAATGCTGTAACTGGCTATTAACTGGAAAATACGAACACCTCACCTCAACATGCAATGGCTTTTGGTTTCTCAAACTCTTTTCTCAAAAGGTTTGATTGAGTTAGTCTGAGTTACTAGTTTAAGACACAAGTATATTAAGATACTCCAGACACATATGTTAATTGGGAGTGTCACCAAACAATGTTATTCAAAGGACAGAAATGGCCAAACAGCTGCAGCTTTTGAAATGTGTGACTTAATTAAATTAAGTCTATGCTCTGCTTTGAACATTGTGAGCTAAAGCTCTAATAATTTTACAAGAAATAGTGTGAAATACTATTTATATTCAACCGTAAATATAAACTAAATTGATATTTTTACATTTACTAAGTCATCATTTTTTTTTAACTATATAACATATCTTCCTGTCAGCTTAATATTTACTGAGATGAACAATCGGGACATTTTATTCAAATATTCCAGCTTGCTGATGTTTGCATTGCTGGGAAACTTTCAGAGTAAACATTTTTTTTTATCCCTTCCGTCTCATCCTTGCTGAGCGGAGCTTGTGTGTTTGTGTATACAATGCTGAGAGTGGACGATCCATCTGACACATTTGTGATTTAGTCTTTTATTTTGGTAATGAGAGTGTGTTTGGTCGGAGGACAAACGGTAGGAAAAACGTATTAGTGTCGTTCAGAAAACCAACAATGCCACCATTAATTAAGGTTTACATTAGTTTGTATGTTTATTTGTTTGTTTCTGACTATGGATGATGACAGGTTGAGCTTTGAGATACAGTATGGATGAACATAGAGCACCCTGGTGCTTTAACCATGGCAACATACATACCAGTGGATGTAGCCTATACTACCACCTATACTTTAGATATTGAACAATATGAACTATGGGCTGTTGATCCCATTCTACTCCCTCCAGTGTATAGACTTCTGTTTATGTCATGGACTGTGCCTACTTGCCATTACTAGACAGCAGAGGTATGGTTTCAAGTTGTCTGACGACCCCGTGGGAAGTAATGCCAAGCTTTCCCTCAATGTGACACCACATGGTCGACAGACTGTCATGTAAACATATAACAGCATATCACACATATACTTACACCATATACTTACACACAGACATCCTTCACCAGACAAAATACTCACAGGCATACTTGGAGACCGACACACTTGTTGCAGCCACCTGTTTTGCACTTCTGCAACAGTAGCTGTAGAACTAACAGCTGATCTCCAGTCAGGACAGGGAGGCGTGGGGGTGCCATCATTCGTCATATCTTCATACGTTTGATCCTTTAGGCCGGGAGCTTTACTGCCGGAGGAGAGAAAATCAGCAAAACTGAGTTAATGTGTCTTTGTCCTCCATAGGAGGGGAGAGCCTTTCTTCTTACCCAAGTACAAATCGCACGACGTTGGAAGCTTTCTCCGAGGACAGAGGGAGGCAATGGGGGAGAGAAAGATCTCAATCAGACATTGATCTGAACAAAACTAATCCCCCATTGGTGCCAATGTGACCCTAAAAAATCGGCTTAGAGCAGCTCGGTTAAACTGGACACGGTTTTCTTTTTAAATGGCCCCTCTCTACCCCCCTGCCTAATTCTGCCACCCACAGACATGAGTAGAACAGAATTAAGACACATACATTCATAACGCTTTTTATTACAGGCGGGTCGGGATAGGGTGGGGTGGAGGGGTGTATCTGGGGTATATTGGACGCCCCCACACAGAGTGACAGCGCAGCAGGCAAAGACACACGCTGGTACTGATGTGGCGGAACAGGATCTCTGTTCTGTCTGTTCTGTGTGAACGCTGCCAACACTTTATGTTTCAGGGTGTTTTTAAACTGAAACTTAATCAGGTAAAAGGTCTTTACTTCCAACAGCTATATTTTTTCTGCCTTTTTCTGCAACTCCCATTTTTAGAGAGATACAGTAGCTTTAGAAAAGTGCATGCACTGCAGCCACAGTCACAGGAACCTAGCAAAATCAGAGTTAAAGGAGGGTTTGTGTGTAAAATGTAATTGTCCCTAAAGAGAAAGTTTATTACCCATGATGAGTAATAAAATACAGATAAATGAATCCTTGGGTAGCACCAAAAACGAAGTAATGTAGCTCAATTCTCCATGTGCTAAAACATGTTCTCCACACATGCCACTATTATTTTTACACCCTGACTGTCATTAGACAAAGCACAGAGTTTCACTGCTTTTCTGTGTGTCTGTGGCTAAATCTCTTATATATGGCAAATAGAGGTTTGAGCTAGTCCTCTTGTACATAAAAATAGTTATGTCCGGAAGTGTGGGACTTTTCAGATTGTAAGAGTGGACCATGATAAAGGAGCGATGATTCGATTGTTACTGTGGTGTGGTCTGTTGATAGAGGCTGTAAACACAGAGGATTTTCAGAAGAGGCCTTTTTTAGCGTGTGGAAATACAGAAATGCATTCATAGAGCAGCAGACAATAGTAGGCTGAACCACTCTAGACCCACTCCAGAGACAGAGGAAAAATGCAACCACAATAAAAAATGACCATATCCCATGATTTATGTACCTCCAAATGCATCGCTGATCCTCCCGCACCACTTCCAGGGATCAACGGCTAAATCAACAGCAAAGGTTTTGGATTACTGGCAGAGTGCCAGGACACAGAGTAGTTCCCATGACAGTGAGACTCCTTTAGTACATCACACACCAGACAGCCACAGAGAGTTACACAGACAGACCACGCAGATAGACCACGCAGACAGACCACGCAGATAGACCACACAGACAGACCACGCAGATAGACAACATAGACAGACCACGCAGATAGACCACGCAGATAGACCACACAGACAGACCACGCAGACAGACCACGCAGACAGACCACACAGATAGACCACGCAGACAGACCACACAGATAGACCACTCAGATAGACCACACAGATAGACCACGCAGATAGACCACACAGACAGACCACGCAGACAGACCACGCAGATAGACCACATAGACAGACCACGCAGATAGACCACACAGACAGACCACATAGACAGACCACATAGACAGACCACGCAGATAGACCACGCAGACAGACCACGCAGATAGACCACGCAGATAGACCACACAGACAGACCACGCAGACAGACCACGCAGATAGACCACACAGACAGACCACGCAGACAGACCACGCAGACAGACCACGCAGATAGACCACATAGACAGACCACGCAGATAGACCAACTAGGCAACAAAGACATGCTCACTCAGATGAATTCACATACTCTCACAAAGACTGAAACACATAGTCACAGATGCAAACTCTTCAAATGGTGAAGCAATTACGCTGATTATGCAAAGGAAACATTGCTCTACCTACATGTATGTGTTTGTGTGTAGGCATACAAATATGAATGCATGTAGGTTTGTTTATCTATTAGTGTGACGTGTTGGTGTTTATGTGCAAGGCATATACACGTGTATATTTTTCTTGTACTGTATATGTCTGTGTCTTGGGCAGTTGTGTAAACACTGTCCCTGTCTGGTGAGGAGTCTGTTTGCTGTTTAGTCTGGACTGGGGCTATCCTGAGAGCACTGCCCCTCCCTGGGTCCTGTCATCCATCCTGTCCCATCTGTCTGTCCTGTCTGCTCCTCTGGATGTTGAAGGGAGGCAGAGTAAGAAAACAGCACACGCACGCACGCACGGGGACACTGATACTAAACACACCAGAGAACCAACCCTGTTAAGGTACAAGCTGTCACAGTCACACATTTGTCTTGTCAGAGTCAGAGGGAGAGGCAACTTACCAAGAGGAGAGGGATTTGCCTCCTAATCTCTTGGAGTGATGCTGTAAGTGTTTCTCCTGGTTGCCTGTAAAGGTCGTGGCTAGGTGAAACCCATTCCTTGTTGGCTGACCTTATCCTGAACTGACCTTTTACCCTGTGACCTCACCCTCATACTGGATACCGGACTATAATGATGATGTGGGCCTCGACGGGTCCAGCGGATGGAAACTTTTCAAAGCAAGCTTAGCGTTGTGCAGTGATGTCATCATCATGTTAGTTTTAAGTTTCAACGTTTATTCACCACTTGCACAGGATACAACAAGTGTAAAACATTACAGTGAAATTCTTACCTTGAGAGCTCTTTCCCAACAATGCAGTGATAATACTAATATAGATAATATACATAGTAATAAAATATAGAATAAAAAATAAAAAACACACAAACTACGATGTGAGTTCAAGAAACACGAGAATTAGGCTAGCGGCCAATCCTCCATTTTTTTAGATACCCCTACCCCAGGTAGAACAAAACACAACCATGTTTTTCAAATCTCTAATGTCTCCCATTTATTAAATGGATGGTTGTGAAAAAATATTTTACTGCAAAAGTGGTTAAATGTATAGATTTTGTGATACCCCGTAAACTCAAAAGGTGCAGAATAATGCCTAGCTGAAGGGGGGGGGGGGGGGTGAGCCACATAAGCTCATGTAACACAATATTGTTCTGATATTGCAAAAATGTGTAATACAAGTAGTTGTCTATCATGCATACACAAACAAACAGCATTAGGATATCTTAACGCTCTTGGAAATACAGTGCATTCGGAAAGTATTCAGACCCTTTGACTTTTTCCTCATTTTGTTACGTTACAGCCTTATTCTAAAATGGATTAAATATAATATGTTCTTCATCAATCTACACACAATACCCCATATGACAATGCGAAAACCGTTTTTTTTTAAATTTAATTTTAGCAAATTTCAACAACAAAAAACTGAAATACCTTATTTACGTAAGTATTCAGACCTTTTGCTATGAGACTCGAAATTGAGCTCAGGTGCATCCTGTTTCCATTGGTCATCCTTAAGATGTTTCTACAACTTGATTGGAGTCCACCTGTGGTAAATTCAATTGATTTGACATGATTTGGAAAGGCACACACCTGTCTATATAAAGTTGACAGTGCATGTCAGAGCAAAAACCAAGACATGAGGTAGAAGAAATTGTCCTTAGAGCTCTGAGACAGGATTGTGTCGAGGCACAGATCTGGGGAAGGGTACCAAAAATGTCTGCAGCATTGAAAGTCCCCAAGATCTCAGTGGCCTTCATCATTCTGAAATGGAAGAAGTTTGTAACCACCAAGACTCTTCCTAGAGCTGGCTGCCTAGCCAAACTGAGCAATTGGGGGAGAAGGGCCTTGGTCAGAGTGGTGACCATCCAACCTGACAAACCTTGAGAGGATCTGCAGAGAAGAATGGGAGAAAATCCCTAAATACAGGTGTGCCAAGCTTGTAGCGTCATACCCAAGAAGACTCGAGACTGTAATCACTGCCAAAGGTACTTCAACAAAGTACTGAGTAAAAGGTCTGAATAATTCTGTAAATGTCAAATTTCAGTTTTGGTTTTTGCTTTGTCATTATGGGGTATTGTGTGTAGATTGATGAGGGGAAAAAACAATTGAATCCATTTTAGAATAAGTCAACGGGTCGGAAATACTTTGCACGGTATAAACCTGTAAACACAGAGATACAATAGGTGGAAATATAAACTGTTAACTATTGATGAATGTAAGCTTTACCTTTAGGTAGCTTATTAATTAACAACTTTTCAAGTCAAATTTGCTCTCACTCAGTGCTGTATGGTCCTGCCTGACAAAAGATTCATGCAGTTACACATGTTTTTTGATGTTGTGGCTTTTGTAATCTAATCATCTCTAAGGAAACAAGTGGGCTGAGACAGTGAAAACTGCCATTTCTTTTCAGTCAAAGGTTCCTGTTGATTTTATATTTTCAACCTCTTGCAATTGCTTTACCCCCCCCCCCCCCCCCCCCCCCAATCCATTATGGTGTCCAAAATCAAATATGGCTGCCAGAATACAATTAAATGGTGGTTCAATTACCTATACATGTTTTAAATGTGAGATATCTTTCATATTTGTGTACTGTACTTATGACCTCTACTCAATAAAATGTTTGTGTAATTCAACTAGACTCTTAGAAAAAAGGGTTCCAAAATGGTTCTTCGGCTCTCCCCATAGGAGAACCCCTTTTGGTTACAGGTAGAACTCTTTTGGGTTCCATGTGTGGAGGGTTTTTTCTAAGAGTGTATGTTGGGAATCCAATAGGCCTGCCATAATGACACTCAAACACCATTGTCTAGATATAGAAAAGGCAGCAGACTGCGTTGCATGGCAACACCAAGTATTCCAAGTTACGAACCTCTTTGAGGACCAATGAGGCAACTTGGAGGCTCCAACAAAAGGAAAGAGAACCCTGGGCACCCTCGCCCTAGCTCTACAACTTGCGGTATACCGCAATATATAACTGTGGTATAACTTGCACCTCCAGGATTGGGATCTTAAGTCACCTCCTCATTTAGAAGTAGTCTTTGATTCATTACTTCCGAGTGGTGCGGTGGTCTAAGGCACTACATCTCAATGCAATAGGCGTCACTACAGTCCCTGGTTCGATTCCAGTGTGTATCACTTCCGGCTATGATTGGGAGTCCCATAGGCGGTGCACAATTGGCCCATTGTTGTCCGGGTTTGTCCCGGGTAGGCCGTCATTGTAAATAAGAATTTGTTCTTAACTAACTTGCCTAGTTAAATAAATACAAATATTTTTTAAATTGCTAATCCAATACGGCTGCCTGAATCCAACATGCCCTTCCACTGTCTCACTGCATTGTGATACGCATTGGGATGTTCTGGTGCACTCTTCTGCTGTTTGGGTTGAGCTAACACATTGCTTTAAAAAAATAAGTTATGTTCACCATCCTGGCTGTCTGCCCTGGAGTTGCCGTATATGTTGACTTGGTGACATCATGGTGTATGGGGTGGATGCAACCACACATGATGACAAGCGCATAAGGCAGGTAGGTGTTCACTAAGATAAACCAACACAACCTGACACTCATTGACAAGTAATGCCATCAACTTAGTGGGCCTTCACATATCATAGGAATTGTGCCTATCCAATGTCAATGCAATTTGAATCTTCCAGTCTGTGCTGGAGTTACCGAACATGTTGACTTGGTGACCACATAGATGACAAGCTTATAAGGCAGGTGTTCACCACATTGAACCAACATGCCTCTCCATTGTCAATGCCATTCTGAATAGCCCAGAACTCTCCTTGATAGGTCCACTCCACCATCAGTCCCCCCTCTGGCAGTTAATAGAGACACCATGGAACTGGACTGCCACATGTCAGGAGGCCATTCAACAGACAAAGTTACATCTGGAAAGTGCTGGCATGCATTGCCCTCATATGTATCTATTTTGCTTCCACCCAAGTCTGGCCAGCCCATGTGACACCTGAACTGGACTCGCATGTGAAGAATGAGCTCTTATGCTGTGGTGGGTCATGTATTAGTCTGGGAAACTGTTCAGTAATCCCAACATCCCTATAAGGACATAATGCCATCTACGGCAAACAAGAGGCCCCTAAAGATTTGGCATGGGCCCTCTACAGCTGCACCATTGACAGCATCTTGACTGGTGGCATCACTGCTTCGTATGGCAACAGCACCACCCTTGATCGTATGGTCCTACAGTGGGTGGTGCGGACAGCCCAGTACATCACTAGGGCTGAGCTCCCTGCCATCCAGGACCTCTATATCAAGCGGTGTGAAAGGAAGGCCTGGAAAATCGTTAAAGTCTCCAACCACCCAAGCCATTGACTGTTCTCTCTGCTTCCGCACGGCAAGCTGTACCGGTGCATCAAGTCCGACACCAACAGGCTCCGTAACAGCTTCTATCCCCAAGCCATAAGGCTGCTAAATAGGTAATAGAATCGCTACACGGACTATCTGAGTTGACCTTTATATTTTATTTTGTATTTTTGCCCCAGATCTACAACCACTACTGGCTACGTTGTCTCCTCACGCTGTTAGGACACACTCATGTCCTGGTCATCTCAAAGACTTGGTTTCAGTGGAGAAAAGAGGGGAACTAGAGCTGTACATATACTCTACTAGAATAGCTGACTGTTGTACTACAGATTGCTTTCCTGGAGCTTGGTTACACTACCGTGTGCTTGTGTCGTGAAAAATATGAACCCACATTGAATAGCTAGTTGGCTTCAGCTATTCAAACACAACAGAGGCATGGCAGTGCCACTCTAGTCCTAGGGCCCTATTCAATCTGTAACAGATTCTGCGATATGAATGTTAAGGTAATTTCTGATTGAGCTGACGTATGAAGCATTTACCATGAATGCAGTCTCCGCTAAAGCGGGAACTTTGCCTTTAAATTTCAAACATGTTGTAAAGCTGAACTTCTGCGATGCGGATCGAACTGAGCCTCTAGTTATACCAAGAGCCTTATGAAACCCTTTTAAAGACAGAATAGCACTATATAAAAGAAACTAGGGCAATTTATATGCAGGAGAAGGTGTTTGAGTGTGATTATGTTGGCCATATTCGATTCAGAGTAACATTTATTTACACCAAAACAGTCTTTACAGGCATTAGTGTTGTACACAATTCTTTTAAAAAATTCTCTCATCTACAAAATTAATATTTACATGTGATTTGACCTACATCAAATGGTATTATGGCAGACCTATTGGATTTTGATATTGGATTTGAGGCACCAAAGATAATCTGTGGTGCACCCCTGACTAAATTGCATGAGTATGAGCTAAAGATACAAACATTTTTATTTCGACGTCTGAGCCCACTTGTTATCCTTAGAACCGATTACAATAACCAAAACATCAAAATACATGTGTAGCTGTATGTATTTTTGTCAGGCAGACATGGAAAGTTGTCTATTAATCAGCTACCAAAAGGTAAAGCTTACATTCATCAATAGTTATTAGTTGATATTTATATTATTAGTTGATATTTCTATTTCTGTGTTTACAGGTCTATATTTCCAAGATTATTAAAGATATCCTAGTGATGTTTGTTTGTGTACTGTATGTAGGGAAGACAACTGACTACTTGTTTAACAAATTTGAGCAATATCAGAACTTGCAATATTGTGTTACATGAGTTTATATGGCCTATCCCACCTTCAGCCAGGCATTATTCTGCACTATTTGAGGTTAGAGGGTGTCACAATATCTATCAATTTAACCACTTTTGCAGTAAAATATTTTTACACAACCATCCATTTCATAAATGGGAGACATTAGAGATGTGAAAAACATGGTTGAGAAGAGATGATAACTGATTTACCTTCAATGCGATACGACCAAGTTCTCCATCCAATGTGCTGACTGTGTCCCCTTTTGGAGGGCTAGTATAGTACACATTTGTCTGATAATGCAATTTTTACATAATCAAAGCCGTATCACGGCCTGTCAAAGATCTTCTGAAAGAGAATGTCAACAGTGTGAGACACGTTTGAGCCAGTGCAGTCATGATTCTTGATCAGATTTCTGGTATATTCTTTTTTGTTTTCATAACAATTCTAGTTCCATAACTGTATCACTCCCAGGCTGCACTGTGTCTTTCATGGCTGTGAGGGCCAGGAGGGGACAGAGGCACTCTTGGTAAATGAGGCAGCTTACAAAGACTGCAGCACTCTTAGCAAGTTCCTTAAGAGAGACAGACACACTCAAGACAAAAACACACCCTGAAGAGCGAGCGAGAGGCTGAAACATCAAATAAAAAATAGATCATATGAAGGACCTGCAGCTGGAATAAGGTTCTAAAGAACAATTGTTGTCATCCTCAGTTCAGGAGAAAGGTTTAAACCCATTAGGGTACTAAATCAGTAAGAGTAGTTCATTAACTCCACCAGCCGGGGTAGGAGCAGCACACACACTTGTATGAGAAGGAACATGTTTTGTCCTTGACCATGAAGATAAAAGTCTTAACAGTTTTCACTTTCAAGTGGTACTGTTGACAGCTATGTTTCTGGGCAGTGTTTAACACACCAAGCAGTAGTTCTGACTGAGGTAATAGTGAGTCAATCATGTTGTTTCAGAGAGGCAGTGCACAGATGGAAGCAGTGAGTCATAACGAGCAGAATGCGAAGAGTGGAAAAGAGTGGGGGATATCAAGAATCCATCTTCAAAATGAGATGGACAGTCGTGTCAACCTCCTGATGTCAACCTCCTGATTATACCTGTCAACCAGACTGTCCGGGGTCGCTATAAAGAAAAGCCATGATCGATACATCAACATTCAATGAGGGACAACCTTGTCTGAGCAAGGTTAAGACTCATTAGAGTTACGGTGTTATGATGTACTCAAACTCAAACTGATTTGATTCATTCACTATCGGAAAATATCTGCTTCCACTGAGCATTATTAGTGGATTGTTTTATTGTCAAGCATGTTGCTAACTGTGCTATATGGTATCTGCATCTACATGTCATACGCTATTTTTCATGTTGGCTGAGCACATATAATCAAATGACTGGGTAACCACACACAGAGGAGCACATATAATCAAATGACTGGGTAACCACACACAGAGGAGCACATATAATCAAATGACTGGGTAACCACACACAGAGGAGCACATATAATCAAATGACTGGGTAACCTCACACAGAGGAGCACATATAATCAAATGACTGGGTAACCACACACAGAGGAGCACATATAATCAAATGACTGGGTAACCACACACAGAGGAGCACATATAATCAAATGACTGGGTAACCACACACAGAGGAGCACATGGACGTGGACAGCTGTGTTTGTGTGACCTTGTGAACCTGTCAAGCCAGTAAACATTGCATTGGAAATAATACAAACAATGGCGTCAGTAATAAATATGTTACATGTAAGTAGCATGGTGTGTTACAATCTATCTATTGCATCATCCTTTGGACCTGATTATAATGGCTCGCACAAATTAAATATAAAGACCTATTAGTTAGAACAAAATAATAAACACTTTCACAGATATTATATTATGACACTCAAGTTATAAAGTAAAAAATATAATATGCAAAAACAGTTGGTTAAAAAATACCTGACTTTAGACCACCACAGTCAAAGCTGGATTGGAAAAGGAAACACTGCCCTCTACCGTTATTCTGTGAGACAGGATCTGAGCATGAAGGTAAACGGCTCTGTAGCCTTCACTAGGTAAGCTTTTGTTCATTGACAATATTTTAACCTTTAAACCACAGGCAGTGATAAATCATTACTAAAAGTTGACCTACAAACGACACACCTAGCTGTTAACGACTGATTATGACGGGTTTGTGGGATATTTTCCTGGGTTGTGCACTGTTTTGATTTCATTTCATTTATTTGGCTTATGGTGCTGTGCTTCAATGGAATGTTAAATTGTTTCCTAGAGAGAGCCAGTGAAAAGTAATTACCAGTGGCGTGACAATGATGTCTCTTTAACCCAACAAAAACCCGACAATGAGGCAGGGGGCTTGTTCCTGTGATGCAACCAGATTTAATCCAATGGTCAGCAAAACACTCTTTAATACAATTTCAATATATAGCATACTTCCTCTTCAAAAGTTTAGTGCAGCAACAGTTTTTGGTTTGTTTGATTTTATAATCTTGCTGATTCACTCGATTACTGACATGTTTAAATACATTTTAGGCACAGATTAATATAGCATTTAAACAACCAAGCAGTCTTCAAAGATAAAATGATTATTCAGCATTTGTCCCCTTGTAACAGCGCAGTGGAGCGGAAATATGGAAATTTGCCACTGATTATAAATGCAGAGACAATATTGCTTTGTTAACTTAAACAATGTACGACAGTCCGATATGTTGGGGGATGATATTAGGGAGCCAGGGAGTATTGTTTTAGGACCAAAATACTGGTGCTTCACTATATCACATTTGACATTGTCCGAAAGCTTGACTTCATTTGCACACAAAAATATCATACAACGATGGAACGACCTGTCTGTTGTCCTTGTTAATGCAAACAGAGAAGAGCTCCAATTTCTTAATCATGGCCTCAATTTTGTCCCACAAATTGAATATAGTTGCGGAGAGTCCCTGTAATCCTAGATTCAGATCATTCAGGCGAGAAAAAACAATACCCAGATAGGCCAGTTGTGTGAGAATGATGGTCAGTAAAGAAAACTTTAAGCTCGTCTCTCAATTTAAAAAAACGTGTCAATACTTTGCACCTTGATAACCAGCGCACTTCTGTATGTTGTAAAAGCATTACATGCCCATATCATTGCATAGGGTTGTACTTTGCTGAAAAAAAAGTATGTCCATTGTGGTATGGGTCAGATTGACCCGTGCAGTTTAAACACACTCTAGACAGTCAAAGAATCAAGTAAAAACAGCCTAAACTTGATGTTGTCTTGTCAGACCTTTCAGAAAGAACAAAATACAAGAAGATATGATTCCAAAAACTCTATATTCAAGAACTAAACATATTTCATTTCTCACAAACAAGCATTTTCTGTTTGGAACTCATTTTGAGTGTCTATGTCAGAGATCTGCTGCTCTCGTACTGAGAAAGAGAAGCTCCTTTTCACCCAAACATCATTATAAAAATGCATCCAAAACCAATCAAAACAAAATACATCAAAGTTTATTTTGGACCTGTGCAAAGATCTATATACATGAAAGCCTCATGTTTGTATACAAAATCTACACAGACATTCCACAACACATCAGTGTGTCCACATTTTGATGTTAGGTTCATGACCCTAAATGAGGAAAAGTTATTTAATTTCATGGAGAAAAAGAGAGGTTAACTAGTATTTTAGACAACTCAAAAGTGGAAATGGGTCAAATTGACCCGTAACATAATAGGAGGGTTAAATGTGAATCAGATTTTTATTGTGCGTACCCCTGACGGCAGTGTACCCCAGTCTGGGAATACCTGCTCTACACCAAACCCCTCCCTTCTGCTAATTTCACCTGTGTTTATCATGGCCAAAAAGGTCATTTTTCCAATATAACCAATTTTTACTTTGTGCCTGTGGATTTTAGTAGAAACTGTTTATCATCCACACACGGGCTTGAAAATTACTGCACCATAATTCTACGTGAGCCTTGACAGATTCTCGCCGTTTCATCTGTCCTCGAGACTCTGTCCACGAGAGATTTATCATTATCAAAAGTCTTAACTTCATTCATGCCAAAAGTCACATCCCATGTGACAAGCTGACAGTAGGAACCAACGTCAGACCAATAATATCATGGTGATGGTGGGAGATGGGCCGGGATCTGGGATCCAGGCTGCAGACAGGGGTTGTCTGTGGTGACTCCTGAGGAGGTGACCCATCCCAGAACCGAGGAGTGTGATGGGGACCCGCTTGAAATGTGGATGACCTCTCTGTCAGTCAGTGGCGAGGTCAGTACAGCTGCATCCCAGCTGGAACCGAGAGACTGAAAAATAGCTTCTATCTCAAGGCCATCAAACTGTTAAACAGCCATCACTAACACAGAGAGGCTGCTGCCCACATACAGACTTGAAATCATTGGCCACTCTAACAAATGGATCACTAGTCACTTTATTAATGCCACTTTAATAATGATGTTTACATATCTTGCATTACTCATACCATATGTATATACTGTATTTTATACCATCTATTGCGTCTTGCCTATGCCGCTCGGTCATTGCGCATCCATATATTTATATGTACATATTCTTATTCCATCCCTTTACTTAGATTTGTGTGTGTATTAGGTAGTTGTTGTGGAATTGTTAGATTACTTGTTGATATTGCTGCACTGTCGGAACTAGAAGCACAAGCATTTCGCTACACTCACAATAACATCTTCTAACCATGTGTATGTGACCAATAGAATGTGATTTGATTTGAATCACCCCTCCCTCCCACCAGCCTGCCAACTTGCTCTTCCAGAGTCAGGTGCTACTGAGATGAACATCATCCCTACTGTACAGGATCTCATCAAAAGGCCCTATTAAAGGTATGGCCAGGATAATTACCAAGGTCTATCTGCTAGTCAACCTTCTGAGTGAAGATTTGGAGGGTGCTGTCTGGATACCACAACTAAGGATGATGATGATAGCCATGATTGTGGCTCTGCTGCTTGTCTAAATAGAGACATAAATAACTATGTGTTATTTGCCAGGTGTTACTGGGCCTCAAGGCCCCCTACTACAGGATCATGATAATGAGCTATGGGCTGAAATGACACTGGTGGCTCTGAAAACAGTGCCCTCCTGAGCCAAATCCCACACCTCTTCTTGGACCAAGTGGGAGGTCTAAGAAACCCGACCCCTCCCATCTATTTAACGAATTGGAGCTGTACATCCATGTACCAATGCTGGGGCATCTTTCTGGACGTATTGGCAGTGGTGTAAAGTACTTAAGCAAAAATACTTAAAAGTATTACTTAAGTAATTTTTGGGGGTATCTGTACTTTACTATTTATATTTTTGACTACTTTTACTTTTACTTCAATACATGCTTAAAGAAAAATTATGTACTTTTTACTCCATACATTTTCTCCACCACCCAAAAGTACATTTTGAATGCTTAACAGGACAGGAAAATGGTCCAATTCACACACTTATCAAGAGAACATCCCTGGTCATCTCTACTGCCTCTGATCTGGTAGACTCACTAAACACAATGCCAAGTTTGTAAATTATGTCTGAGTGTTGGAGTGTGTCTGAGTGTTGGAGTGTGTCTGAGTGTTGGAGTGTGTCTGAGTGTTGGAGTGTGTCTGAGTGTTGGAGTGTGTCTGAGTGTTGGAGTGTGTCTGAGTGTTGGAGTGTGTCTGAGTGTTGGAGTGTGTCTGAGTGTTGGAGTGTGTCTGAGTGTTGGAGTGTGTCTGAGTGTTGGAGTGTGTCTGAGTGTTGGAGTGTGTCTGAGTGTTGGAGTGTGTCTGAGTGTTGGAGTGTGTCTGAGTGTTGGAGTGTGTCTGAGTGTTGGAGTGTGTCTGAGTGTTGGAGTGTGTCTGAGTGTTGGAGTGTGTCTGAGTGTTGGAGTGTGTCTGAGTGTTGGAGTGTGTCTGAGTGTTGGAGTGTGTCTGAGTGTTGGAGTGTGTCTGAGTGTTGGAGTGTGTCTGAGTGTTGGAGTGTGTCTGAGTGTTGGAGTGTGTCTGAGTGTTGGAGTGTGTCTGAGTGTTGGAGTGTGTCTGAGTGTTGGAGTGTGTCTGAGTGTTGGAGTGTGTCTGAGTGTTGGAGTGTGTCTGAGTGTTGGAGTGTGTCTGAGTGTTGGAGTGTGTCTGAGTGTTGGAGTGTGTCTGAGTGTTGGAGTGTGTCTGAGTGTTGGAGTGTGTCTGAGTGTTGGAGTGTGTCTGAGTGTTGGAGTGTGTCTGAGTGTTGGAGTGTGTCTGAGTGTTGGAGTGTGTCTGAGTGTTGGAGTGTGTCTGAGTGTTGGAGTGTGTCTGAGTGTTGGAGTGTGTCTGAGTGTTGGAGTGTGTCTGAGTGTTGGAGTGTGTCTGAGTGTTGGAGTGTGTCTGAGTGTTGGAGTGTGTCTGAGTGTTGGAGTGTGTCTGAGTGTTGGAGTGTGTCTGAGTGTTGGAGTGTGTCTGAGTGTTGGAGTGTGTCTGAGTGTTGGAGTGTGTCTGAGTGTTGGAGTGTGTCTGAGTGTTGGAGTGTGTCTGAGTGTTGGAGTGTGTCTGAGTGTTGGAGTGTGTCTGAGTGTTGGAGTGTGTCTGAGTGTTGGAGTGTGTCTGAGTGTTGGAGTGTGTCTGAGTGTTGGAGTGTGTCTGAGTGTTGGAGTGTGTCTGAGTGTTGGAGTGTGTCTGAGTGTTGGAGTGTGTCTGAGTGTTGGAGTGTGTCTGAGTGTTGGAGTGTGTCTGAGTGTTGGAGTGTGTCTGAGTGTTGGAGTGTGTCTGAGTGTTGGAGTGTGTCTGAGTGTTGGAGTGTGTCTGAGTGTTGGAGTGTGTCTGAGTGTTGGAGTGTGTCTGAGTGTTGGAGTGTGTCTGAGTGTTGGAGTGTGTCTGAGTGTTGGAGTGTGTCTGAGTGTTGGAGTGTGTCTGAGTGTTGGAGTGTGTCTGAGTGTTGGAGTGTGTCTGAGTGTTGGAGTGTGTCTGAGTGTTGGAGTGTGTCTGAGTGTTGGAGTGTGTCTGAGTGTTGGAGTGTGTCTGAGTGTTGGAGTGTGTCTGAGTGTTGGAGTGTGTCTGAGTGTTGGAGTGTGTCTGAGTGTTGGAGTGTGTCTGAGTGTTGGAGTGTGTCTGAGTGTTGGAGTGTGTCTGAGTGTTGGAGTGTGTCTGAGTGTGCCCCTGACTGTTCTTAAATTTAAAAAACATGAAAAGTGTGACATCTGGTTTGCTTAATATAAGGAATTTGAAATGATTTATACTTTTATTTTTGGTACTTAAGTATATTTCAGCAATTACATTAACTTCTGATACTTAAGTATATTTAAAACCAAATACTTTTAGACTTTTACTCAAGTAGTATTTTACTGGGTGACTTTCACTTTTACTTGAGTCTATTAAGGTATCTTTACTTTTACTCAAGTACACATTTGGGTACTTTTTCTACCATTGCTTATCAGGAGGTTAACTAATTTAGGCATACCACTCCTCCTACCTTATTTTACTGTCTTCACCCTTTCCCTCACCTTTCTGTCTTTTTTCAGTTACTGTTCCTGGATTACATCTTGATTATAACTTTAATCTATTATGTTACCGTTTTAATCTAATCTCATGAAAAATCTCTTACTTTTTTAGTTTACTGTTCCTTGATTACTGTATATTATTTGACTCTACTCTTCTATTATATCCTGAAAACATTCTCTCTCTTTTATTGTTTTCAGTCTCTCAACAAACTTTCTTCAGTTTTCAAGTAGGCTAACTCTTCTGACTTTGTCTCTCACTAACTCAGTCCCTCAGTCACTCTCGCTCTCTCTTTCCCTCCTTCTCAGACTTGTTTCAGGCCTGTGGGACATCACTGATTGGCTGTTTGGGCTTTGGGTTCTCCTCTTTTTCTGAGCCTGGTAAACCGACCCTAACTTCACCCTGGGGGTCATGGATTATAGGTCAGGGGGACTGGTTTGGTGTGCTGACATGGTGTAAACACCCTGACAGTAACCGTCCCATGTATCATCTAGCCTCCTGTCCAGGCCCCACCGGGCCTGGGACACCCACCAATCACTAGGCATCCTGTCAAACAGAAAGACAGGGCCCTAATTCATCACCCCTTCACTGTCTTTGTCTCTGAGTCTACATGGGGCTCAGGCTCCAGCCAAGCCAGAACCACAGTACTGTAACCTACTCTGGGTCTGGTTCTGAGATAGAGTCTAACCCAATCGTCGTATAACTGCTTTAGTGAGTGTTCAAGGCTTCTCTGTGATCTGTCTGTTGCTGTTCTTTTCCACAGAATCATGTTCTGCATTCCAAATATGCAGCGTTTTATGGGTGTTGGTGTCAGCAGTGAGGAAAAGCCAAAATCCAGGCTCAGTCTGCTGAAGTCATTAGGTTTATGATGGAGAGCCTCTGATATGTTTTACTGTTAAAGGCTTGGTGCCGAGGAACTCCCGCCCTCCCCTGTGACCCCCCACAGGCATATCTCAGAGTCCAATACACACATGCATGCACGTACGCGATACACATACACGCGCACACACACACACACACAGACACTTTCATGGCACATACACACATAGACAAAGTTAAAGCACACACACATTAAAATTCTAGCCATTACAAAGCATAATACAAAACACATCCCCACCCAAAGCATAACGTATCAGTCACTCCCTGCACACACTTACAGTATGGCCCCACATCAACACAAGCCTCAATTTCACAGTGATCAGCACCTACAACTCCCGAACCCATCATTCATCTCCCCGGTCCCCCGTGGCTGATGCACTACTTTGTCTGATCATCTCAAAGTATTGGATCCTGTAACCTGTAGCCGGTTAGCAGCCTGCCTGGTGGGGGTTCACTGCCATGTGGGGCCGTTAGGGAACAGTCTCTGGGTGGACACTGGGGTCATCTCCCTGACAACACAAGATTAATGCCATGTTTATCTCCGCCGGTGAATGACCAGTGCGTAAATCTGTCATCAGCGCCTCCTGAGGTTAACCACTTTCACAGAGGTGTCTGCAAACCCTTAATCCCCCGGGACACTGATGACACACAGACACACACATGAACACACACACATGAACACACAATTTATGTAAAGCCACATGCACATTATAAACATATACTGCACATATAAGTGCATACTGTATAGGCAGCCTAATACATTTCCCTCCTGTCATATACATTCATTTTTTCCTGGAATTTCAGATGGTTATTTGGATGGTTATGCAACCAGCTTTGGATAAATATTCAGTTGAACATCTCAGCTTGTCCAATTCGAAGTGGTTGCCCTGTGGTGATGTGACCATGGTTACCTAGTCAGAGATGTGTGTACTGTAGCACAAACTCTAAAGCAGAGAAAACAGGCAATTCTAAACCCTATCTACTTTATCTACCAATCTCATTCACTACACAAAATGCAAAAATAAAGAAATACATGTGCCTATATGCAAGCCTTGCACAGACTAACACACACAGACACACACTCTCCTTTCTCCTTCCGGAGATATAAAGATGCTGTCAGAGATGGACATTCGATGCTGACTGTTTATCCTTTTTTCTCTAAAAGCTCTGATCCTGTGCATTTTTGGGGGGAGGTGTCATGGCGTGGGCTCTGGCTCTGGTGACGTTTAACAGACTCCAGATGTGGAGGAGAGGGAGGAGAGGGGAGGTGAGTGGAGCGGTGCGCCCGGCAGGCCCAGAGAGTGAGAGAGAGGGGCCGTGGCCCCCGGACCCCACAGGGGACATGACTAATCGCTGTGTCACATCCGTCTCCCAAGACTAACACAGAGCCCTCCCTCTTTTTCCCCTCTCACGCTGGCTTTATCTCTCCCTTCGTCCTCTCTTTAAACCCACCTTCTTCTCTCTATATCAGTATCTTATCTGTTTTCCTCTCTCGCTCTTCCCTTCTCCTTTTATCCTTGCTGTCCCTCTTTCTTGTGTCCATCAATATCCCTCTTAGTATTTCTACCCCTTTCCATAGATACTTCATGCTATTTGCATTCATCTTCCTTCCTGTATCTCCCTCTATTCCCAGCTCACTCAGGAACATGCAGCTCCTCACAGTGATGTCTCTGTTTGAGGAACACAGCAGAAGACATTTAGAAACGTACAGGACTTTAGTTTATTCTGGCTGACAGAGCTGGCTTGTCCTCCAAAACAGCACATGGAGCGGATTAGTAAGAATCTGCAGTTTCCATCACCCCTCATCAGAGACTCACACGCACGCACACACACATACACACACACACACACACACTACATGAACACACTCGCAAACCAACTCACACACACACACATACACACACACACACACTACATGAACACACTCGCAAACCAACTCACACACACACATGCACGCACAAACACACACACATTATCATAAATCATTTAATCGTTTAATCGCTTTAAGCTGGTTATTTAGTTTGATTTACATGAGGGGATATATAAACCTAATCAGATGATGAACGAGTGTGTGTGTGTATTTGTATGTTTATGTTGACGTCAAGAGGGACTAAATTGTAAGCTAAAACACAGTTATTTTAGGAATGCATGGCATGCCTCCCCTAAACTGATTTATCTTGCTTATCAGCAGTTATTATTTACAAAGATACATATACACACATACACATACAGTCAGGTCCAAAATGATTGGCACCCTTGATAAAAATGAGCAAAACATTGTATACAAAAAAAGGGGAAACAAGTAACAAGTATTAAAGAACATCTCAGAAAGATGTTTTCAATACTCCAGCACCCTCCCCTTGCAAGGATAATGGCACCCAGCCTTTTTCAAAAATGTTTTATGAAATTGGAGAACACATTGGGAGGGATCTTAGACCATTCCTCTATGTCTATACAGACTCTTTCCAGATCCTTGATATCCATCGGTCTGCTCTTATGGACTGCCCTCTTTCATTCAAACCACAGCTTTTCAATGGGGTTCACGTCTTTAGAATGAGACGGCCCTCTTTCATTCAAACCACAGCTTTTCAATGGGGTTCACGTCTTTAGAATGAGACGGCCCTCTTTCATTCCAACCACAGCTTTTCAATGGGGTTCAAGTCTTTAGAATGAGACGGCCCTCTTTCATTCCAACCACAGCTTTTCAATGGGGTTCAAGTCTTTAGAATGAGACGGCCATTGCAAAAAGTTGATTTTGTGGTCAGTTAACCATTTCTTTGTGGATTTTGATGTGTGTTTGTGGTTATTGTCTTGCTGAAAGCTTCCTGGCAGAGGCAACCAGGTTTTTGGCTAAAATATCATGGCACTTACATGATACAGTTCATGATGCAGTTGACCTTAAAAAGGGCCCTAGAACCAGTGGAAGCAAAACTGCCTCATAACATCAAAGATCTACCACTATATTTGACAATGGGTATGAGGTTCTTTTCTGCATCCATCTTTCGACGCCAATCTCAAAACTGGTGTGCATGGCCAAAGAGCTCTATTTTCATGTCATCTGACCATTGCATTAGTTCCAATCCATGTGTCAATGTCGTTTAGCAAACTCCAGGCGTTTACAACCTTTTTTGAGTAAAATGAAGACGAAAGAAATGGCAGCAGTTTTACGGGCACCCAACCAATTGTGCTATTATGTGGGGGTTTTTTCGCGTTATTTGTAACTTATTTTGTACATAATGTTTCTGCAATCGTATCTTACGGTAAAAAAGAGCTTCTGGATATCAGGACAGCGATCACTCACCTCGGATTAGACAAAGATTTTTTCTTCAACAAGCAGGACGCACAGGACATTCTCCGAACACCCGACAAGGCCAACATCCCAGTTATTTACAAGAGGAAGAGACGCAGGTACAGAGGACACAGCGGGGTGCCTCATAAGGATCCGCAGAAGGCGAGTGGGAAAGCAGCTGTTACCGTCAATATTACTCGCCAATGTGCAATCATTGGACAATAAATTAGACGAAGTACGATCACAAATATCCTACCAACGGGACATCAAAAACTGTAATATCTTATGTTTCACGGAATCGTGGCTGAATGATGACATGGATATTCAGCTAGCGGGATATACGCTGCACCGGCTAGATAGAACAGCACACTCTGGTAAGACGAGAGGGGGCGGTCTGTGCATATTTGTAAACAACAGCTGGTGCACGAAATCTAAGGAAGTCTCTAGATTTTGCTCACCTGAAGTAGAGTATCTTGTGATAAAATGCAGACCACACTATTTGCCTAGAGAGTTTTCAGCTATACTTTCGTGGCTGTTTATTTACCACCACAGATGGAAGCTGGCACTAAGACCGCACTCAGTCAGATGTATAAGGAAATAAGCAAATAGGAAACCGCTCACCCAGAGGCGGCGCTCCTAGTGGCCGGAGACTTTAATGCAAGGAAACTTAAATCAGTTCTAACTAATTTCTATCAACATGTTGAATGTGCAACCAGAGGGAAAGAAATTCTAGATCACCTGTACTACACACAGAGAAGCGTACAAGCTCTCCCTCGCCCTCCATTTGGTAAATCTGACCATAATTCTATCCTCCTGATTCCTGCTTACAAGCAAAAAATTTAAGCAGGAAGCACCAGTGACTCAGTCAGTAAAAAAGTGGTCAGATGAAGCAGATGCTAAACTACAGGACTGTTTTGCTATAACAGACTGGAATATGTTCCGGGATTCTTCCGATGGCATTGAGGAGTACACCACATCAGTCACTGGCTTTATCAATAAGTGCATCAAGGACGTCTTCCCTACAGTGACTGTATGTACATACCCCAACCAGAAGCCATGGATTACAGGCAACATTCGCACTGAGCTAAAGGGTAGAGCTGCCGCTTTCAAGGTGCAGGACTCTAACCCGGAAGCTTATAAGAAATCCTGCTATGCCCTCAGAAGAACCATCAAACAGTCAAGCGTCAATACAGGGCTAAGGTTGAATCGTACTACACCGGCTCCGACGCTCATCTTATGTGGCAGGGCTTGCAAACTATTACAGACTACAAAGGGAAGCACAGCCGCGAGCTGCCCAGTGACACAAGCCTACCAGACGAGCTAAATCACTTCTATGCTCGCTTCGAGGCAAGCAACACTGAGGCATGCATGAGAGCATCATCTGTCCGGACGACTGTGTGATCATGCTCTCCGTAGCCGACGTGAGTAAGACCTTTAAACAGGTCAACATTCACAAGGCTGCGGGGCCAGATGGATTACCAGGACTTGTGCTCCGGGCATGTGCTGACCAACTGGCAGGTTTCACTGACATTTTCAACATGTCCCTGATTGAGTGTAATACCAACATGTTTCACGCAGACCACCATAGTCCCTGTGCCCAAGAACACGAAGGCAACCTGCCTAAATGACTACAGACCTGTAGCACTCATGTCCATAGCCATGCAGTGCTTTGAAAGGCTGGAAATGGCTCACATCAACACCATTATCCCAGAAACCCTAGACCCACTCCAATTTGCATAACCCCCAACAGATCCACAGATAATGCAATCTCTATTGCACTCCACACTGCCCTTTTTCACCTGGACAAAAGGAACACCTACGTGAGAATGCTATTCATTGACTACAGCTCAGCGTTCAACACCATAGTACCGTCAAAGCTCATCACTGAGCTAAGGATCCTGGGACTAAACATCTCCCTCTGCAACTCGATCCTGGACTACCTGACGGGCCGCCCCCAGGTGGTGAGGGTAGGTAGCACCACATCTGCCACGCTGATTCTCAACACTGGAGTCCCTTAGGGGTGCATGCTCAGTCCCCTCCTGTACTCCCTGTTCACCCACGACTGCGTGGCCAGGCATGACTCCAACACCATCATTAAGTTTGCAGGCGACACAACAGTGGTTTGATCACCGACAACGACGAGACAGCCTATAGGGAGGAGGTCAGAGACCTGGCCGGGTGGAGCCAGAATAACAACCTATCCCTCATCGTAACCAAGACTAAGGAGATGATTGTGGACTACAGGAAAAGGAGGATCAAGCACGCCCCCATTCTCATCGATGGAGCTGTAGTGGAGCATCGAGAGCATCCTGACTGGTTTCATCACTGCCTGGTATGGCAACTGCTCGGCCTCCGACCGCAAGGCACTACAGAGGGTAGTGCATACGGCCCAGTACATCACTGAGGCTAAGCTGCCTGCCAGAGGAAGGCGCTAAAAATTGTCAAAGACCCCAGCCACCCCAGTCATAGACTGTTCTCTCTACTACCGCATGGCAAGCAGTACCGGAGTGCCAAGTCTAGGACAAAAAGGCTTCTCAACAGTTTTTACCCCCAAGCCATAAGACTCCTGAACAGGTAATCAAATGGCTACCCGGACTATTTGCATTGTGTGCCCCCCCCAACCCCTCTTTTATGCTGCTGCTATTCTCTGTTTATCATACATGTATAGTCACTTTAACCATATCTACATGTGCATACTACCTCAATCAGCCCGACTAACCGGTGCCTGTATATAGCCTCGCTACTGTTATAGCCTCGCTACTGTATATAGCCTCGCTACTGTTGTTTTTCATTTCTTTACTTACCTATTGTTCACCTAATACATTTTTTGCACTGTTGGTTAGAGCCTGTAAGTAAGCATTTCACTGTAAGGTTCTTATATTCTGCGCACGTGACAAATAAATTCTGATTTGATTTGATTTGTTGGTTGCTCTCAATAAGGCTTTTTTTTTATGGCAACCCTTCCAAGTAGCCTGTTTGCTTGGAGGTGGCATCTAATTGTAAATTTGGAGACTTCGTGACCAGAAGATGCGATCAAATTCTGTAATTCTCCAACTTTGTCCATTAGATATTTTTTTCCCTCCTTAACCTTCTTCCTCACTGTGCGTGGGGACAAGAGAAACCAGGCTAATATTGCCCTAATAATGGTAAGTAGTACATTACGGTTTTTAGCAATTGTTTTTACCCATTGCCTGATTAATGGTCAACAACCATTTATCTCTTTATGTTTGTGAGTTCCTTGAATTTTCCAATGGTTATGGATGATAACGGGACTTTACATGTGTTACCTCATTTGTATACCCCATTGAATCAGGAAGCCATAGAAGGCCACAATACAGTTCCTTATGCTGACATTCACTTAAAAAAGTAGAATGTTAAGGCAGATTTTATTTTGTTTGATTTTATTCATAAGAATCTTTAGGGGTACCAATAATTTTGACACTTATCTTTTTCTTTAAGCAATTGTATTAGGATAAAATAATATATTGATATAGCTCGGTATTTTAATTATTTATTTTATACAGTCTTTTTTGCTCGTCTTTATCAAGGGTGCCTGACTGTATACTGACTGTATACTGTGGCAGATTTTTGTGCTACACTGCCATTTACAGAGCTCTAGTGCAATTTCCTCCAGTGTCACATCATAGTCATTTTCTCTGAGTATGTGAGTGTGATGGATGGAGGGGGAGCGAGAGAAAGCGAGAGAAAGAGGAAGATAAAGGGAGAGAGAGAGAGAGAGAAAGAGATAAAGATAGAGAAAGAGAGATAGAGGAAGATAGAGAGAGAGAAATAGGGAGATAAAGGGAGAGAGAGAAATAGGGAGATAAAGGGAGAGAGAGCGAGAGAGAGAGCGAGAGCGAGAGCGAGAGCGAGAGCGAGAGCGAGAGCGATAAAGGGAGAGAGAAATAGGGAGATAAAGGGAGAGAGAGAGAGAGAAGGAGAGAGAACAAAACATAAGCCACAAGCTTTCAAAAGGTATAGGTACCTATCCGTGGTGTGAGCTGCTCATTAAATGCATCGTGCTGCGACCTGCTGATTGGACACACCCTGCACGGATCCTCTAGTCTCAATCCCACCTGATTACCCATCCGGTTAGCTCAGACCTGACTCATTCACACACTGCTGGGCCTTACAGGGGCCCATTGTTACAAACAGACTTCAATCAGACAGGCTCTCCACAACTATAATGACTTTCATCATACCAGCAAAATTGGACTCAACTTCAGCCCCTGAGACACACAGTGACACACTCATTACCCGTAGTTACAAAGGGATACACACATATATCCACATTCAGTGTCACACACACACACACACCACACACACACACACACACAGACTACCATAAATAGACATACAAGAAGGATTTGACAAAGTGAAGCCTCTTTTACCATCTATTTTCATTTTGACCATCTCCAGATCCCTCTACCAACCAGATTACTGCCTGGGGACCATGGTAACAGCCAATAACCTGGAGAACAGCCTATTTGTCACGATTGTCCAAGGGAGAGAGAGAGGACCAAGGCGCAGCGTGTAAAAAATACATCTTCTCTTTATTAAGGAGATGAACGAACGAAGCAAAACAACAAATAGACGACCGTGAAGCTATAACCGAACAAAATGCAAACATGCAACCTAGACACAGACACAGACCTAGACAATGACCCAACAAAAACATGATGCCTATGGCTGCCTAAAATATGGCTCCCAATCAGAGACAAATGAACGACATCTGTCTCTGATTGAGAACCACTCAGGCAACCATAGACATACCTAGAAACATTCACACAACACAAACCCATACACTAAACCCAACACCCCCCTTTTCCATATAACCACCCGAAACGAGACAAAACACAAACATTCCCCATGTCACACCCTGACCTAACTAAAATAATAAAGAAAACAAAGATAACTAAGGCCAGGGTGTGACATAACCCCCCCCTTAAGGTGCGAACTCCGGGCGCACCAGCATAAAGTCTAGGGGAGGTCTGGGTGGGCGTCCGTCCGTCCACGGCGGCGGCTCCGGCACAGGTCGTGGTCCCCACCCCACCATAGTCACTACCCGCTTACGTAGCCTCCTCCAAATGACCACCCTCCAACTTAACCCCACTGGATTAAGGGGCAGCACCGGACTAAAGGGCAGCACCGGACTAAGGGGCAGCACCGGACTAAGGGGCAGCACCGGACTAAGGGGCAGCACCGGACTAAGGGGCAGCACCGGACTAAGGGGCAGCCCCGGGACAAGGTAGCTCAGGACAAAGAGGTTAGCTCAGGACAGAGGGATAGCTCAGGATAGAGAGGTAGCTCAGGATAGAGAGGTAGCTCAGGATAGAGGGGCAACTCCGGACTGAAGGGCAGCTCCGGACAGAGAGACAGCTCTGGACTGAGGGGCAGTTCTGGATAAATGGCAGCTCTAAGCTAAGGGACAGCTCCGGGACAAGGTAGCTCAGGACAGAGAGGTAGCTCAGGATAGAGAGGTAGCTCAGGATAGAGAGGGGGCTCAGGATAGAGAGGTAGCTCAGGATAGAGGGGCAACTCCGGACTGAAGGGCAGCTCCGGACAGAGAGACAGCTCTGGACTGAGGGGCAGTTCTGGATGGCGAACGGCTCTGGACGCTCATGGCTGGCTGACGGCTCTGGATGCTCATGGCTGGCTGACGGCTCTGGACGCTCATGGCTGGCTGACGGCTCTGGACGCTCATGGCTGGCTGACGGCTCTGGACGCTCATGGCTGGCTGACGGCTCTGGACGCTCATGGCTGGCTGACAGCTCTGGACGCTCATGGCTGGCTGACGGCTCTGGACGCTCATGGCTGGCTGACGGCTCTGGACGCTCATGGCTGGCTGACGGTTCTGGACGCTCATGGCTGGCTGACGGTTCTGGACGCTCATGGCTCACTGGCGGTTCTGGCGGGTCCTGTCTGGTTGGCGGCTCTGGCGGGTCCTGTCTGGTTGGCGGCTCTGGCGGATCCGGTCTGGCGGAAGGCTCTGGCGGATCCGGTCTGGCGGAAGGCTCTGGCGGATCCGGTCTGGCGGAAGGCTCTGGCGGATCCGGTCTGGCGGAAGGCTCTGGCGTATCCGGTCTGGCGGAAGGCTCTGGCGGATCCGGTCTGGCGGAAGGCTCTGGCGGATCCGGTCTGGCGGAAGGCTCTGGCGGATCCGGTCTGGCGGAAGGCTCTGGCGGATCCGGTCTGGCGGAAGGCTCTGGCGGATCCGGTCTGGCGGAAGGCTCTAGCGGCTCCTGTCTGGCGGAAGGCTCTAGCGGCTCCTGTCTGGCGGAAGGCTCTGTAGGCTGATGGCAGACGGGCGGCTTTGCAGGCTCATGGCAGACGGGCGGCTTTGCAGGCTCATGGCAGACGGGCGGCTTTGCAGGCTCATGGCAGACGGGCGGCTTTGCAGGCTCATGGCAGACGGGCGGCTTTGCAGGCTCATGGCAGACGGGCGGCTTTGCAGGCTCATGGCAGACGGGCGGCTTTGCAGGCTCATGGCAGACGGACAGTTCAGATGGCGTAGGGCAGACGGGCAGTTCAGGCGCCGTTGGGCAGACGGGCAGTTCAGGCAGCACTGGGCAGACGGATGACTCAGACGGCACTGGGCAGACGGATGGCTCAGACGGCACTGGGCAGACGGATGGCTCAGACGGCACTGGGCAGACGGATGGCTCAGACGGCACTGGGCAGACGGATGGCTCAGACGGCACTGGGCAGACGGATGGCTCAGACGGCACTGGGCAGACGGATGACTCAGACGGCACTGGGCAGACGGATGACTCAGACGGCACTGGGCAGACGGATGACTCAGACGGCACTGGGCAGACGGATGGCTCAGACGGCACTGGGCAGACGGATGACTCAGACGGCACTGGGCAGACGGATGGCTCAGACGGCACTGGGCAGACGGATGACTCAGACGGCACTGGGCAGACGGATGGCTCAGACGGCACTGGGCAGACGGATGGCTCAGACGGCACTGGGCAGACGGATGGCTCAGACGGCACTGGGCAGACGGATGGCTCAGACGGCACTGGGCAGACGGATGGCTCAGACGGCACTGGGCAGACGGATGGCTCAGACGGCACTGGGCAGACGGATGGCTCAGACGGCACTGGGCAGACGGATGGCTCAGACGGCACTGGGCAGACGGATGGCTCAGACGGCACTGGGCAGACGGATGACTCAGACGGCACTGGGCAGACGGATGACTCAGACGGCACTGGGCAGACGGATGACTCAGACGGCACTGGGCAGACGGATGACTCAGACGGCACTGGGCAGACGGATGACTCAGACGGCACTGGGCAGACGGATGACTCAGACGGCACTGGGCAGACGGATGACTCAGACGGCACTGGGCAGACGGATGACTCAGACGGCACTGGGCAGACGGATGACTCAGACGGCACTGGGCAGACGGATGACTCAGACGGCACTGGGTAGACGGATGACTCAGACGGCACTGGGTAGACGGATGACTCAGACGGCACTGGGTAGACGGGCAGCTCTGGCCGGCTGAGGCGCACTATAGGCCTGGTGCGTGGTGCCGGAACTGGTGGTACCGGGCTGGGGACACGCACCTGAAGGCTAGTGCGGGGAGAAGGAACAGGGCATACTGGACCCTGGATACGCACATCAGGCCTAGTGCGTGGTGCCGGAACTGGTGGTACCGGGCTGGGGACACGCATCTCAGGGCTAGTGCGGGAAGCAGCAACAGGACACACTGGGCTCTCAAAGCGCACTATAGGCCTAGTGCGTGGTACCGGCACAGGTGGTACCGGGCTGAGGGCACGCACCTCAAGGCGAGTGCGGGGAGAAGCAACAGTGCGTACAGGGCTCTGGAGACGCACATTAGGCCTAGTGCGTGGTGCCGGCACTGGTGGTACCGAGCTGGAGACACGCACCATAGGGCGAGTACGTGGAGGAAGAACAGGGCTCTGGAGACACACTGGAAGCCTGGTGTGTGGTGCCGGAATTGGTGGTACCGGGCTGGAGCGGGAAGGTGCTACAGGAGGAGCAGGACTAGGGAGGCACACAGGAGACCTAGTTCGTGGAACTGTCATTCCCAGACGGTTAGCACGCAACTCAGGACGAGCATGGAGAACTGACTCAGGTAACATCACATCCCGCACACGCTCTGTCGGGTGGATGTCGTGCCTCACGCACCAACACAGCAGCTCCCTCATTTCACTCTCCTCCAAACTCCTCAATAAATCCTTAACAGTCTCTGTATCATTCCCGCTGCTCACCTCCAATATCCGCACAACTGGCTCTGGTTCCCTCCTTTCACGCTGCTTGGTCCTGAATGGTTGGGTCATTCTGTCACGATTGTCCAAGGGAGAAAGAGAGGACCAAGGCGCAGCGTGTAAAAAATACATCTTCTCTTTATTAAGGAGATGAACGAACGAAGCAAAACAACAAATAGACGACCGTGAAGCTATAACCGAACAAAATGCAAACATGCAACCTAGACACAGACACAGACCTAGACAATGACCCAACAAAAACATGATGCCTATGGCTGCCTAAAATATGGCTCCCAATCAGAGACAAATGAACGACATCTGTCTCTGATTGAGAACCACTCAGGCAACCATAGACATACCTAGAAACATTCACACAACACAAACCCATACACTAAACCCAACACCCCCCTTTTCCATATAACCACCCGAAACGAGACAAAACACAAACATTCCCCATGTCACACCCTGACCTAACTAAAATAATAAAGAAAACAAAGATAACTAAGGCCAGGGTGTGACACTATTAGAGCCCAGGAACAACACAGGGCCTAATGACCAATAGGTCCTTCACTGAACAAATCAGAATTCACTGCTAGGCCTTAATTCCTTACCTTTGTCTTTCTTCTTCTTGTCTTTTTCTGCATCGTACAATCTCTTTAGATCTGAAATCGAGAAACCAAATAAAAATGTCTTAAAACAAGGCCAACGATTAATTGAAAACAAAATTATCCAGTAGTCTGATGAAAGAAACTAAATCTAGGTGGTGATGTTGTGTGTCCATTAGTGCAAGCGATATGACTGGTCTTGTGCTTTCCAACATAACAAATATGAAGGATGGCAATAATAACTACTCCATTAAGCAACGTTGATGATGGTGCTCATAGATAAATATTTACTGTCAAGTAAACTATTTGGGGTTGTGTTTAGGATCTTTAACTATTCATACTCCATCGACCCACAGCATCATGGGTAGTTTGTGTTTCTAAAAAGCTCCAATCCAGATGTTCACGGGCGAGAAGGAGGAGGGGGAAAGCCAAATATTAGTCTACTGGAAGAGACAGAGTGGGCTTTGGGGTTAAAAAAGATCAACAATACAGGGCGGGAAGCGAGATCAAAGCCTTAGACAAGGAGAAAGAGGGAAGAATGCAGGAATCTGAGGAGAGAGAGAGAGCAGGGGTGACATGAGTCTTGGGTTTCATACAGAATGCTGGTATAGTTTTCCAAGGAACAAAACAGTTGGCTGAATGAGACTCATTCAGGCTGTTGAAAGACTCTCACACACACACACACACACACACACACACACACCACACACACACACCACACACACACACCACACACACACACACACACACACACACACACACACACACACACACACACACACACACACACACACACACACACACACACACACACACACACACACACACACACACACACACACACACACACACACACACACACACACACACACTATAGCGCCGCTGCATGAAAAACATAGAAGTTGATCTTGCAGATAGAATTATTCTGAAATACTGTGTGCTGATAACTTATTTATGCAGAGTGGGTGAAAACTAGTGGTCTGGTTTCCGGTGCTGTAGTTATAGTCGGCAGTGAGGGAAACAGGGTCACAATATCCCTGGTGATGATGTCATTAGCTGCCTCAGACTGGCCAATGAAGGAGTAAAAAAGGAATGTTACTCTAGGCCACTGCACCCAAAGACTGCTCCACTGCAACAACAGAGCAGATACAGATAATCACTTTTCTCTGCATTATTATTTTCTCTGATTAGGTCAGTTATAAAGTAATAATGCATGTACTGTACGTTTTATCTTTTACAGAGAGAGCTATCAAAGGACAAAATAGATTGTTTCATGTTTGTGTGTTTATGCAGCAAGACTGTGTGTGTGTGTGTGTGTGTGTGTGTGTGTGTGTGTGTGTGTGTGTGTGTGTGTGTGTGTGTGTGTGTGTGTGTGTGTGTGTGTGTGTGTGTGTGTGTGTGTGTGTGTGTGTGTGTGTGTGTGTGTGTGTGTGTGTGAGTGAGTGAGTGTATGCTCCCTCCCTTGCAACCAAACATGAAGTCAGCAGCTATTTCTGCTGGAGTGACGGATTTTCCTTTTCAAGGCCCTCAGACACAAGGTCACGGTGGTCAGTGTGTGGAGATCACAGGCAGGCCAAACCAACCCCACCCTGCCCATCACCAGACCCACTCCATCCACCCTGCCCATCACCAGACCACCTCCATCCACCCTGCCCATCACCAGACCACCTCCATCCACCCTGCCCATCACCAGACCATCTCCATCCACCCTGCCTATCAACAGACCACCTCCATCCACCCTGCCCATCACCAGACCACCTCCATCCACCCTGCCTATCAACAGACCACCTCCATCCACCCTGCCCATCACCAGACCACCTCCATCCACCCTACCCATCACCAGACCACCTCCATCCACCCTGCCTATCACCAGACCACCTCCATCCACCTTGCCCATCACCAGACCACCTCCATCCACCCTGCCTATCACCAGACCACCTCCATCCACCCTGCCCATCACCAGACCACCTCCATCCACCCTGCCCATCACCAGACCACCTCCATCCACCCTGCCCATCACCAGACCACCTCCATTCACCCTGCCCATCACCAGACCACCTCCATCCACCCTGCCCATCACCAGACCACCTCCATCCACCCTGCCCATCACCAGACCACCTCCATCCACCCTGCCCATCACCAGACCACCTCCATCCACCCTGCCTATCACCAGACCACCTCCATCCACCCTGCCCATCACCAGACCACCTCCATCCACCCTGCCCATCACCAGACCACCTCCATCCACCCTGCCCATCACCAGACCACCTCCATCCACCCTGCCCATCACCAGACCACCTCCATCCACCCTGCCCATCACCAGACCACCTCCATCCACCCTGCCCATCACCAGACCACCTCCATCCACCCTGCCCATCACCAGACCACCTCCATCCACCCTGCCCATATCACTATACACCAGCAGGGGCGCAGACACGGCATGGGCAACACCAAACCCCAGTCAGCCAGCCAACCAACACACAACACAGCCTGACCTTAACGCCGGTATCCCTGATCCAAATCATTCCTCAGTGTGCTTCTGAGCCGATCGAAGGAAGGGTTGTAAGTGTTAAGTGACAATAAATTACCTGATGAATAAATAATATGAAAGGTCCACAGAGGGGTAGTTTACCATGTAAATCTAATTATTACAGAGGTGCAGCAGATGATAGTGCAGCCATTAGACCACTTTACCATTTTATTATCTGTCTAAAAGTAAGGGCCTATTCTGCAGAATGGTCATTCACACTGCTTACAGTTGGATAGTATGGAAACGTTTATGGGATTAAAAGAGGGGAAACAGGAGATGATCAGCACATAGCAGCTGTGTGATCGAGGAAACGACAGCATTCTTGGAAACCTTTGCTTCCTTAGGGCCTACTGCTGCTGATGATAGTTTTCCTATTAATCTGTTTTATATTTTTTCCATTTCTCCACCTGTGAAGATATGGATGGACCAATAGACCAATTCTGATATTTTTTGGGGGAATTGGTTCAAATTAGGTTAAGGTTAGGGTTAGGGTTAGGGTTAGGGTTAGAGTTAAAGGAAAACTCTACTCAAATTGTGGATTTTCCCTTTAAGGGTTTGGTTAAGAGTCAGCAGTGTCCTGATAGTCTCTCCCATCTAGGATAGGTCTACCGTCATTCCCTGCCTGCCTCTGGTTGTAGGCCTACAGAGAAAGAGGATGACAGAGATGCAGGGAGAGCGACAGTGAACCATTGTGAAAAAGAGTTTCATGACAGGAACGCGTTTCTTTTTTGGGTTTGGGTCAGGGCTACATCTCTCCCCATACAGGAGACTTAGCCTACTCTCGCCCTTCCCTCGCATAAATATTTGGCTTCCTCTGATATATCTAATAAAAGTGTTTATAATGTTTCCCAAGTGTTTTCCAATAGAGGAAGGATGTAGACTATTTTACAGGGGGAAAGAAAAAGCGTGAGAGAGAAAGCGAAGAGAGATTGAACGTCAGAACGCACCTTTTGTAAATATTTGAGACATCTGTGAATCCTGTATAACCTTTTCTGTCTTGAGAGAGATTTACTGTTTCCTGTGATAAGTTCTCCATCTCACCGCTCCAATAAATACTGTCTCAGGTGCTACCATTAGCACACAAAGTCGTGGATTTAGCCTAGGCTACTTCTCTTCGTAAACCTAGAGAACAGGAGTTTGCAACGCGCCTTACCGCCAAAACCAACATAGGACACTGCACATGCAACCATGATATCCACACCTGTCGGCTTCCTTTGAACAGAACAAGAGTTGACCAATCTCCTCTTCACTTCAGTTTTCTCCTCAATTAATGCACCTTGGAGAGCGAGTATAGGAAAACTTCACTTTCTCTTCACTTAACACAAAAATGTCAAACGCATCAAATCATTATTGTTTAAAAGGCGACCACAGCCACATGTCATGACTCATGATGAATAGTAGGTCGTACACCATAGAAAGAGAAAGTTGTGAGATGTCGTGCTCTTAGTCTAGCAACGTTTATGAGTCAAACAGTAACAACACCAAACATCTGGCGTCATCAACAACACGCCTGTGTTTCGCTCTCTCTCTCCTTGGTGTGTTAATTTACATAAACCGGATTATTGCATTGTTGGGTTTTGAGTCTACAAGAAAAACATTTCACTGTACTTGTGCATGTGACATTAAAACGTGAAACTTGAAACTTCAACAAATTAATATTTATGCTTTGTTTTGGTGTCAAGCCTTGTTATTCATTTATTTTCCACCTGTGATGTGTAGGCTACATTTGAGATGTTACTTCATAAGGACAATGGCCACATCAGAGAGAAATCCCCCATGAGTAGAACCAGCAGTGAAGTGAACGTTCTGCAGCACGGTGATGATGATCCATGTGATGTTTGTAAGATTTTCAGTAATCAGTTTACAGTATTGAGAAATAAATAAACCGTGCCTCTTCATTAGCATTAATCTCCCTTTGGTTCGAAAAAAGCCACAATGACAAAATACTCTTTGATCCAATATTTCACCAAGGTTATTTTCATCCCTTTGTGATTGTTAACCGGCATGGCTACCACAGCATTCTGCAGCAATATGCCATCCCATCTGGTTTGCGCTTAGTGGGACTATCATTTGTTTTTCAACAGGACAATGACTCAAAACACACCTCCAGGCTGTGTAAGGACTATTTGTCCAAGAAGGAGAGTGATGGAGTGGAGCATCAGATGGCCTGGTCTCCACAATCACCCAACCTCAACCCATTGAGATGGTTTGCGATGAGTTCCACTGCAGAGTGTAGGTAAAGCAGCCATCAAGTGCTCAGCAAAATGTGGGAACTTCTTCAAGACTGTTGGAAAAGCATTCCTCATGAAGCGGGGGACATTCCTGGTGTTCTCATAGGACCATAATGCGCATTCCCAGAACCTCGAAGCATAACAGTAACCATTAAAAGTTAATGGTTTTTCTCTGAGCTATCTAGATAGTACACAGTGTTAAGAATCATATAAGGTCTACTGACAGTAGGCGTCTATGTAAATAATGTAAGACATTCTATATGCAGATCAATTTCTGTATGCCTTTGAGGGAGTACGTTTCAAAAGGATCAGAGAGGTGATCATGAGAAAGATGTACAGATCCTTTCAATGATCATAGGCCACATTGACTTCTATTCTTTTATTATCTGTCTTTCAAAAGAGGCATCTACGTTAACTGTATGATAACTCTCTCTCTCTTTCTGTCCATCTTTTCATCTCTCTCCTTCCCTCTGTCTCTCTAACACTCCCTCTCTCTCACTTTCTATCTGACAGGTAGCTAGCTACATATATATTTAGCTATAGGCCTATAGACTGGGATCTTCTGATAAGGCTTTCATGTTTCGGAGAGCTGTGAGGGGAGTGACTTTGAGTGAGAATGTAATCCACCATCCTATCTACCTGGGATAGAGAGAGCCCCCAGGGCTCAAAGCATAGAGACAGACACAAGCAGCAGCCATCTTACTCAGGATCCAGGCCAAACCCTGCTACATAACACATCTAAACTAGCACACTGTGACTCTGTGATATACATTGCACAGAAAAGGGCACAGTTGTCAGGATAAATCATCAACAACGTAGAGAGTTTTGAACATAATAGAAGGTATTAGATATAGCATCGCCAGTGACGTCATCGTACTGCAACATTAGCATTATAACAAAGAGGGAAGAGAGGTTCTGTTGTGTTGGATGTCAGTATGTCTAGTTTATCATTCAGAGCAGGAACACATCATCCACACAGTGAATCACAGACATACACACTATATTCATATTCATTCTAGTACACACACAACAAAACATCACTTCCAAATACCAGACACATACAAGGGAATACACATTGTGCATCAATTTGGACATATGTAGTTTTCACACTCCTCTAAGATTGACTATGTTTCTATTAAAACATTAGGTCCAGTGCATCTGTTCTTCCTCTAATGGTAGAGCTCTGTTATATGGTTATGAGTGTTGTCAGTTAGAAGGTGTGTGCATAGTGAGAGGTTCCCCAGGCCTGAAGGTCTGGAGCCTGCAAGAGCAGGTCTTGTGTAACACTGACCCTGACGGTCTCTCTGGTGACACAGAATGGGGCATTCACTGAACCATGGCCTGATGGCAAGTGACGCATTGTACTACTGTTGCAGTGTTTGGACTCTATGTTGCGTGACTGTGTGTGTGTGTGGTGTGTGTCAGATACTCTTAGGACCTGTCATCATCACAGCAATGTACAGATATAGGATCTTAATTTGATCACCCTGTTGCAGGAGAATGCCGATTTCAGGAAATGTAAAACGTATTTGAGATGTAAAAAGTGTATTTGAGGTTTAAAATAGCTTCTGAAGTTTGTAATTTCCACTTTTCAATTTCAGACTTGATTTTCCCTTATGAAAAATGTATCAACCCATACAAAAATATCCATGAATTATAATTCACATTTCTTGTTGCTGCAGGATTATTTACCTGGTGTAGAAAACTGGCTCAAATTAATATCCTACATTAGGAGTCCCCATCTGTATCCACACACAACCACACGACACGAACAGGCTGACCCCACATCAATGTCACATAGTCTATTCTGGAAGGGCTGTGGAAAGGAAAGGAGTACTGGGAGAGGGTGAAAGGGGAAAGAGGGTGAAATGAAGGCCTATATACAATTATTTCAATTAATTTAAAAAACTGTCAGAAATTAAATGAACGTGTTGGAAATTAGGAAATATCGAAAGATAAACTGAATGTATTTATTATAGAACTGTATTAAGTGTGCCTTGAATTCTAAATATATCACTGAGAGTGTCACCAGAAAACCACCCCCACACAATCACACCTCCTCCTCCATGCTTCATGGTGGGAACCACACATGCGGAGATCATCCGTTCACCTACTCTGCGTCTCATTAAGATACGGCGGTTGGAACCAAAAATCTCAAATTTGGACTCATCAGAGCAAAGAACAGATTTCCACCAGTCTAATGTCCATTGCTTGTGTTTCTTGGCCCAAGCAAGTCTCTTCTTCTTATCGGTGTCCTTTAGTAGGGGTTTCTTTGCAGCGATTCGACCATGAAGGCCTGATTCACACAACCAGGCAAGTCAGTTAAGAACAAATTCTTATTTACAATGACGGCCTACCCCAGCCAAACCCGGACAACGCTGAGCCAATTGTGCGCCACCCTATGGGACTCCCAATCACGGCCTGACGTGATGCAGCCTGAATTCGAACCAGGTACTGTAGTGACACCTCTTGCACTGAGATGCAGTGCCTTAGACCGCTGTGCCATTAGTTACTTAATAAGTGAATCTATATTCAGACATGAAGGGATACAATTCATATTCCATGAAGGTGAAAGAATGTTTAAGATGAAGACCTTTATTGTCCTGACTGTGCTGCTCCTTTCTCAGCTTGCTTTACGGCTCAGAGTACTGCTTTATAGATGAAAAGCTTGTGAAACCCAGTGTATTAATTATAGAGTGCTTCCTGTGTAGTGGTGAGTCATGTGAAAGGTATGAATGGGAAAGAGGAAATTACACAACTCTTTTCCGAACACATTATAATCAAAACTGACAGATTGTCAATTTCGTTCAATAGTGCAACTTAAAGGTTAACAATTGCAATTAGGTTTGACGTGCGTTAGGAGAATACAATCACTGGGGTTAGACAGTGGATCTATAGCTGTGCATGTGTAATTAATGCATTCAGCTGTGTGCTGTGCTCCACACTAAAAGGACAAGTCAAATATAAAGGGTGGTCTTAAGCCAAGGTAGTGCATACATGTATATTTTTGTTTCAAAGTCAGATGATGAGTGTGTGTGTGCGTGCGCGCCCATACGTGCGCCCATGTGTTTATGCATTTGTGCATGCGTGAGTGGATGAATGTTTGCATGATGTGTGTGTGCGTCCGCATGTGTGTAGAGAGCGTGAGCGTGGCAGATGGTACCAACGGCTCATCAGATCTTAGCACGACAATAAGTACCCCATCACACTGTCTATTAGATGATCACATCCTGAGATATATTTTGCACAGGAGCATGGAACTTGGTTTTTGTGGGAAACTCAGGTGTTTTGAGCTGCGGTGTTGTCTCAGATGAATTTGTAAATGTGTGTGCTGTGTGCAGGGTTGGGTAGATTACTTTCTGAATGTAACTAGTTACTAGTTACCTGTCCAAAATTGTCATCAGAAACGTAACTTTTGGATTACACAAACTCCTCAGGGAGTCATGACCGCAGTAAAATTCTACTTGACTGTTGAGTCACGGTTATCTCCTTTTATGCACTCTGAACATGCATTAATAGTACCCAACTCCCTAACAATCATCAGGTCCTAATGGCCTGGTACTCTGGGCTCTATTGTTCCTCTAACCACTCTGACATCAATGCAATCAAAAATCACATCAGGCACTTATCATCTAAACAGTATGTGCTTTTAAATCTCACCTCACTGTGATTGATCAATTTGAAGAAAGAGGTTGAAACTGAGTGGAAAACATGTTCGTTATGGATGTTGTTTTGAAGCCTAACACAATGAAATGGACAGCGCTTTCTAAGGTGATGATTAAGAGATTATGCACAAGCATAGGCCTACACATTATATGAGCCCAAGCCAAAAAGATAACCTGAATTAAAATAATGAATGTGCCGTTATACAATGCATAGCCTACGCATACTACGCATGGCAGAAAAACATTTAAAAAACGAATTTAATATCTTTGGTACATAATTGGTAGTCTAAATTAAACAAATTCATAGTTAGCCTATAATTATAGTGAATTTGTATTTGATTGTGAATAGCCTAGTAATAGGGATTTTTTTATATTTTCATAATTAATAGTCTGACATTACTTTAGCTACAGAATATTGTGATAGAAAAAGTACATTTACCTGGTTTATATGATATTAATGGTTAACAATTAGTGCTTGGATGGGGGGGGGGGGGGGGGGGGTACATGACTGTGATTATAATCAAAGAGAATTCTCTTGGTAGATAATGCGGTCCGCATTTGATTGTAAGGAATTCCAGGTCAGGAGAACAAAAGGACTTGAGTTCCTGTATGTTGTTATGATCACACCACGACTCGTTAATCATAAGGCATAAGGCCCTTCTTCTTACCAGAGAGATGTTTGTTTCTGTCAGCGCGATGCGTGAAGAAACTCTTTCTACTGCAGTCCCGTTGATGTGGATTGGGACGTGTTCAACAACTCCTTTGTTTCGCAGACAGTAAGGGAGAGGTTGTTGTCCTGCCATAATGCCAGTTCACTTAGCTCCTCACTATAAGCTGACTCTTTGTTGGTTATCAGGCCTACAACCATGGTGTCGTCAGCAAACTTGATGATGGAGTTAGTGTCTTGCAAAGCCACGCTGTCGTGGATGAAGAGGGAGTACAGCAGAGGGCTGAGGACACACCCCTGGGGGGCCACTGTGTTAAGATGCAGTGTGGAAGAGGTGTTGTTGCCACTCTTTACAGCCTGTGGTCTGCCTGTCAGGATGTCCAGGATCCATTTGCAGAGGGTGGTGTCCAGACCCAGGGCTCTGAGCTTGGTGTCGAGCTTCGAGGGAACAATAGTGTTGAATCCTGAACTGTAGTCAATGAACAGCATTGTCACATACAGTACTGTAGGTGTTCCTCTTGTCCAGATGTATGATTACAGTAAAAAAACAATTGCAATCAGAATTTATGTAATTGATCACATGTAATCAGTTATTCCCCAACCGTGTGAATGTGTTTGTGTATGCGTACTGGTTTATGCACTGGGCTGTATGTGTTTTCATGTGTTTTAATGCCTGTAAACATAATACTTTACTGAGAAACGTTAGAACACTAGAAAAACAATAAACATTAAGTCTTGAAAACTCTCTCAGGAAACGAACACACACGGTAAACAATTCAAGCTTCTCCAAAGGACAACAGAAAACACACCTCTTTTAACAGGGAAACCATGATCAGTAAATTGGACACACCTGAGTGTCGTTAATGTCTGTAGGACGGTCTCTGCCACCCTCTGGTGACAGGTGGAACCATGACAATCAGAGCTGCTGTGTCTGTGTGGGAGAAATGACAGGCCGTCAGAGCTGCTGTGTCTGTGTGGGAGAGATGGCAGGCCGTCAGAACTGCTGTGTCTGTGTGGGAGAGATGACAGGCCGTCAGAGCTGCTGTGTCTGTGTGGGAGAGATGGCAGGCCGCCAGAGCTGCTGTGTCTGTGTGGGAGAGATGACAGGCCGTCAGAGCTGCTGTGTCTGTGTGGGAGAGATGACAGGCCGTCAGAGCTGCTGTGTCTGTGTGGGAGAGATGACAGGCCGTCAGAGCTGCTGTGTCTGTGTGGGAGAGATGACAGGCCGTCAGAACTGCTGTGTCTGTGTGGGAGAGATGACAGGCCGTCAGAGCTGCTGTGTCTGTGTGGGAGAGATGACAGGCCGTCAGAACTGCTGTGTCTGTGTGGGAGAGATGACAGGCCGTCAGAGCTGCTGTGTCTGTGTGGGAGAGATGACAGACCGTCAGAGCTGCTGTGTCTGTGTGGGAGAGATGACAGGCCGTCAGAACTGCTGTGTCTGTGTGGGAGAGATGACAGGCCGTCAGAGCTGCTGTGTCTGTGTGGGAGAGATGGCAGGCCGTCAGAGCTGCTGTGTCTGTGTGGGAGAGATGACAGGCCGTCAGAACTGCTTTGTCTGTGTGGGAGAGATGACAGGCCGTCAGAGCTGCTGTGTCTGTGTGGGAGAGATGGCAGGCCGTCAGAGCTGCTGTGTCTGTGTGGGAGAGATGGCAGGCCGCCAGAGCTGCTGTGTCTGTGTGGGAGAGATGGCAGGCCGTCAGAGCTGCTGTGTCTGTGTGGGAGAGATGGCAGGCCGCCAGAGCTGCTGTGTCTGTGTGGGAGAGATGACAGGCCGTCAGAACTGCTGTGTCTGTGTGCGAGAGATGGCAGGCCGTCAGAGCTGCTGTGTCTGTGTGGGAGAGATGACAGGCCGTCAGAACTGCTGTGTCTGTGTGGGAGAGATGACAGGCCGTCAGAGCTGCTGTGTCTGTGTGGGAGAGACGGCAGGCCGTCAGAACTGCTGTGTCTGTGTGCGAGAGATGGCAGGCCGTCAGAGCTGCTGTGTCTGTGTGGGAGAGATGACAGGCCGTCAGAACTGCTGTGTCTGTGTGGGAGAGATGACAGGCCGTCAGAGCTGCTGTGTCTGTGTGGGAGAGACGGCAGGCCGTCAGAACTGCTGTGTCTGTGTGGGAGAGATGACAGGCCGTCAGAGCTGCTGTGGAGAATGAAAGTGATGCTGAAGAGGAGGAAGGCCTGGAGGAAGGCTGGGAATAAACAGCCTGATCTGTGACGCACACAGACATGCATCTGAGAGAGAGAGAAGGAGAGAAAGAGAGAGAGAGCAGGCTATAAAAGATTGTGGGGGAGTTGTTTTTCTCTACTGCCACCCGAAGAAGCACTCACAGAGGAATGTATTATTGACCAGACAGCAGGCAGGCTTTTAGATGTTGGAGACCAACTCAACCCAGAGCGCTTAACTTCCCTCAGGGATATAAGCACACACCCACCCACCCACCCACACACACACATAAACACACACACTAACCCTAACCCTAACCCAACCCTAACCCTAACCTTAACCCTAACTGTAACCCCAACCCCTAACCTAACCCTAACCCTAAACCCTAAATCCTAACCCTAATTCTAACCCTTATCCTAATTGGAATCCTAACTCTAAACCTAATCCCTAAGCCTTTACTATCCTTCTGGTCCCCACAATGAGAGTAAAACCAAAATCACACACACACAATCACAATCACACACACACACACACACACACACACACACACACACACACACACACACACACACACACACACACACACACACACACACACACACACACACACACACACACACACACACACACACACACACACACACACACACACACACACACACACACACACACAGCAGTTTTATTAATACACAAGTAGCATGTAGTAGACTATTATTCTCTCTAACATCTCAATCGTAGTCTCTCATCATTGTTGGACAGAATTGTTGAGATAATAGAGGGTGCTTGTGGACAGATTTGATGTTGTATAAATATAGGTTTTGAAGATATTTTGAACCCAGTGTAGGATTAGGGCCATGCTATTCTCCTGCTGGGATAGGAGATTACTGCCGTTCTTATCTAAAGCCCTCTGCCACCGAGGGCAGGAATAGTGGGCCCAACACAATTTGTTTGCACCACCAGTACACTGTGTATTTGTTTGTTCTGCGCGTGTGCATGGACGTGTGTGCGTGCAAGATTTCTCAGGTCTTTTGAGAAACGTTCTAAGCCCTGTTATCCAACAAGATCTCATAGTTTCGAAATTTGACGTGTTATGGATGAACGTCTGTTTTTGACACATTCATTCCGAGTGGTTAGAGGGTTAATTCCATGCGGTTACAAGGTTAAAACAAAACAACTCAAACGGTTAAGATTAAGTATTCATTTTGAGTGGTTAAGGTTGGGGCTATGGTTTGGTATTTTGGTATTTGGTATTTATTAGGATCCCCATTAGCCGCTGCAAAAGCAGCAGCTACTCTTCATGGGGTCCACATGAAACATGACATAATACATAGGAAATAACATTATTAGTCAAGGACTGAACTACATACATTTAAAACATCCCACATTGCCTACATATCAGTGCATGCACACAATAGCTTGGTCTAATACATAATACAGTGCAAATTATAATGCAATATATATAAAGTGGATGTGTCTCTTCACCGTCCCCTTTTTAATCTGGTTTTATTGCTAGTTTGAGTCAACTGGGGTGGCAGAGAGTTCCATGTAGTCATGGCTCTATTTAAAACTGTGTGTTTCCCAGCCGCTGTTCTAGACCTGGGGGCTGTGAAGTGACCTCTGGTTACATGTCTTTTTTGGTACCTTCAACACATCAACATCTTGCACAAAGACCAATAGTGATGGAGTCAATCTCTCCTCAACCTTTGAGCAAGAATATATTGACATGCATGTTTCTGATACTTGCCCTCCGTGTACATCTAAGTGCGATACGTGCTGCTTTGTTCTGGACCCACTGCAATTTACCTTTGTCCTCCCTTGCCGCACATGACCACACAGCTGGACAGTAGTCCAGGTGCAACAAAACTAGGGCCAGTAGGACCTTTCTGGTCGACCGAGATGTCAAGAAGGCAAAGCAATGCCCTATCATGGGCAGACCTCTTCCCATTTTAACAACCATTGAGTTTTCACCATGACAGCTTGCTATCTAGGGCTACACCTAGCAGTTTAGTCTCCTCAACTTGCTCAATCTAAATGAGGTTTAGCGTTGAGCAAGTGATTTCTCCCAAAACTTATGCTTTTTGTTTTTTCGACATTTTGCACCAGCATATTGCTAGTTGCCCATTTTAAAACTGACTGGAGCTCTATGTTAAGGGTGTCAGTTATTTATTTTACTGTTGCAGCCGACGTGTATACTGTTGTGTCGTCAGCATACACCCAGGCTTTATTCAATGTCAGTGGAAAGTCATCAATAAAAACAGAAAACAGTAATAGCCCTAGCCCGGCTGCCCTGCGGTACACCACACTTAACTGAATTTGCACGAGAGAGGCTTCCATTAATAAAAATCCTCTGTGTTCTATTTGATAGGTAACTCTCAATCCATAATAAGGCAGAGGATGCAAATCCATAACACCAAAAAAAAATTCAGCATAAGGTTATTATGATCAATGACATCAAAAGCCGCACTTAAGTCTAACAGAACAGCTCCCCCAATCTTTCTTTCAACCAATCATCAGTAATTTGTGTCAGGGCCGAGCATGTTGAGTGCCCATCCCTATAAGCATGCCGAAAGTCTGTTATTAATTTGTTTTCTGTAAAATAACTTTGTATTTGATAAAACAGAATTTTTTCCAAAAGTTTGCTAAACACTTGTAACAGGCTGATTGGTCAGCTGTTTTAATCATTAAAGGGTGCTTTGCTATTCTTGGGTAGTGGAATGACCTTTGCCTCTCTCCATGTCTGAGGGCACACACACCGTCTTCTAGGCTTAAATTGAAGATGTGGCAAAACGGTGTCACAATGTATTCCGCTACCAACCTCAGCAATTTAGCATCCAGGTTGTCAGTACCAGGTGGTTTGTCCTCATCTACAGATAGCAACAACAAAAAATCACCTCTTCCACACTCACTTTGGTCCATTATGCATGAATATGAAGGCTCAGCATTTGTTGTTTGCACATCATGCCTAAATTTGCTAATCTAGTCAACAAAAAGGTTTGAGGCTTAAAACAAAATAAATAAAATGATGCGCTATTACCATGAAGTATCATCGAGTATTCTCGCGACTTGCTAGAGCATTGAGAACTGTCCTAGCGCAGTAGTCTGAGCAGCATGCTCTGAGCGCCATGAGTTTGCTCCTAGTGCTGGGCAACTTTTCATTTTGTATTTTTTTGAGGATTGAAGAAGGCATATATCGATGTTCTGGAGATCTTTTCAAACGTCTGAAATCGCTGTCTATTTCTAGTGATCAGTCTGTATTATCAGCAAGGGGCAGTGCAGCCTCCTTAGATAGATTTACCTTCACACAAACATAATTATATTTCAATGAATAGATACAGTTCCATTGTCACGACTTCCGCCGAAGTCGGCTCCTCTCCTTGTTCGAGCGGCATTCGGCGATCGACGTCACCGGCTTTCTAGCCATCGCCGCTCCATTTTTCATATATCCATTTGTTTTGTCTGGTTTTCATTCCCTAATCATTCTACATGTTTTTAGCCTTCTGTTTCCCATCATGTCTTTGTGTGTAATTGTTTGTTTGTGTTGTGGATTATTGTCGGGCGCTTTACTTTTGTCATGTTCCCTGTTTTTGGCACGTTATTGTTTTTATGTGCTGTATATTGTGGAACGGAATTAAAGTGCGCCTGTTCACTACACTCTGCTCTCCTGCACCTGACTTTGCCTCCCGTACACACCCTTGACATCCATAATTCGACCTCTGATATTATCAGGGTTGTATTCTGCTTGAAGCCCTCCTATTAAGCCCACTGTTATTTCTGTCATTACAACTGACCTCAGTTACATAAATGACACTTGATATAATGCTGATATAGAGGGAATAATAGCTGCTGGGTTCCTAGCCATGGTCAGGACTGAGCGTGACAACAAAAGGTTGACTAACTTACTGGTTGTATCTAAAACTGCACGTCTGTCAGCCTTATCTAACACTGTACGTTTATCAGTCAATTGTAGTTTCTCAAGTTTGTATTTTGTGTGTTTTTTTGTTTGCCAGTGAGCTTGTATCAGTGCCAGTATATGAGCCAGTGTCAGTGTGGCAGTTACCTGAAGCAGTATTTGCTAGTAATTTACTTCAACCAACATTATAATTCCTTCATAATTCCTATCACCCACTCTCCCTCGCCCTCAGCTACATACTAAAATTGCTGAGCCATGCCCACCTAGTGTGGTGGCTTCTGTCTGTCTGTCTCACCCACACAGACACACACACACACACACACACACACACACACACACACACACACACACACACACACACACACACACACACACACACACACACACACACACACACACACACACACACACACACACACACACACACACACACACACACACACACACACACACACACACACATACACACACACACACACACTCAGAGAGAGAGAGAGAGAGAGAGTCACTCATGGTGGGGGTAACAGGGTCTGAGAGCTGTGGTAATTACCTGCATCTAAGTGGCGTCTCTCTCTGACGGCAGGCTGCTGGAGTACACTGTTTAATTACAGCTCTCATTATCCCGCTTAAGCCAACCAACGCTCCCAACGCTGTGAATGTGTCCCCAATGTGTATGAGAGGAGGAGAGCCGCCGCCCCTTCCTGGTGGTCGTGGTGTAATGAGCAAATGAGTGCGTGGGGATCAGGGAGGCTGAGTCATCTGAGAGGAGAGACAGCGGAGGAGACATTCTCTCCAGGTGAGAGGCACACAGAATGCAGGTCTAACATTAGTAGAGCTCTGAGCCATGCAGAGTACCGACCCCATATTAGAGTATATCACTGAAATGTTTTCAGGTGCTAATTCACACATCAGCAATGCTTTCATGGATATGCATCACAACCTCACCTCATTAGAATCTAAAACAATTCATAGCAACACCCTGTTTTGAACAGGAAGTATAATGTATTTTGTGTATAGTTCCATCTAACAGCAACAAGTGTAAATATTATACACATTATTATAGCTATACTTAGACCACAGTATGGGGTGATTTTAGGAAAGCATGTGCGGAACAAGACCACAGATTGGATGTTGGAAATAAACTGTGCAGTTATTTTAGGAGTTGTCCAGGGTTTGTGATGTCCAGGGCTAGACGAATGAAAGCCACCCTATCAGAGATAAAGGGCCAGGGTGAGTGACGGCCAGTGAAAGCTTGTCAGTGTCAGTGTATCCTATCAGCGCCCAGACCAGGCCCATACAGGGTAAACACTGGGTAATCTGACAGGGAATTAAAGTGCCATAGAGGGAAAGCAATCCCTCAGAGGGTGCAGGCGTGGGTAGCCGAATGAGGGCATGGCAAGGTGGCAGACTGGCAGACCCACAGAGTAATCAGTTCTGCCTCTTTAATCTGGTGCCCCCTTGACCTCTATGCTATCAGTCCTGTTTCCATGGTAGCTGGACAGGGATGGGAGTGAGCAGGGCGGTGGCAGGGGCAATATTGGATATGGCAGGCTATAGCAGTTGCCATACCCTAGCTCTAGACCAACAAGTATGTTCCTCTGCCTTATCCAAGGTTTAGCTGAAATGACGTCACTTGGCACAGTATGTCATCTGGGAGGTGGCCTGCTCCAGTCTATTTTTGCCCTGCTTTGAGTGTATGACTCTCTCTGACTCCCGACCTGCTCCTCAACCCAACACGCAGGATTGGGCAAAATAGTAACGACTAGCAATAACCCACAGGCTACATTCACAAAGACACGCTCACATGTGCATGTGTGTATTATTGCTAGCTCAGTGTGCCAGTCTGTGTTTTAATCCGGTCTTGATCATCTCCGCCGAGGAGATCAGACAGGACATCATCAGCTGGAACACTCTCTATTGGACTGACCTTTTCTCCTCCTCCCTGACCCCTCTCCCCTGCAATGAGGGCTCACTCCTGTGGAATGTTCTTTGCCCTGCACCTTTAAATTAAATTTTTTGTCATTAAGCTGACTCTCTTATCCAGAGCAATTTACAGTTAGAGCATTCATCTTAAGATAGCTAGGTGGGACAACCATATTTCACAGTTACAGTAAATACATTTTTCTTCAATACAGTAGCTATCAGCAGTCAGAGCTAGTAAAGAGGAAAAGAGTCAAGTACGAGTGTCTGTTGGGGGGGTGGGGGGGTGCTGTGGGATTATTTAAGATACTCTTTGAAGAAGTAGGGTTTTAGATGTTATGGGAAGATGGGCAGGGACTCTGCTGTCCTAGCTTCAGGGGGAAGCTGGTACCACCATTGGGGGGAGAGGGCCAAGAGACCAGAGGTGGCAGAACGGAGTGCTCGGTTTGGGGTGTAGGGTTTGAGCAGAGCCTGAAGGTAGGGAGGTGCAGTTCCTCTTGCTGCTCTTTAGGTAAGTACCATGGTCTTGTAGTGGATGTGAGCTTCTACTGGAAGCCAGTGGTGTGTGAGGAAGGAGCAGGGTGACATGGGAGAATTTGGAAAGGTTGAACACCAGGCGGGCTGCAGTGTTCTGAATAAGTTGCAGGGGCTTAATGGCACAGGAATGGGAGAAGGTCTCCAGAGATGGTCTGGAGAAGGAAATGCAGGTGAGCGGGTAGGTTGTCGGGTGGCCGTCCCTAACTAGTCGCAGGATTTCATCTGGAGAAAGAAGGGAGAAAGATGGGACCTGTGGACTCATTAGGCTTAGTGAATGAGGAGCGTATGTCATCAACCTTCTTTTCAAAGTGGATGACAAAGTCATCCGCAGAGAGTTAGGAGGGAGGGGGTGGGAGTGGATGATTAAGGAGGGAGGAGAAGGTGGAAAAGAGTTTCCTATGGTTAGAGGCAGCAGCTTGAAATTGTCACGCAGCTGCCCGAAGCCCTGTTCTGTAAGCTCGCAATGCGTCACAGCCACAGAGCAAGAAGGCAGGGCTGAGCCGGCTGGGAGGAAAGGGGACAGTGCGAGTCATAGAATGCGGAAAGCGGGGATAGTAGGGTCGAAGAGGCAGAATCAGGAGAGAGGAGGGAGAAGTATTTATCATAAGGGAGAGATGATAGGATACTAGTCACAAATTTCCCTGCCCCTTAATCCTGGTTTATGTGTCAACAATCACCTGCAAGTTATGAGCAGTCAGCAGTTCACACACTCAGTAGGCTGCTGGGAAGACAGGCAGCAATTAAAATAATTTACAGTCTATTGATGCACCCGTCAATCTAAGTAACGTAATAAAAATATTGCCATCCAAATCTGTCTATTTGAGCGAGAGATATCTGCATGGGCTGTGTCTCAATCCACTGCGACCATTTATGTCGGCCTTACGCATCTGTAGCGTCTGTAGCGTCCAACCGGTTTTGCTCCAGGACCCCCACAAGCCCCACAGGACTTGTCTAAAGTGAACCGGTTTTAAAAAGTATGGAGGTAGCTTTGTCACCTCATAAAAAGCAGCTCATTATGTGTCCAAAGAAAACCTATATTTCTTAAGCTTTCTTACACAATGGCCAGAAGTATGTGGACACCTACTTGTCGAACATCTCTTTCCAAAACCATGGGCATTAATATGGAGTTGGTCCCCCCTTTGCTGCTATAACAGCCTCCACTCTTCTGGGAAGGCATTCCACTAGATGTTGGAACATTGCTGCAGGGACTTGCTTCCATTCAGCCACAAGAGCATTAGTGAGGTCGGGCAGTGATGTTGGGCGATTAGGCCTGTCTCACAGTCAGCGTTCCAATTCATCCCAAAGGTGTTCAATGGGGTTGAGGTCAGGGCTCTGTGCAGGCCAGTCAAGTTCTTTCACACCAATCTTGACAAAACATTTCTGTATGGACCTCGCTTTGTGCACAGGGGCATTGTCATGTTGAAACCGTAAAGGGCCTTCTCCACACTGTTGCCACAAAGATGGAAGAACAGAATCATCTAGAATGTCATTGTATGCTGTAGTGTTAAGATTTCCCTTCAGTGGTACTAAAGGGCCTAGCCCGAACCATGAAAAACAGCCCCAGACCATTATTCCTCCTCCACCAAAATTGACAGTTGGCACTATGCATTCGGGCAGGTAGCGTTCACCTGGCATCCGCCAAACCCAGATATGTCTGTCGGACTGCCGGATGGTGAAGCGGGATTCATCACTCCAGAGAATGTGTTTACCGTGCTCCAGAGTCCAATGGCGGCGAGCTTTACACCATTCCAGCTGATGCTTGGCATTGCGCATGGAGATTTTAGGCTTGTGTGAGGCTGCTGGCCATGGAAACCCAGTTCTTGCTGATATTGCTCCCAGAGGCAGTTTGGACCTCGGTAGTGAGTGTCGCTACGTGCTACAACACTCAGCTGTACAGTTCTGTGCGCTTGTGTGGCCTATCACTTCGCGGCGTAGCTGTTGTTGCTCCTAGACAGTTCCACTTCACAATAACAGCACTTACAGTTGATCGGGGCAGCTCTAGCAGGGCAGAAATTTGACAAACAGACTTGTTGGAAAGGTGGCATTCTATGACGGTGCCACATTGAAAGTCGCTTCAGTAAGGCTGAGATTGCATGGCTGTGTGCTCGATTTTATACACGTGTCAGCAACGGGTGTGGCTGAAATAGCCGAATCCACTCATTTTAAGGGGTGTCTGCATAATTATGTGTAGTGTATGTTGACATTTCTTTGCATCCTTGACAATCGCTAATCAGTATCCAACAACAGCACATCCTCATTTTGGCAGGGGGAACGGTGTTGCAGTAGTCTAGTGTGTAGTTCGGGAATAATTACAAGTGAACCTTGGGAGCTTTGTGTTCACGTTGCCCTAAGAAAGGGAACTGGACCGCGGAGTTCAAGCGAACCGAACTCTGACCACCTCTCGAGATCTCAGTTCGGTTCACTTCGGGGGCTCTTTTGAGGGGCCTGAGTTCCTTTGGAGTGTTCACACTGCACAAAAAAATTAAGCGAACCGCACTGACAAAACAAAAAAACAGATGAAGACAAAAAGTATACTTATCTATAGCTAGGAGTCCTCTAGCTATAGAAGTAAGCACCTGCCCCCTGTCCTCACCCCTGCTCTCTCCCATGCTCTCACTGTGACCCCTACCCTGGAAGCTGTGCCCTGTGGATGCTCTCTTCCCTTCCCTGCTTCCTTCCATCATCTCCCTTCTCCCCAGTCCCCTGCCCAAGGGGTGCTCTCTGCAGACTGCCCTCTCCCCTGTCCCCTGCCCAAGGGCTGCTCTCTGCAGACTGCCCTCTCCCCAGTCCCCTGCCCAAAGGCTGCTCTCTGCAGACTGCCCTCTCCCCAGTCCCCTGCCCAAGGGCTGCTCTCTGCAGACTACCCTCTCCCCAGTCCCCTGCCCAAGGGCTGCTCTCTGCAGACTGCCCTCTCCCCAGTCCCCTGCCCAAGGGCTGCTCTCTGCAGACTGCCCTCTCCCCAGTCCCCTGCCCAAGGGCTGCTCTCTGCAGACTGCCCTCTCCCCAGTCCCCTGCCCAAAGGCTGTTCTCTGCAGACTGCCCTCTCCCCAGTCCCCTGCCCAAAGGCTGCTCTCTGCAGACTGCCCTCTCCCCAGTCCCCTGCCCAAGGGCTGATCTCTGCAGACTGCCCTCTCCCCAGTCCCCTGCCCAAGGGCTGCTCTCTGCACTGCCCTCTCCCCAGTCCCCTGCCCAAGGACTGCTCTCTGCAGACTGCCCTCTCCCCAGTCCCCTGCCCAAGGGCTGCTCTCTGCACTGCCCTCTCCCCAGTCCCCTGCCCAAGGACTGCTCTCTGCAGACTGCTCTCTCCCCAGTCCCCTGCCCAAGGGCTGTTCTCTGCAGACTGCCCTCTCCCCAGTCCCCTGCCCAAGGGCTGTTATCTGCAGACTGCCCTCTCCCCAGTCCCCTGCCCAAGGGCTGCTCTCTGCAGGCTGCCCTCTCTCCTCTCCCCAGTCCCCTGCCCAAGGGCTGCTCTCTGCAGGCTGCCCTCTCTCCTCTCCCCAGTCCCCTGCCCAAGGGCTGCTCTCTGCAGGCTGCCCTCTCTCCTCTCCCCAGTCCCCTGCCCAAGGGGTGCTCTCTGCAGACTGCCCTCTCCCCAGTCCCCTGCCCAAGGGCTGCTCTCTGCAGACTGCCCTCTCTCCTCTCCCCAGTCCCCTGCCCAAGGGGTGCTCTCTGCAGACTGCCCTCTCCCCAGTCCCCTGCCCAAGGGCTGCTCTCTGCAGGCTGCCCTCTCTCCTCTCCCCAGTCCCCTGCCCAAGGGCTGCTCTCTGCAGGCTGCCCTCTCTCCTCTCCCCAGTCCCCTGCCCAAGGGGTGCTCTCTGCAGACTGCCCTCTCCCCAGTCCCCTGCCCAAGGGCTGCTCTCTGCAGACTGCCCTCTCTCCTCTCCCCAGTCCCCTGCCCAAGGGGTGCTCTCTGCAGACTGCCCTCTCCCCAGTCCCCTGCCCAAGGGCTGCTCTCTGCAGACTGCCCTCTCTCCTCTCCCCAGTCCCCTGCCCAAGGGCTGCTCTCTGCAGGCTGCCCTCTCTCCTCTCCCCAGTCCCCTGCCCAAGGGGTGCTCTCTGCAGACTGCCCTCTCCCCAGTCCCCTGCCCAAGGGCTGCTCTCTGCAGACTGCCCTCTCTCCTCTCCCCAGTCCCCTGCCCAAGGGGTGCTCTCTGCAGACTGTACTCTCCCCAGTCCCCTGCCCAAGGGCTGCTCGAGGCAGACTGCCCTCTCCCCTGTGTTGGTTCCAATGTAGTGCAGTGTGACTCAGGCTCAGGTAGCTAGCTGAGGTACATGTTCATGCTAATCACCAGAACGGTCCTTCCACAGGCCCCTGTCACCTACAGTAGCAACACAGAGCCAAACTCAAAGCCCTGGAATCTCTCCCCCTTTCATTTCTCCTGTCTGTGTTCCTTCTTATCTTTATCTTCTCCCAGACCTTCTCCTCACTTCCTTCATTCCACAGCCAATGACAGATTATTCGGCTAGCCAAATCCAGCTTGCCAGCATAGTGGGGTTTTTACTGTGCGTGTGTGTGTGTGCGCGCCTGCATACACACACATGTAATTCCCAATAGACACATATTGTAAATTATGATTTGTCTTCCTTCGCTATTCCTTTCAGATTGTGAACTTATGACCTTGACCTATGACTATCCCAGAAAGATATGGTATTTTCCCCTCATTTTACATCCAAGCTGATCTGAATCGCATTCGGTGAACCTTGTTTCTATTGACCTCTGACTGTTGATAGGAATGTGTCAGTTCCAGTTCATACTGTATGTTAATGACAGAGGTCATGAAGTTGCTCTGGACTCTGCTCCACAGTGCCCCTTAACCTCCCTTGGTCTGTAGACAGTAGACACAGGGAGAGCTGCTGGTAGTGTGGGTGATGACAGGAGCTCCCCTGGGCCCTGTCAGAGCTGTCAGCAGCAACCCCACAGGAAATGCCCAGGCTTCAGGCCTATCAATGGGCCCTTTTAGCAGGAACACTGTGCCTGTTCTGGACGAGGTAAACAGAAAGTGATTCACGCCTACAGTGCAAACACAAACACACACCACTGCTGCACACACACACACATAACACATACACACAATCAAATACATATTCCTAGGCACACTGTCACACACATACACACCCTCGGGCATGCTGGAAAGCCACTGCTGTATTTGACCGTTTAATGTGAGAATCAATGTATTACTATAATCTGTCAGGGTTTAATATGGTCTAATCAGGTGTAGTCAGTCTCTCTGGAGAAGGCTCTATTGTACTGGTATTTGGGTTTCAGGGCTGAAGTTGGAGGTGGCTGAGGTGTGAGACAGCAGATAGCTCTTACTGCTCCTAGTAATGAGTTATTTAGTGAATCCTAGCCACTTGTGGCTAGAATTCACTGCCGTATTATAATGAAGTGACTACTAAAAGTTGGCAATAGAGAGGGACAGCAAAGGTGTAGAGAGAGAGAGTAGAACAGTGAGAGGGAGAGGTGGATGGATGGAGATTGAGAGAAGAGGGACAAGGGAAAGGGAGAGGGAGAGAGGGAAAGAGCAGGTTGGAATATGAAGATTCATTCAACGTAGCTGTGGAGCAGACGTTTGTTTACTTGATCTATGAGGAGAATATATGACAAATTCTGACAAGAGGGCTTTGAACTTATTAAGGATGAAAGAGAGAGGAGAGAGAGGGAGAGAGAGGAGAAAGAGCGAGGGAGAGAGGGAGAGAGAGAGAGAACGCAGCATGCTACGTCTCCGATAGACAGCTGTTTCTTATCGTTCTGCTTCACGCCCCGTGAGTCTGACACGTCCCATTCCCACTCGTGCAGCATTTTCATCAGGATTCGTCACACATTTCAAACATTGGAAAAGCTATTTTTGCCGCCACGCATCCGCGCCTCTCATTAAAGATCTCTGTGCCCATCACCTTCCAACGAGCTCAGATGATAGATATTCCTAGCCTGGGCTGACACAGAGAATGGATCATTATACAACCCAACAAACCAATCAACCAATCATGTGGGCCAGTGACAGGGTAGTGCAGGCACAGTCCAATCACTGATCTCCTTTGATCAGAGTCCTTTCGTTGATCAGGGATTCTGTCCAATCACATGGCGGCATGCACAATGAATGATAGCTCATAGACAGGGCTTATAGAGGAGTTCTGGGTTGTCACTGTCTCTGGAACAGCCTGTCCATGTAACACTCTGGGCGTAGTGGGTGCGAAGTCAGGCACAGGAAGCAGAGAGTACAGGGTAGTGCTATTTTTTGCACACAAGCGAACATAAGCCACCCCACGAATCACAGGGCGCACACAAAACAAATGCCCCAAACAGGGGGACTCAAACAGTCCGGAGAAAAACCCACGCACGAAACACGTCAACATAGAACGTGCTCAGAGCAACACAAAACAATCCCGCACAAAGAGCAGGCGGGCTTACTGGCTAATATAGCCCGACTAATCAGCCTACACACAAAACAGGTGAAACCAATAAACAGAAAGGGGTAAAGGGATCAGTGGCAGCTAGTAGGCCGGTGACGACGACCGCCGAGCGCCACCCGAACAGGAAGGGGAGCCACCTTCGGTAGGAGTCGTGACAGTCCATCTCTCCCTCCCTCTCTCTTCCTCTCTTTCCCTCTCTCTCTCTTTCCCACTCTCTCCCTCCCTCTGACCTCTGCCTTTCTGATAAGAAGACAAAAGACAAACAGCCCCTCCTGCCATCTATCGCCTCAGGGAAAAATCTTAATGGCTTGCCTCAAAGTAATAACACTTCTGGAGTTCTCTCAACTGATGGGGATGATATACAATGGGGAGAACAAGTATTTGAAACACTGCCGATTTTGCAGGTTTTCCTACTTACAAAGCATGTAGAGGTCTGTCATTTTTATCATAGGTACACTTCAACTGTGAGAGACGGAAAAATCCAGAAAATCACATTGTATGATTTTTAAGTAATTAATTTGCATTTTATTGCATGACATAAGTATTTGATACATCAGAAAAGCAGAACTTAATATTTGGTACAGAAACCTTTGTTTGCAATTACAGAGATCATACGTTTCCTGTAGTTCTTGACCAGGTTTGCACACACTGCAGCAGGGATTTTGGCCCACTCCTCCATACAGACCTTCTCCAGATCCTTCAGGTTTCAGGGCTGTCGCTGGGCAATACGGACTTTCAGCTCCCTCCAAAGATTTTCTATTGGGTTCAGGTCTGGAGACTGGCTTGTCCACTCCAGGACCTTGAGATGCTTCTTACGTAGCCACTCCTTAGTTGCCCTGGCTGTGTGTTTTGGGTCGTTGTCATGCTGGAAGACCCAGCCACGACCCATCTTCAATGCTCTTACTGAGGGAAGGAGGTTGTTGGCCAAGATCTCGCGATACATGGCCCCATCCATCCTCCCCTCAATACGGGGCAGTCGTCCTGTCCCATTTGCAGAAAAGCATCCCCAAAGAATGATGTTTCCACATCCAGTAGTGTGTTACTAATGAGACTGTGGTCCCAGCTCTCTTCAGGTCATTGACCAGGTCCTGCCGTGTAGTTCTGGGCTGATCCCTCACCTTCCTCATGATCATTGATGCCCCACGAGGTGAGATCTTGCATGGAGCCCCAGACCGAGGGTGATTGACCGTCATCTTGAACTCCTTCCATTTTCTAATTATTGCGCCAACAGTTGTTACCTTCTCACCAAGCTGCTTGCCTATTGTCCTGTAGCCCATCCAGGCCTTGTGCAGGTCTACAATTGTATCCCTGATGTCCTTACACAGCTCTCTGGTCTTGGCCATTGTGGAGAGGTTGGAGTCTGTTTGATTGAGTGTGTGGACAGGTGTCTTTTATACAGGTAATGAGTTCAAACATCCCTTTAGCGGGATCATTTTCGTAGACAACCGCTGAATTGCAGAGTGCCAAATAATACTAAAAATATTTATAAACATGAAATCACCTATGGTGTCAGATTTTGAAAATATGCTTTACAACGAAAGCAATCCTAGCGTTTGTGAGTTTATCAATCACTAGACAAAACAGTGAGAACAGCTAGCCCCAAATTAGCTTGGTCACGAAAGTCAGAAAAGCAATCAAATTAATCGCTTACCTTTGATAATCTTCGGATGTTTGCACTCACGAGACTCCCAGTTACACAATACATTTTCTTTTTGTTCAATAAAGATTAGGTTTATAACCAAAAACCGCCATTTGGTTTGCGCGTTATGTTCAGAAAACCACAGGCTCGTTCCGGTCCTGAAAGGCAGACGAAAATTCCAAAATGTATCCGTAATGTTCGTAGAAACATGTCAAACGTTTTTTATAATCAATCCTCAGGTTGTTTTTAACATACATCGATAATATTTCAACCGGACGGTAACCTATTCAATACTACAGAGAAAGAAAATGTCGAGCTACATCTCTCGCACGCAGGAACTAATCAAAGGACACCTGACGTGTTTTGAAAAATCTCGCTCATTTTTCAAAATAAAAGCTTGAAACTATGTCTAAAGCCTGGTCACAGCCTGAGGAAGCCATTGGAAAAGGAATCTGGTTGATACCCCTTTAAATGGTGGAGGGGCAGGCAACTGAACAGGGATTTTTCCAAATAAAAGGCACTTCCGGGTTGGATTTCCTCAGGTTTTCGCCTGCAAAATCAGTTCTGTTATACTCACAGACAATATTTTGACAGTTTTGGAAACTGTAGAGTGTTTTCTATCCTAATCTGTCAATTATATGCATATTCTAGCATCTGGACTTGAGAAATAGTCTGTTTACCTTGGGAACGTTATTTTTCCAAACATAAAAATTCTGCCGCCTAGCTGAAAGAAGTTAATACAGGTAATGAGTGGAGAACAGGAGGGCTTCTTAAAGAAAAACTAACAGGTCTGTGAGAGCCGGAATTCTTACTGGTTGGTAGGTGATCAAATACTTATGTCATGCAATAAAATGCAAATTAATTACTTAAAAATCATACAATGTGATTTTCTGGATTTTTGTTTTAGATTCCGTCTCTCACAGTCGAAGTGTACCTATGATAAAAATGACAGACCTCTACATGCTTTGTAGGTAGGAACACCTGCAAAATCGGCAGTGTATCAAATACATGTTCTCCCCACTGTATGCTCTGCCCCTGATGGCACCCATTTTGAGCCAAGAGAGACAGAGAAGGGGAGAATGGGAAAAGAGAGGAGAAAAGTGAGCTAGAGACAAATGGGTCAAAACATACATGTTGTGTAGAGTATTCTAGTAATGATGATGATGAAGAAGATGATGATGATGTTGTAGGCTAGTCATTACAGTAAAGTAGTCAATGCTCATTGGTCTGAGTCCAGACCACACTGTGTATTGGTGTGGAGTCGTTTCTACAGCATTAGACCTGACACATTCAATCCCACGGTGCTCTAACTTCCCCATGGGACTGTAACTGCTTAACTGCTCTGTAGCAGCTCCCCCTGCACTGGACTGCACTACACTGCAGTGTATACAACATTTACAGGGGTTCAGGCTGCCTACAAACATGTGTCAAGCCCCATCACCTTTACACAGCCTCCCTGATGCACCTTCCCATCCTAAAAGACTGCAGATAGAGAGTTCAAACAGGATCAGTCCTCTAGAGTTGTCTTTGTCATTGATTCTTACCCACGGTGGGTGTCACTATGTGCTTCTGTAAGTCTCATTAAGTAGCCAATTAGCCATGTGCCGAACACATTAATGTATTATCAACCGCTAATTATGTTGGCGAATAATAGTAGATGTCCTCGCACTGCTGCAAATGTCAGAAACGTAATGGAACATGACGGGGTTGAGTCATCACAGATACAGTTCTATCTGTCTGCATCCACCAGATAATGGCCAGCTTTGAGGCCAATTATAATATACATGTATCTATAAGAATATACCTAGAATTGTAACATTCTAAATGTTCCTCTTTTGTGGCTTAATTTTGACATATAGAACATCTCACCTTCATGATTGAGTCTAGATAATCTAGTAGAGTTTGCTGGGATGTTTAAAGCAGACCTGGGGTTAGAGGTCATGAGTATGACAATGAGGTGACAGTGAACAGAGACAACTCCCCCTCCAGCTACTGTGGGAACAGGCCTGACCTTCTGACCCTGGCAGTAAGGTCCTCTGTGGTTGGCTGTCTCTGTATCTCTGTGTCGCCTGATCACAAACACTCACCTTGGGCCTGATAGGCTGTGAGGACGAGGTCAGACAACTCAACCACTGACAGGAGGAAGTCACAGGACAGACCCCAGATAACTGTGTGGGTGTTGGATCACAGGAGGGTAGAGAGAGGAGGAGAGAATCATGAATGAATATGAATATGTATGGCTCTTAATTCACACAAAGCTCGACAGACCTCCCCAAAATGATGCTCTCAGAAATATTAAACAGGAAGACAGCTCCCAGCTCTCTCGCCGCTTACATTGGGAGAATCTAAACTCTCAGCAGTGTGTGTGTGTGTGTGTGTGTGTGTGTGTGTGTGTGTGTGTGTGTGTGTGTGTGTGTGTGTGTGTGTGTGTGTGTGTGTGTGTGTGTGTGTGTGTGTGTGTGTGTGTGTGTGTGTGTGTGTGTGTGTGTGTGTGTGTGACCCTGTTTATCTGTGTGTAATGTGAATAAAGGCAAATGTGTGTGTGCGTGTTGCGTTTGTCTATGTATGCGCTTGTGTGACTGGACTTGTATGCGCTCGGTCAGACTGGACTTGCAGGATTTAGAGCACAAGTCCCCTGGCTTAAGGAAAGGCATTGCTTAGCAACAAGCAGAGGTAGAACACAACAACAATGAACAGGTTTCTGCTTTTATTCCACCTAGATGAGAATGAAAGGATGATAGGAAGTCTGTTATAATCATACTTAATGACACATATACTTCTGTTGTTCAGTACTGTCCATCATGATATGTACAGTAACTCATGTGCATGCATGTGTGTGAGTGTTGAGTGAGTGCATGCACATGCATGCCTGTGTATTGCGTGAGTGTTCAGTGGGCTTGTGTTTTCTTCAGCCTGCAGAGTCGCACTGCAGTAGCTCCTCTCTCCTATCTCCTCTGTCCTCTGTCCTCTGTCCTCTGTCCTCTGTCCTCTGTCCTCTCTCCTCTGTCCTCTCTCCTCTCGCTCCTCTCTCCTCTCCGCATTCCTAGATGATATCGCTCCTCTTAATCTTCAAAGTGAGTCCTGACACTCAGGAAACGCCCCCCGCTTTGAGTTCCTCCTCTCTGTCAGACACAAGGCAGAGCTCCTGCACGGCGGCGTGCGTGGCGCGGTATGTTACATAAGCGAAGTGTGATGGAGGAGAGCGCTACGCTAGCTAGTACATCTTATCTCTTTGATCAGCGGGGGGTAGAGATGCTTAAAGATGCTCCCATGATGCAGAGCCGATAAGCATGAGGAGTAGTTCAAAGAGGCAGAGCCACACTTGGATGGTTATCACTGAGGATTACATTATAAAGAGGGACACCTTGTAAATGATGTCTCCCGGAATCTGCCTTGTCTCCCAATGACCTAGTCTGTGATTTTATAGTTAGTTTGTGTGACAGGGATTTCTCAGTTAGTTTGAGGGACAGGGATTTCACAGTTAGTCTGAGGGACAGGGATTTCACAGTTAGTCGGAGGGATAAGGATTTCACAGTTAGTCTGAGGGACAGGGATTTCACAGTTAGTCTGAGGGATAGGGATAAGCCAGCAGCTCATACTGCGCAGCTGTAGATTGCAGGGTGCCACACGTGACAGAGGTGTGAGACTCTCACATATGGGCCTTTAATTACCAGGTCACAGTGAGGGGAACAGGTGTGGACGGTGGAGCGTGGAGATGTGTGTATGTGTGGCACTCCTATGATGTGCCTTGTCAAAATGGTCTCCAACGACCCTCCAGGCCCTGCGCTGGGTGACCTTTTTAAGATGGCTGCTCTTCAAGAGCTGTAAACAGCTTGTTGGATGGTGTCACTTTAGCCTGTTGGCTGCTGCTAGGAATGCTGGGTAATGGAGATAGGAAATGGGAGGATGGGAGAAATGAGAGAAAAGGAGAGGAAATGAGTGAAGCAGCAGCCAGCTGAACAAGAGCCATCCCACCCTTTCAGTCGAGAGAGAGAGAGAGAGAGAGAGAGAGAGAGAGAGAGAGAGAGAGAGAGAGAGAGAGAGAGAGAGAGAGAGAGAGAGAGAGAGAGACCCAGTGAGGGTGTTTTTACTGCCTGTGTGGAGAGTTTTTTAAAGGCTCTTTAACAAACTCACACTGATGGATTCCAGTGATGCGGTCTGCCTTTAAATAGAATCCCATTCACATGATATTTACTCCCATTCATCTGAGCAGATTATTCTGTTTTTATTTTATCTTACAAATGCATTCCGGAGTACTATACTGGCTTTGTAAAATAACAACAACAGAGAGTCAAAGTAACCGCTGGTCTCTTTGTGTAGCTAGTGTACATGTCTGTGTGTCTAGGTTACATAGGCTGAGATTTGTGATTCTGGGAAAGGAAGGCGAAAGTCACTGGAGTTAATTAGGAGGGGGATCTGTTTCACATTTGGTAGTGGAGACGGCATGGAAGGCCTCGTAAAGCAGATGAAAGACTGGAGGCGTGGTCAGAACGAGACTTTATTTTGCCAAAGAGAGACGTGGGGAGAGTGAGAGAGACTGACTTTTGTCTTACTTTAATGAGACATTCTCATTATGCTAAAAACACAACATCAGCCCAATCTCTACATTAGAGAGAGAGAGAGAGAGAGTGAGAAAAGTCCAGAGAGAGAGGAAGAGTGAGAGAGAAAGGAATAGAGAGAGACAGAGAGGTTTCTTTAAGCTACAGGATACCAGAGGCATCAGAAAGACTTTGTGGTGCCAGGACTTCAAATTCATGTGGAGATGGAGACGCAATAACAAGACAGATCTGAGGAGAGAAACAGAAAGGGGGGTAACAGTGGGGGTGAGAACCCTATAGGTTAGAGAAAAGAAGAGTTCGGAGAGTACACCAGAAGAGAGAACACTATAGGTTAGAGAAAAGAAGAGTTCGGAGAGTACACCAGAAGAGAGAACACTATAGGTTAGAGAAAAGAAGAGTTCGGAGAGTACACCAGAAGAGAGAACACTATAGGTTAGAGAAAAGAAAAGTTCGGAGAGTACACCAGAAGAGAGAACACTATAGGTTAGAGAAAAGAAGAGTTCGGAGAGTACACCAGAAGAGAGAACACTATAGGTTAGAGAAAAGAAGAGTTCGGAGAGTACACCAGAAGAGAAAGGGATAGAACAGAAGAAAACAAGACTGCAGCACATCATAATTCTCAACAAACCGTCACAGATACAGATTACACTACCTGGGGGTGTGTGTGTGTGTGTGTGTGTGTGTGTGTGTGTGTGTGTGTGTGTGTGTGTGTGTGTGTGTGTGTGTGTGTGTGTGTGTGTGTGTGTGTGTGTGTGTGTGTGTGTGTGTGTGTGTGTGTGTGTGTGTGTGTGTGTGTGTGTGTGTGTGTTAAATCATGTCATACAGATGCTGATCGTCTAAGTCTCAGCAGAGGAAGAAATAGAACATCCACTATCACTAACCCCTGTAGTTTGATTAATGACTGATCAGCATGCAGACAGAATCCAATCCACTATCACTAACCCCTGTAGTTGGATTAATGACTGATCAGCATGCAGACAGAATCCAATCCACTATCACTAACTCCTATAGCTGGATTAATGACTGATCAGCATGCAGACAGGATCCAATCCACCATCACTAACTCCTGTAGTTTGATTAATGACTGATCAGCATGCAGACAGGATCCAATCCACTATCACTAACCCCTGTAGTTGGATTAATGACTGATCAGCATGCAGACGGAATCCAATCCACTATCACTAACCCCTGTAGTTTGATTAATGACTGATCAGCATGCAGACAGAATCCAATCCACCATCACTAACCCCTGTAGTTTGATTAATGACTGATCAGCATAAAGACGGATTCCAATCCACTATCACTAACCCCTGTAGTTGGATTAATGACTGATCAGCATGCAGACGGAATCCAATCCACTATCACTAACCCCTGTAGTTGGATTAATGACTGATCAGCATGCAGACGGAGTCCAATCCACTATCACTAACCCCTGTAGTTGTATTTATGACTGATCAGCATGCAGACGGAATCCAATCCACTATCACTAACCCCTGTAGTTGGATTAATGACTGATCAGCATGCAGACGGAATCCAATCCACTATCACTAACCCCTGTAGTTGGATTAATGACTGATCAGCATGCAGACGGAATCCAATCCAATCCACTATCACTAACCCCTGTAGTTGGATTAATGACTGATCAGCATGCAGACGGAATCCAATCCACTATCACTAACCCCTGTAGTTGGATTAATGACTGATCAGCATGCAGACGGAATCCAATCCACTATCACTAACCCCTGTAGTTGGATTAATGACTGATCAGCATGCAGACGGAATCCAATCCACTATCACTAACCCCTGTAGTTGGATTAATGACTGATCAGCATGCAGACGGAATCCAATCCACTATCACTAACCCCTGTAGTTGGATTAATGACTGATCAGCATGCAGACGGAATCCAATCCACTATCACTAACCCCTGTGGTTGGATTAATGACTGATCAGCATGCAGACAGGATCCAATCCACTATCACTAACCCCTGTAGTTTGATTAATGACTGATCAGCATGCAGACAGAATCCAATCCACTATCACTAACCCCTGTAGTTGGATTAATGACTGATCAGCATGCAGACGGAATCCAATCCACTATCACTAACCCCTGTAGTTGGATTAATGACTGATCAGCATGCAGACAGGATCCAATCCACTATCACTAACTCCTGTAGTTTGATTAATGACTGATCAGCATGCAGACAGGATCCAATCCACCATCACTAACCCCTGTAGTTGGATTAATGACTGATCAGCATGCAGACAGAATCCAATCCACCATCACTAACCCCTGTAGTTGGATTAATGACTGATCAGCATGCAGACAGAATCCAATCCACCATCACTAACCCCTGTAGTTTGATTAATGACTGATCAGCATGCAGACAGAATCCAATCCACCATCACTAACCCCTGTAGTTTGATTAATGACTGATCAGCATAAAGACGGATTCCAATCCACTATCACTAACCCCTGTAGTTGGATTAATGACTGATCAGCATGCAGACAGAAATCAATCCACTATCACTAACCCCTGTAGTTGGATTAATGACTGATCAGCATGCAGACAGAATCCAATCCACTATCACTAACCCCTGTAGTTGGATTAATGACTGATCAGCATGCAGACGGATTCCAATCCACTATCACTAACCCCTGTAGTTGTATTTATGACTGATCAGCATGCAGGCAGAATCCAATCCACTATCACTAACCCCTGTAGTTGGATTAATGACTGATCAGCATGCAGACGGAATCCAATCCACTATCACTAACCCCTGTAGTTGGATTAATGACTGATCAGCATGCAGACGGAATCCAATCCACTATCACTAACCCCTGTAGTTGGATTAATGACTGATCAGCATGCAGACGGAATCCAATCCAATATCACTAACCCCTGTAGTTGGATTAATGACTGATCAGCATGCAGACGGAATCCAATCCACTATCACTAACCCCTGTTGTTGGATTAATGACTGATCAGCATGCAGACGGAATCCAATCCACTATCACTAACCCCTGTAGTTGGATTATTGACTGATCAGCATGCAGACGGAATCCAATCCACTATCACTAACCCCTGTAGTTGGATTAATGACTGATCAGCATGCAGACGGAATCCAATCCACTATCACTAACCCCTGTAGTTGGATTAATGACTGATCAGCATGCAGACGGAATCCAATCCACTATCACTAACCCCTGTAGTTGGATTAATGACTGATCAGCATGCAGACGGAATCCAATCCACTATCACTAACCCCTGTAGTTGGATTAATGACTGATCAGCATGCAGACAGAATCCAATTTAGTTTCATATCCCAGTTTGGGGAATTTACTTTCAGCAGCAGTATGTACTTTAAGACACTTAAGGAAGACCCTAGATATTGAGTGGCCGGACACCCCCAGGCACACAGACACAGTTAGTCGATACATACAGACAGACAGACAGACAGACAGACAGACAGACAGACAGACAGACAGACAGACAGACAGACAGACAGACAGACAGACAGACAGACAGACAGACAGACAGACAGACAGACAGACAGACAGACAGACAGACAGACAGACAGACAGACAGACAGACAGACAGACAGACAGACAGACAGACAGACAGACAGACAGACAGACAGACAATCCAGTCTGTAGAGGAGGAAAGTTTCCTAAAGTTAAACTGGAATGACACAGGAGAGTCCTGCGAAGGAAACTAGCTCTCTGAAGCGTTTTATAACAGAGTATCAGAGAATCTGTGTGTGTAGGCACACACACATGCATGATCACACGCACACACACACAGTGCTGAAGCATTGCAGATCAGTCTCAAAACTCCTCAGAGTCAGCAGAAGCTGGTACCCATAGAGACACTATAAGTAATGACGCTGGAGAAGAGAAGCAGGTACGGGGAGTTGACCTTTAATTAGGAACGGACATGCAACAGGACAGGAACAGCGTCAGAACTGGGAAACACAAAGACAGACGACAAACAATGCAGCAGCCGGGAACAGAGCTGGGGAACTGACAAATATAGGGGAGGTAATAAACAGGGGATTGAGTGAGTCCAGGTGAGTCCAATATCGCTGAAGCGCATGACGAGGGAAGGCAGGTGTGCGTAAATGATGGTGGCAGGAGCGTGTAATGCAGGGCAGCCTGGCGCACTCGAGCGCCAGGGGGGAAGAGCGGGAGCAGGCGTGACAGATACATTCAATCGAATTATATTTAATTCTATGCTGATATCAGTGATCCAGGGAGATCAAATGATATATCAGCATGTATGGTATACACCCTCCCCAATACACACACACACACACACACACACACACACACACACACACACACACACACACACACACACACACACACACACACACACACACACACACACACACACACACACACACACACACACACACACACACACACACACACACACACACACACACACACACACACACAGCCAGGTAGTATAATCTTAAACTGTGATTTCTAATGTGCTGTGCACATACAGCCCCCTACAGGGATATATTGGTTGAGCACCAGGGCTGTGTGGTGGTCCAGGGGTTAGATCAGAGGTCACATACTGAGCCTGTCCTCAGCAGACCTGTCCTCAGCAGATGTCCATCTCTGACATCTTTGAAGAGAGATCGTATATCATGGGGAGTCCCTCCCTCCATGTCAAACAAAGACCTTGTGTTACCTTACCGAGGGCCATCATTCCTGTGTGTGTGTGCGTGTGCGTGTGCGTATGCGTGTGTGTGTGTGTGTGTGTGTGTGTGTGTGTGTGTGTGTGTGTGTGCTTGAACACGAGCATGTCTATGTGCTTAATTTGTTCGAGAGATTAAAAGACAGGAATGTAACGTGTTTTTTTTACTGTGTTTTGACATAAGTTTTGTTTTTGAGAAGCTGTTGTACCTGACAATCTCAAATGGAGCTTGAACTGCACAGCTGTCACAGAACATTGTTTGAAAGTGCACATTTTCCCTCCAGATTGTCTCTCATCGTTTTGTTTTGGAAACAAATCTCTTATTTCCCTTTTATTGAGCACACAACTCTGACAGCTGTCAAAACGTTCTCTTCTTTTGTTTATTAAATCCTTGAGTCTTCCTCTGTATCATATTCAGACCTTAACTTTGAGCCTCATGCCAAAGTTTCCATGCTTCTCCAATTTTTTATAATCTTTCCACACATTGGTTGTCTGACTGAACTATTCCTGTGTGCTGTATACTCCCCTTACCTGATCCCTATCTTATCCTAGAGTGTCCGTTTAATAGGGGCATTACAGAAGATGAAGTAATGCTAACGTTACTCATAGATCTTTTTTCAGCTTGTAACATGGGGTGCTATTTCAATTTAAGGGATTTATTGGCATGGGAAATATATGTTTACATTGCCAAAGCAAGTGAAAAAGAGAATAAACAAAAGTGAAATAAACCAAAACAAGTTAACAGTAAACATTACACTCACAAATGTTCCAAAAGAATAAAGACATTTCAAATGTCCTATTATGTATATACAGTGTTGTAATAATGTAAAAATAGTTAAAGTACAAAAGTAAATAAATAAACATAAATATAGGTTTATTTAAAATGGTGTATGTTCTTCACTTGTTGCCCTTTTCTTGTGGCAACAGGTCACACATCTTCATGCTGTGATGGCACACTGTGGTATTTCACCTAATAGATATGGGAGATTATCCTAATTTGATTTGTTTTCTAATTATTTGTGTATCTATGTAATCTGAGTGAAATATGTGTCTCTAATATGGTCATCCATTTGGCAGGAGGTTGGGAAGTGCAGCTCAGTTTACACCTCATTTTGTGGGCAGTGGGCACATATTATTTTAGGTGGTTGTAAAATTGAACAGCTCTTTTCTGGATTTTGATCATTAGCGGGTATCGGCCTAATTCTGCTCTGCATGCATTATTTTGTGTTTTTGCAGAATTCTGCATGCAGAGTCTCAATTTGGTGTTTGTCCCATTTTGTGAATTCTTGGTTGGTGAGCGGACCCCAGACCTCACAAGCATAAAGGGCAATGGGTTCTATAACTGATTCAAGTATTTTTAGCCAGATCCTAATTGGTATGTCGAATTGTATGTTCCTTTTGATGGCATAGAAGGCCCTTCTTGCCTTGTCTCTCAAATTGTTCACAGCTTTGTGGAAGTTACCTATGGCTCTGATGTTTAGGCCAAGGTATGTATACTTTTTTATGTGCTCCTTGTCAACAGTGTCTAGATGGAATTTGTATTCGTGGTCCTGGGAACTGGACCTTTATTGGAACATCATTCAATTTTGCAAAAGATCTAGGTGCTGCTGTAGGCTCTGCTTGGTTGGGGACAGAAGCACCAGATCATCAGCAAACAGTCGACATTTGACTTCAGATTGTAGCGTGAGGCCGGGTGCTGCAGGCTGTGCCCTCGCCCTTGTCAATTCGTTGATATATATGTTGAAGAGGGTGGGGCTTAACTTCTTATGGCTGCAGGGGCAGTATTGAGTAGCTTGGATGAAAGGTGCACAGAGGTGCCCAGAGTAAACGGCCTGCTCCTCAGTCATATTTGCTAATATATGCATATTATTAGTATTGGATTGAAAACACTCTGAAGTCTCTAAAACTGTTTGAATTATGTCTGTGAGTATAACAGAACTCATATGGCAGGCAAAAACCTGAGAAGTTCCACTTCCTGTTTGGAATTTTTCTGAGGCTGGTAGTTTTTCAACCAAGCTCTCATTGAAATTATAGCGAGATATGGATGAGTTTTCACTTCCTACGGCTTCCACTCGATGTCAACAGTCAATAGAACTTTGTAACCAAAGCCATGAGGTGACCACGCTTTGACCACGTGCGTTCACGTGGGAGGCAGCTCCGTTCCGTCGCTCAACTGAAGTCAATGTAATTCTCCGGTTGGAACGTTATTCAAGATGTATGTTAACAACATTCTTAAGATTGATTCAATACATCGTTTGACATGTTTCTACTGACTGTTACGGAACTTTTGGACATTTCGTCACGTTATAGTGGACGCGCTTTGTGACTTTGGAATTGTTTACCAAACGCGCTAACCAAAGTAGCTAATTGAACATAAATAACGGACATTATCTCTCTCTCTCTCTCGCTCTCTCTCTCTCCCTCAATTACTCTCTTTCTCTCTCTCGCTCTCTCCTCCTCCCTCACTTCAATCAATACTTCAAACTCAGAGGACTCGTCCCAAATGACACGTGACATCATGACATTTGGAGAAGGAGGGGGACACTGCACCAGCCTTACAAACGTCTGCTACAGTAAGCTGCCAGCCACAGCCTGGAGGGCCTGAAGGAGGAGAGAATGTAGGAATGTTAGTGTGGTGGAAAATGACAAAAAGTGATAGCAAGAAGAGATGGAGAGACAGGAAAAGGGAAGAAGGAGGGATTGATAAAAACCCACTCGCTTGGGAACACTTGCTCTGTGTGAGTCATGCGTCTTACTGAGATAAAATCTAAAATCTAAAGTAGAAATATAATTATTAATATTGTGGTATCATCAGATCTGGACAATTGTATGAAGGAAGAAACAACAAGGGAATCGAACACCTACTCTGCTTACATGGGATTGATTGACACCAGAGTGACTCTTTGTAAAGTCATTAAAAAAAAAACATCAGAAGCTTGGCAGAGCCCACAAGGCCCCTCTCACAGTGTTGCCGTGGGTGACTGCCGAGATGATGTCACCACAAGAACTGAGCCTACATGTGATATTATGGTGTAACCATTATGGCATAATCCCTAGCCTGCTACGGCTATATCCCCACTGATTGTAAACGGTTGATGCATCAGGCACCCCTGGGCCTGAGCCGAGTGGGCATCATCTGAGTGAAAGCCACAGTCACTGTACCCATGATGCCTTTGTGCCTCCAGCTTGGAGGAAGGTGATTGGCTCCGGCCTAAGTATTCACAATGGCCTTACAGTAATTGTGTTCAGTCATTAGTTGTATACATATATCTGGTAGTGAAGACATGGTGTCCTCCCCTCAGGGTTATTCAAGTGGAAACTTACAGAAACCAGTCCAGAATGATACAATGAAAGGATGATGAGAGAGAGAGATGGAGGGAGAGGCGGAAAGAGAAACAGAGAGAGGGAGTGAGTGAGTGAAAGGAAAATGAAGGGATGAATGAGAAGATGGAAGAGAGGAGAGATGGATTGGATGGATGGAGAGGAAGGGATGGTGAAATAGTGAAATAACAAACACAGGGAATGTTTCACTATCTCTCTTTCTGTGTATTACGTAAAGATCACATTCATAAAGACATGAAAGTATCTGTCCAGTGTTTCCAGATTTCTATGAACAATGACCTAAAATGAATTACAATATGAGTGAAATAATTTTCCTTCCAAAAAAATTGTAATTAAGAATGTTTAAAAAAAAGCAGGTTTTCTATGTTGGATTTTTGTGGGCATTCCCCAACAGCAGAATCGTGTGGGAGTATACCGGTCATTAAAAATAGACATGCGAGTAGACCGCTGATTGGCCAGCTCAGTCATTGAGGAAGGATAACATAATTCGCTGTGAGGAAATTGTAATTTTTTTTGAAATTGTATTTTTTAGACACAAGTTTGAAGTGGGGTTTCTAAAGTGTTTTTTCTCCAATTTATTCTTTGGCCACAGATACGATTATAGGACAGGTCATCAACATTATTTGGGTATGGGAGATTTTCAAAGGACAGTTACTTTAACACATTACCATGTTATTTATGGTACTCCCGCCTGCAGGAGAGCTCCTTGTGCTTTAGCTTACGAGTTAAACTAAATGTCACCATGATTGCACTATGATGGATCACTGGTGGAGCACAGCCAAGAGGAGAGCAGTGAGTGGGAGGGGTAATGATACACGACATGACCAAAAGTATGTGGACACCTGCTCACCGAACATCTCATTCCAAAATCATAGGCATTAATATGGATTTGGCCCCCCCCTTTGCTGCTAGAACAGCCTCCACTCTTCTGTGAAGGGTTTCCACTAGATGTTGGAACACTCTTGGGTGGACTTCCATTCAACCACAAGACCATTAGTGAGGTTGGGCACTAATATTGGGCGATTAGGCCTGCCTCGCAGTCGGCGTTCCAATTCATCCCAAAGTTGTTAGATGGGGTTGAGGTCAGGGTTCTGTACAGGCAAGTCAAGTTCTTTAACACGATCCCGACAAACCATTTCTGTAAGGACTTCACTTTGTGCACTGGGGCATTGTCTTGCTGAAACAGGAAAGGGCCTTCCCTAAAATGGTGCCACAAAGTTGGAAGCAAAGAATCATCTAGAATGTCAATGTATGCTGTAGAGTTAAGATTTCCCTTCACTGGAACTAAGGGGTCCAGTTCGAGCCATGAAGAACAGCCCCAGACCATTATTCCTCCTCCACCAAACTTAACAGTTGGCACTATGCATTGGGGCAGGTAGCGTTCTCTTGTTATCTGCCAAACCCAGATTTGTCTGTCGGACTGCCAGATGGTGAAGCGTGATTCATCACTCCAGAGAACTCGGTAGTGAGTGTCGTAACCGAGGACAGATGATTTTAGCAGGGCAGAAATTTGACGAACTGACTTTGTTGGAAACGTGGCATCCTGTGACAGTGCTACGTTGAAAGTCACTGAGCAATTCAGTAAGGCCATTCTACTGTCAATGTTTGTCTCTGGAGATTGCATGGTTGTGTGCTCGATTTTATGCACCTGTCAGCAACTAGTGTGGCTGAAATAGTCAAATCCACTAATTTGAAGGGGTGTTCACATACTTTTGTATATGTAGTGAATCACAGGAGGTTGGTGGCACTTTAATTGGGGAGGATGGGCTCGTGGTAATAACTGGAGCGGAATTGGTGGAATGGTATCAAAAACACCAAACATATGGTTTCCATCTGTTTGATGCCATTCCATTTGCTCCGTTTCAGCCATTAATATGAGCCGTCCTCCCCTTACCAGCCTTCACTGAAGTGTATGTGTATGTCATATACATTTTGTGGTATATGTGGGTACTGTATGAGCTTTGCTCAACTTTTACTACATCTATGTTCAAAGTGCTGCTATTTGCACAAAATAAATTGTATCCCAATAGGGTACCTGGATGTTCCTAGAGATCAGTTATAGTTGAGCGTTTAAGAATACACAGTACGAGCAACTGAGGTCAAAGTTCTGCCAATCCTCAGTGTTCCTATCAACCCCTAAGTTCCTAGAAAGTACATATAATTGGACCCAAGTGATACAGCCCTGATCTGGCCCGAAGTCTTGTTTGTTGTGGACTTGACCTCTATGTCTGGATAAAAAACAGTAGTGTCCCAAATGTTCCCATCTCATCCTGGTTGGGAAGGAAGTTTACAACCCGAGAACAATCCAAAGTTCTGAGATGTGTGTGTGTGTGTGTGTGTGTGTGTGTGTGTGTGTGTGTGTGTGTGTGTGTGTGTGTGTGTGTGTGTGTGTGTGTGTGTGTGTGTGTGTGTGTGTGTGTGTGTGTGTGTGTGTGTGTGTGTGTGTGTGTGTGTGTGTGTGTGTGTGTGTGTGTGTGTGCGTGCGTGAGCTATTGAAAACGATGTGTTCTGTATCAGTGCGTCCATATGTGTTTTTGTGAGTGCACACATTTAAAGGATATGTCGGGGAGCTCCATTGCTTCCTGCCTCTATTTTTTTCAGAGGAGAAGTTGTTACCGTGGTAAGCATGTCTGTCTTTATGTTGCACATGCAATTTAGCATTAGAGTCACAATGTATGACTGTGCCGATGTCTCACTCTTGATTACTACTCACGCTCCACCACGCTGTGAAATACCTTTTTTGCAGTCGATTCAGGACTGGAAAGGCCAGTGGCCACTCCAGGGTTGCCATTTTCAAAGCTGTTAGCGAAGCAATTTCATCTCACTTCCGTCCAAAAACCTCCAATGAATTTAAGTAGAGTGGCAGGTTGAGCAAAAAGAGAGAGACGCAGGCTCTTAGTAACCATGACAAAGGTATACTGGAAAAAAATATAAATAGCAAGACATTTAACTTCAATTAAATGTATGGACAACTGACAGACCTACGTCAGACCAAAGAGACTGATGGCAACTCAGTGCAACTTTGAACTGGCAGAAATCTATTCCCTCACCTAATATCTCTTGCTCTATCGCTCTGTCTCATTAAGCATTAAGAATAGTTCAACTGCTTGTATATAGAGGCAGATCATTGTTCAATTAGCAGCGTGTCACGACTTCCGCCGAAGTCGGCCCTTCTCCTTGTTCGGGTGGTGTTCGGCGGTCGACGTCACCGGCTTTCTAGTCACCATCGATCTATTTTTCAGTTTCGTTTTGTTTTGTCTGTTTATACACACCTGGTTTCAATTCCCCCATCATGTTCCCTATTTACCCTCTGGCTTTCATTTCTGTTTTGTCCGTGATTGTTTGTGCGTTAGGTGTTGTGATGTTTACGTGTGTGTTTATGATATTTTCCATTTGTGGAACTTCTGCATCTATTTTGAGTAAAACACTGTGGTTTCACTCAACACCTGTGTCCTGCGCTTGACTCCGATACTTCTCCGCACACAACCTTGACAGAATCACGGACCATCTTCAAATGGAGTCAGCAGGCGCCGCCAGCCCTTCTCTCCCAGTAGGAGAGCAGGTTCAGCAGCACGCGAATATGTTGCATAGTTTAGGGACAGCCATGGATCGCGTGCTGCAAACAATGGACAGATGGGAGAGAGGAGGTCTTCCAGTAAATCATACCCCAGCACCTCCACCCGCACCTCTACCTACCCCACCGTCCATCCCTCCATCGTACGGACCCAGTGGGATTCGGCTCTCGCTCCCAGGAGCATACAACGGAACAGCAGCCGGGTGCCAGGGGTTTCTCCTACAGCTGGAGCTCTACCTGGCCTCTGTTCATCCGTCCCCTTCGGGACACGAGAGGGTGGGCGCCCTCTTCTCCTGTCTGACTGGTAAAGCCCTGGAGTGGGCCAACGCCATCTGGGGAAGAGAAGGATCTACCCGGGATAACTATGATGACTTCTCTCGCCGCTTCCGGGCAGTCTTTGATCATCCACCTGAAGGGAGAGCGGCGGGAGAGCGATTATTCCATCTAAGACAGGGGATGAGGAGCGCTCAAGAATTCGCCCTGGACTTCCGTACTCTGGCCGCTGGTGCGGAATGGAATGAGCGGGCCCTGATCGATCATTACAGGTGTAGTCTACGAGAAGACGTTCGTAGGGAGCTAGCCTGCAGGGACACCACTCTCAACCTGGACCAGCTGGTGGATTTATCTATCCGGCTGGATAACCTGTTGGCCTCCCGCGGGCGTCTAGATCGGGGTCCGCCCATTCCATTACCCAGCTCCTTGGATCCAACCCCTATGGAGTTGGGAGGGGCTGATAGGAGGGAGACCGGAGGGGGAACCACTCCATGTACCAACTGTGGACGCAGAGGGCACACTGCTGTCCGGTGCTGGGGTGTTTCTCCTGGAAGTCGAGGTAGCAGGCGGAGCACTGGTGGGTCGTCTCAGGTGAGTAGGCACAGAACTCACCCAGAGCCTTCTGTTGCCCTCATGTGGTTACCTATAGAATTTCTTGAGTTTTCCCCGCACCCCCAGCATAAGGCGCTAGTAGATTCAGGCGCAGCTGGGAACTTTATTGACCGCTCTTTGGCTCATAGCTTAGGGATTCCTATTATTCCTGTTGATGTTCCCTTCCCTGTACATGCCTTAGATAGTCGTCCGTTGGGGTCGGGGCTGGTTGGGGAGGTCACAGCGCCCATCGCTATGAGAACGCAGGGGGATCACGAGGAGAGAATTAGTCTCTTCCTGATCGACTCTCCTGCGTTTCCTGTGGTGTTGGGTCTTCCCTGGTTGGCCTCTCATGATCCGATTATTTCGTGGCAACAGAGGGCTCTCAAGGGATGGTCCTGTCAGTGTTCAGGGAGGTGTGTAGGTGTTTCCTTAGGTGCCACTACGGTGGAAAGTCCAAACCAGGTTTCCACCATGCACATTCCTCCCGAATATGCCGATTTGGCACTCGCCTTCTGTAAAAAGAAGGCGACTCAATTACCACCCCATCGAACGGGGGATTGTGCGATAGATCTCTTGGTAGACGCTAAACTTCCCCGGAGTCACGTGTATCCTCTGTCACAGGAGGAGACGGTGGCTATGGAGACATATGTCACCGAATCTCTGGGACAGGGATACATTCGGCCTTCCATCTCACCTGTCTCCTCGAGTTTCTTTTTTGTGAAGAAGAAGGATGGAGGTTTGCGCCCGTGTATTGATTATCGCGGATTAAATAAGATCACGGTAAAATACAGTTACCCGCTACCACTTATAGCCAGTATGACCGAGTCATTACACGGGGCGCGCTTCTTCACAAAATTGGACCTCAGGAGCGCTTACAACCTGGTGCGTATCAAGGGGGGAGATGAGTGGAAGACAGCATTTAGCACCACTTCTGGGCATTATGAGTACCGAGTCATGCCGTACGGGTTAATGAATGCTCCATCAGTCTTCCAATCCTTTGTGGATGAGATCTTCAGGGACCTGCACGGGCAGGGTGTAGTGGTGTATATAGATGACATTCTAATATACTCCGCTACACGTGCCGAGCATGTGTCCCTAGTGCGCAGGGTGCTTGGTCGACTGTTGGAGCATGACCTGTACGTCAAGGCTGAGAAATGTCTGTTCTTCCAGCAGGCCGTCTCCTTCCTAGGGTAACGCTTTTCAGCGTCAGGGGTAGAGATGGAGAATGACCGCATTTCGGCCGTGCGTAATTGGCCGACTCCAACCACGGTAAAGGAAGTGCAGCGGTTTTTAGGGTTTGCCAACTACTACCGGAGATTTATCCGGGGTTTTGGTCAGGTAGCGGCTCCCATTACCTCACTGCTGAAGGGAGGACCAGTGCGACTGCAGTGGACAGCTGGGGCGGACCGGGCGTTTGGTCACCTGAAGGCTCTGTTTACCTCAGCTCCCGTGCTGGCTCATCCTGATCCTTCCTTAGCATTCATAGTTGAGGTGGACGCGTCCGAGGCAGGGATAGGGGCTGTGCTGTCTCAGCGCTCGGGTACGCCACTAAAACTCCGCCCCTGTGCGTTCTTTTCGAAGAAGCTCAGCCCGGCGGAGCGAAACTATGATGTGGGGAACCGGGAGTTGCTGGCTGTTGTCATGGCTCTGAAAGCGTGGAGACATTGGCTTGAGGGGGCTAGACACCCTTTTCTCATTTGGACTGACCACCGCAATCTGGAGTACATCTGGGCGGCGAGGAGAATGAACCCTCGCCAGGCAAGGTGGGCCATGTTTTTCACCCGTTTTGATTTCACCCTTTCCTACAAACCAGGTTCCCAGAACGTTAAGGCAGACGCACTGTCCCGGCTGTATGATACAGAGGAGAGGTCCTCAGATCCCACTCCCATAATTCCAGCTTCTCGCCTGGTGGCACCGGTGGTATGGGAGGTGGACGCGGACATCGAACGGGCGTCACGTTCAGAGCCCATTCCACCTGACTGTCCAGCTGGGCGTATGTACGTTCCGTTTGATGTCCGCGATCGTTTGATCTGTTGGGCTCATACGTCACCCTCCTCTGGTCATCCTGTTATCGGTCGGACTGTGCGCTGCCTTGCTGGGAAGTACTGGTGGCCCACTTTAGCTAAGGACGTGAGGGTTTATGTTTCCTCCTGTTCGGTATGTGCACAGTGCAAGGCACCTAGACATCTGCCCAGAGGGAAATTACAACCCCTTCCCGTTCCACAACGACCGTGGTCACACCTATCGGTCGATTTTGTGACGGATCTTCCCCCGTCGCAGGGTAAAACCACGATCCTGGTAGTTGTGGATCGGTTTTCTAAGTCCTGCCGTCTCCTTCCTTTGCCCGGTCTCCCTACGGCTCTACAAACGGCGGAGGCTCTGTTCACCCACGTATTCCGGCACTACGGGGTGCCTGAGGATATAGTTTCTGATCGGGGTCCCCAATTTACGTCTAGAGTCTGGAGGGCGTTTATGGAACGCCTGGGGATCTCGGTCAGCCTTACCTCAGGTTTCCACCCCGAGAGCAACGGGCAGGTGGAAAGAGTCAACCAGGATGTGGGTAGGTTTCTGAGGTCCTATTGCCAGGACCGGCCGGGGGAGTGGGCAGCTTACATCACCTGGGCGGAGATGGCCCAAAACTCCCTCCGCCACTCCTCTACCAACCTATCACCATTTCAGTGTGTGCTAGGTTACCAGCCGGTCCTGGCACCATGGCATCAGAGCCAGATTGAGGCTCCTGCGGTGGATGAATGGTTTCGGCACTCAGAGGAGACTTGGAACGCTGCCCATGTGCGGTTACAGCGGGCCATCAGGAGACAAAAGGCGAGTGCCGACCGCCACCGCAGTGAGGCCCCGGTGTATGCACTGGGGGATCGGGTCTGGCTCTCGACCCGAAACCTACCCCTTCACCTGCCCTGCCGGAAGCTGGGTCCGCGGTTTGTGGGGCCATTCAAAGTCCTGAGGAGACTGAACGAGGTTTGTTATAGGTTACAACTCCCCCCTGATTACCGTATTAATCCCTCGTTCCATGTGTCTCTCCTCAGGCCGGTGGTGGCTGGTCCGCTCCAGCAGTCTGAGGTGCTGGAGGTCCCTCCGCCCCCTCTTGACATCGAGGGGGTCCCGGCGTATATCGTAAGGGCCATCATGGATTCTAGACGTCGGGCGAGGGGCCTTCAGTACCTCGTGGAGTGGGAGGGGTACGGTCCGGAGGAGAGATGCTGGGTACCGGTGGAGGACATTCTAGATCCGTCCATGTTACAGGAGTTTCACCGTCTCCACCCGGATCGCCCTGCACCTCGCCCTCCGGGTCGTCCCCGAGGCCGGTGTCGTCGCGCTGCTGGAGCCGCGCGTCAGGGGAGGGGTACTGTCACGACTTCCGCCGAAGTCGGCCCTTCTCCTTGTTCGGGTGGTGTTCGGCGGTCGACGTCACCGGCTTTCTAGTCACCATCGATCTATTTTTCAGTTTCGTTTTGTTTTGTCTGTTTATACACACCTGGTTTCAATTCCCCCATCATGTTCCCTATTTAACCCTCTGGCTTTCATTTCTGTTTTGTCCGTGATTGTTTGTGTGTTAGGTGTTGTGATGTTTACGTGTGTGTTTATGATATTTTCCATTTGTGGAACTTCTGCATCTATTTTGAGTAAAACACTGTGGTTTCACTCAACACCTGTGTCCTGCGCTTGACTCCGATACTTCTCCGCACACAACCCTGACACAGCGTACCTTTGTTGTACTTTTGCTTATACACACAGCAGTGCACATGTTGTTAGAATAGATCAAGTGCTGTTAGAATAGTACACATGCTGTTAGAATAGTGCACGTGTTGTTAGAATAGATCAAGTGCTGTTAGAATAGTGCACGTGTTGTTAGAATAGATCAAGTGCTGTTAGAATAGTACACATGCTGTTAGAATAGTGCATGTGCTGTTAGAATAGTGCACGTGCTGTTGGAATAGTTCATGTGCTGTTAGAGTATAAAACAGTCCATTCTTCTAGACTAGTGTTGGCTTAGGGTCAAGGGCAATGCCATGATCACAGTGTTCACACTCTCCTGTCACTGCACCATTTGACACCTTTCTGTATTATTTAGAAGGACACGTTTATGTGTAAGCATTTCACTGTAAGGTCTACTACACCTGTTGTATTCGGCGCATGTGACAAATAACGCTTGATTTGATTTGATGTGTGAGTTCAGCACAGGAGGTTGGTGGCACATTAATAGGGGAGGACGGGCTCGTGGTAATGGCTGTAGCGGAAAAGGTGGAATGGTATCCAATAAATCAAACACATGTTTTCTAATGTGTTTGATGCCATTCCATTTGCTCCGTTCCAGCCTTTATTATGAGCCGTCCTCTGCACAGCAGCCTCCACTGGAGTTCAGCCTTCGCTTTTTATGTAACTTTGTGACTTTTAGTGTCTGAATGTCAAAATCAGTGATATATTCAAACTTAGAAGAAGACAAGCGAAGCGCTGTAAGCAAAGTCTCAATTTTAAGACTGATTTCAAAGGTAAGAATGTGTGCTAATTTGGAGTTTGAGTATATTTACCTTGATTTTAGGCAACATAGTAGTGTGTCTGCATATGTATGCTTGCGTAGTTTTTCCACAAATAATTGAATTTCAAATGTCCATTAGTGCAGGTGAGTTATTTTAGTGCAGGTGATGGTATGTTAGTACAGGTGATGGTATGTTAGTGCAGGTGATGGTATGTTAGTGCAGGTGATGGTATGTTAGTGCAGGTGATGGTATGTTAGTGCAGGTGATGGTATGTTAGTGCAGGTGATGGTATGTTAGTGCAGGTGATGGTATGTTAGTGCAGGTGATGGTATGTTAGTACAGGTGATGGTATGTTAGTGCAGGTGATGGTATGTTAGTACAGGTGATGGTATGTTAGTGCAGGTGATGGTATGTTAGTGCAGGTGATGGTATGTTAGTGCAGGTGATGGTATGTTAGTGCAGGTGATGGTATGTTAGTGCAGGTGATGGTATGTTAGTACAGGTGATGGTATGTTAGTGCAGGTGATGGTATGTTAGTGCAGGTGATGGTATGTTAGTGCAGGTGATGGTATGTTAGTGCAGGTGATGGTATGTTAGTACAGGTGATTGTATGTTAGTACAGGTGATGGTATGTTAGTGCAGGTGATGGTATGTTAGTGCAGGTGATGGTATGTTAGTACAGGTGATGGTATGTTAGTACAGGTGATGGTATGTTAGTACAGGTGATTGTATGTTAGTGCAGGTGATGGTATGTTAGTGCAGGTGATGGTATGTTAGTGCAGGTGATGGTATGTTAGTACAGGTGATGGTATATTAGTGCAGGTGATGGTATGTTAGTGCAGGTGATGGTATGTTAGTACAGGTGATGGTATGTTAGTACAGGTGATGGTATGTTAGTACAGGTGATGGAATGTTAGTGCAGGTGATGGTATGTTAGTACAGGTGATGGTATGTTAGTGCAGGTGATGGTATGTTAGTGCAGGTGATGGTATGTTAGTGCAGGTGATGGTATGTTAGTACAGGTGATGGTATGTTAGTGCAGGTGATGGTATGTTAGTGCAGGTGATGGTATGTTAGTGCAGGTGATGGTATGTTAGTGCAGGTGATGGTATGTTAGTGCAGGTGATGGTATGTTAGTGCAGGTGATGGTATGTTAGTGCAGGTGATGGTATGTTAGTGCAGGTGATGGTATGTTAGTACAGGTGATGGTATGTTAGTGCAGGTGATGGTATGTTAGTACAGGTGATGGTATGTTAGTGCAGGTGATGGTATGTTAGTGCAGGTGATGGTATGTCAGTGCAGGTGATGGTATGTTAGTGCAGGTGATTGTATGTTAGTGCAGGTGATGGTATGTTAGTGCAGGTGATGGTATGTTAGTGCAGGTGATGGTATGTTAGTGCATGTGATGGTATGTTAGTGCAGGTGATGGTATGTTAGTGCAGGTGATGGTATGTTAGTGCAGGTGATGGTATGTTAGTGCAGGTGATGGTATGTTAGTACAGGTGATGGTATGTTAGTGCAGGTGATGGTATGTTAGTGCAGGTGATGGTATGTTAGTACAGGTGATGGTATGTTAGTGCAGGTGATGGTATGTTAGTGCAGGTGATGGTATGTTAGTACAGGTGATGGTATGTTAGTGCAGGTGATGGTATGTTAGTACAGGTGATGGTATGTTAGTGCAGGTGATGGTATGTTAGTGCAGGTGATGGTATGTTAGTGCAGGTGATTGTATGTTAGTGCAGGTGATGGTATGTTAGTACAGGTGATGGTATGTTAGTGCAGGTGATGGTATGTTAATGCAGGTGATGGTATGTTAGTACAGGTGATGGTATGTTAGTGCAGGTGATGGTATGTTAGTGCAGGTGATGGTATGTTAGTGCAGGTGATGGTATGTTAGTGCAGGTGATGGTATGTTAGTGCAGGTGATGGTATGTTAGTGCAGGTGATGGTATGTTAGTGCAGGTGATGGTATGTTAGTACAGGTGATGGTATGTTAGTGCAGGTGATGGTATGTTAGTACAGGTGATGGTATGTTAGTGCAGGTGATGGTATGTTAGTGCAGGTGATGGTATGTTAGTGCAGGTGATGGTATGTTAGTGCAGGTGATGGTATGTTAGTGCAGGTGATGGTATGTTAGTGCAGGTGATGGTATGTTAGTGCAGGTGATGGTATGTTAATGCAGGTGATGGTATGTTAGTGCAGGTGATGGTATGTTAATGCAGGTGATGGTATGTTAGTGCAGGTGATGGTATGTTAGTGCATTTCCCATTTCAATAGTTATTACTGGGAATGAATGGTAGTATCCTTGATTTGTTTTTATTGGCATTTAATCTTTGGTTCCTTTTTTCGGTTTTGCACTGTTGCATGTGTCTTAGTTTGTTTTATTGTGTATATGGTGCATGTCTGCATTTCTGCCTAGGGTGTACCATATGAACCCTGATTTGACTTATTGCATGGCCTTATGTAAATATTGAATTGGGCTAGTGTATGATGAGTTGTCCTGTTTCACATATTGTGTGCAGTGCTCACATGCCTAGCCACCCCATGGCCTTCTAGTGGTATGTGCTCTGCCAGCCAAACATTAACATTAATAACCTTGACAGGAATCTGTAGTCTTTAGCTGCTTCACTAATTATCTTAGCTTTTTCTGATGGAGAGAGAAGAGAAAGAGAGAGAGAGAGTAAATTGTTTGGCTGCATTTCATCCCGGTTAATTTAGCCCTCAACCCATGGGATTGTGGGTCTTCATTAGGAATGAGGCTCCTCATTGATGTGTCTCAAAGTCAGAGGCTCATTAGAGAGAAACACTAAATCTCAGCACCCGCAGCAGCTCCTCTGGCAAGCACCAAGTAAGCAGCATCCTGATGACTCCAGCACTGGCTGATGACTGTGTAATGATGTGGACTGGTCTGCTCGACTCAGCGTTTATGTCCACTGTTACTGTAGTTTATAGGCCTGTTAGTTAGTGTTTGCTGGAGTGGGACATGAAATACACTCATACACATGTACAATGTGGAGGTCTAACTATTTGCACATGAACAGCTGCAAACACACAGCTTGGGTTAGGGTGCAGTGCCAGTGGCACCTTGAAATACAGCAAAAATGCAACCTTGATCAAGGGGAATTTTACCTCCTCATTGGCCTATGAAATAAACAAGGATGATTCAAGACTGATACAAGATGTTTTCAGGTAGTCTCCCAGCTAAACCCAACTCTGCCTATCTTCAATAGCATGCTGTCTGCTGGGCTGTGCTTTATGGTTGGTGGCTTAATGAGAGTAGCCCCTGAGCTCTGGGGGTTCAATATATGTTGGGGCTGTGCAATCTCAGTTTGGGATGTTGAATGTTACACAACTGTGTTTTGTTTGTGTGTGTGTGTGTGTGTGTGTGTGTGTGTGTGTGTGTGTGTGTGTGTGTGTGTGTGTGTGTGTGTGTGTGTGTGTGTGTGTGTGTGTGTGTGTGTGTGTGTGTGTGTGTGTGTGTGTGTGTGTGTGTGTGTGTGTGTGTGTGTGTGTGTGCATGCTCACAGTTTGTGTCTATCTTAGTTATTTCTCTCAGTTTAAGCTTCAAAGTGGACCACTGGGGGATATATTAAATGATACCTTCACTGAACCAGCCAGACTGCATCATTACACCAACAGTAGAGGAACTTTTTTTTACTGCATACATAAAACATGTAGGGACACTGGAGACTTGAACAAAGCTGTGTTTACAACAGAGGGATGAGATCAATAGTAAAGGAATCTCTTTGGCTGTGTGGTCAGAGACCTCTCTGTGTGGTCAGAGACCTGCTTGCTCTAACTGTCTCTTATACATGTAACAGCCAAAATAAAGGAAACACCAACATAAAGTATCTTAATAGGGTGTTGGGCCACCACGAGCCAGAACAGCTTCAATGCACCTTGGCATAGATTCTACAAGTGTCTGTAACTCTATTGGAGGGATGCGACACTATTCTTCCATGAGAAATTCTATAATTTGGTGTTCTGTTGATGTTGGTGGAACACGCTCTCTGGTATTCAATTGGGTTGAGATCTGGTGACTGAGACAGCCATGGCATATGGTTTACATTGTTTTCATGCTCATGAAACCATTCAGTGACCATTCGTACCCTGTGAATGGAGGCATTGTCATACTATGGGGGCATAGCCAAGGTAGCCAAAATAATGGCCTGCCCAGTATTTTTTATACATGACCCTAAGCATGATGGGATATTAATTGTTTAATTAACTCAGGAGCCACACCTGTGTGGAATCACCTGCTTACGATATACTTTGTATACCTGATTTACTCAAGTGTTTACATTATTTTGGCAGTTACCTTTATAATCCCTGTATTCTTCATCAAAATAACTGTCTCAAGATTTTCCTTCTTGTGAGAAGGAAAATATGTTTCCGTGTTCTGTGGAGGTGCTCATGCTTTAATTAAAGAGATTCAGCATATGCCTAATGACCACAGAGTTTATTTGTTCTGGTGGTAAAAATTACCCCAAAAATGTATGGAATTTCGTCTGTAAATAATTTCCTGCTCCAGCAGTTCTATGCCCATGTTTTATTGTATTGTGGCTGTTAGATAGCTCTTGTTTTCCATCTTTCAATGCAATACACAGCCCCCACATGACAAAAGGAGACATGCACTTTCACACACACACACACACACACACACACACACACACGCACACGCGCACGCGCACATGCACACACACACACACACACACACACACACACACACACACACACACACACACACACACACACACACACACACACACACACACACACACACACACACACACACACACACACACACACACACACACACACACACACACACACACACACATGTGCGCACACACACGAACACACACACACACACAGCTCCCTGGGTAATTGTTGACATGTTTAAAGGATGGGTATGCCACTGGTTGTCTCTACTTCCATCAATTTATTGATACTCTCTGAATTATGTTATCATTTCAGTTTAAAAATAGACCCTCACCACAATCAATGGACTTTTTCCATTAGCATCATATACAGTCCATGCAGCCCATCCATCTATCCATCCATTCCCCGGAATTAGCTAGTAGAGGTGGGATTAGGACCAGGCCAAGGACCCAGTGTCATTGACTCACTCACTCTCTTCCTCACCCACCCCCCTCATCTCCCAATGGCCACTGTACATGGTCTCTCTTAGGGCTTGTTCCAAATTAGACAGAATAACAAACAGACAGCCATCTTAGATGGGTACTTACTAGCTACATGTTAACCTCTTGTAGTTAAGCCCCTTTTACACTTTCCTCAATTGTTTTGCAGTCATAATATTGCGATGTGAAATGTTGAAGTTTGGTTCCAATTTGTTATCGCTAAGTGCCAGATTTCTACAGATAAAAGTCAGTTTGTTACAACAAGAAAATGATCCTGCAGCAAAAACAGGAAATGTGCATTATTATGTAGATTATAATTAATTACATATTTTGAAGGGGTTGATACATTTTTCATTTGGGAAAATGTTAAATACAACCTGAACCTTAAATACAATACAAGCTTGACATTTCCGGCATTTTCCCAGACTGGCGTATATTGGTTGAAGTTTTTCTCTATTTTTCTTTGGCTCTACTTTGTATATCTCCCTCTCTCTCTTTGTGTCTGGTCTCTGTTTTGGCAGACTGTAGAATTTAAAATGTGATGTTTAGTATCTGCCTCTCGCTGTGTGTGTGTGCCTTACAGTGGATCCAGGATGCTGGTACATAGAGCGTAAAGACACTTTTATTTTTTATAATTAACCTTTATTTAACTAGGCAAGTCAGTTAAGATTTTTATTTATTTACAATGATAGCCTAGGAACAGTGGGTTAACTGCCTTGTTCAGAACAACATATTTTTTACCTTTTCAGCTCAAATCAAATCCACTCAAATTTATTCATAAAGCCCTTCTTACATCAGCTGATATCTCAAAGTGCTGTACAGAAACCCAGCCTAAAACCCCAAACAGCAAACAATGCAGGTGTAGAAGCACGGTGGCTAGGAAAAACTCCCTATAAAGGCCAGAACCTAGGAAGAAACCTAGAGAGGAACCAGGCTATGAGGGGTGACCAGCCCTCTTCTGGCTGTGCCGGGTGGAGATTATAACAGAACATGGCCAAGATGTTCAAATGTTCATAGATGACCAGCAGGGTCAAATAATAATAATCACAGTGGTTGTCGAGGGTGAAAAAGGTCAGCACCTCAGGAGTAAATGTCAGTTGTCTTTTCATAGCCGATCAGTCAGAGTATCTCTACTGCTCCTGCTGTCTCTAGAGAGTTGAAAACAGCAGGTCTGGGACAGGTAGCACGTCCGGTGAACAGGTCAGGGTTCCATAGCCGCAGGCAGAACAGTTGAAACTGGAGCAGCAGCACGGCCAGGTGGACTGGGGACAGCAAGGAGTCATCAGGCCAGGTAGTCCTGAGGCATGGTCCTAGGGCTCAGGTCCTCCGAGAGAGAGAAAGAAAGAAAGAAAGAAAGAAAGAAAGAAAGAAAGAAAGAAAGAAAGAAAGAAAGAAAGAAAGAAAGAAAGAAAGAAAGAATTAGAGAGAGCATACTTAAATTCACACAGGACACCGGATAAGACAGGAGAAATACTCCAGATATAACAGACTGACCCTAGCCCCCCGACACATAAACTACTGCAACATAAATACTGGAGGCTGAGACAGGAGGGGTCGGGAGACCCCTCAGCTCAGGGATTTGATCTAGAAACCTTTCGGTTACTGGCCCAATGCTCTAACCACTAGGCTACCTGCCACCACAATGCCTTGCTGTTTCCAACTGAACAGTCTGGCATACCTCTACTATAGAACCAAGCTCAGGCTAGGGAGAGACAACAACCAGAACATGACATCATCTCTCTGAATCATTTTACACAGAAAACTGGATTATATCAAATCTGAAAAACTAGGTTTATATCATATTCTGAATTTCCATGACCATGATTTACCATAAAGCCGGGGATTACGTTTCAGTATTTATAGTCCTGTGACCTTTGTTTACATGCGTATTTTTGCATCTGTTTGTCGGTCTATCATTGTCTGTGTGTGCTGTGTATGTTTATGTATGACTGGTCTGTTTATGTTAGTGTCTGGCCTAAACCCCCTCTCCCCCATTCCCCCCGCTTTTAGTGATGTTAACCTCCACATCTGCTCAATGTCAGAGAGAGGTGGACCGAGGGAGGGGGAGGGAGGGAGAGGGAGGGAGGGGTGAGGGGGGCAGAGCTCCATGTGTCACTCTTGGCCTCATTGGTCTCATTTTACACACATCCATTAATCCCAGGCTCAATTCTCCCCATCATCCCACAATCTCTCTACCTGCTTCTCATACCCCCTTATTCCTCCTCCCCTTCCTCTCCTCCCTGACCAAGGAAGCTTAAAAGGCCCTACTTTCTGCACATTATTTCCCTTCTCCCTCTCTTTCTCACTTGTTCATTCCTTTTCTTCTCTGACTCACACATACAGTTTCATATTGCTTTACCACAGTGTCTCTCTCCCCTTCATTCCCTTCCTTATCCTGCCTCCTCTCATCTTTCTAATACTGACACTATTTATCTGGCTTGGCCTTGTTTTTATCTGTCACATACACAAGTACAGTGAAATGCAGGATCGGTGGGTCCCCTGCGGGACGGTTGAGCTAACGTAGGCTAATGCGATTGGCATGAGGTTGTAAGAAACAAGAACATTTCCCAGGACATACATATATCTGATATTGGCAGAAAGCTTAAATTCTTGTTAATCTAACTGCACTGACCAATTTACAGTAGCTATTACAGTGAAATAATACCATGCTATTGGTTGAGGAGAGTGCACAGTTTTGAACATGAAAAGTTATTAATAAACCAATTAGGCACATTTGGGCAGTCTTGATACAACATTTTGAACCGAAATGCAATGGGTCATTGGATCAGTCTAAAACGTTGCACATACACTGCTGCCATCTAATGACAAAAATATCTTGCATTTCAAAGATGATCGTACAAAAAATAAATGTTTTTGTCTTTGTATTTGTATTTTCTTTTACCAGATCTAATATGTTATATTCTCCTACATTCCTTTCACATTTCCACAAACTTCAAAGTGTTTCCTTTCAAATGGTATCAAGAATATGCATATCTTGCTTCATTGCCTGAGCTACAGGCAGTTAGATTTTGGGTATGTCATTTTAGGCGGCAATTGACAAAAGGGTCCAATCCTTAACTACGGTACGGGGGACGGTAGCGTCCCACCTGGCCAACATCCGGTGAAATTGCAGAGCGCAAAATTCAAAAATACTCAATTCAAATATTTAACATTCTTGAAAATATAGGTGTTATACATCAAAATAAAGCTTAACTTCTTGTTAATCCAGCCGCTGTGTCAGATTTCAAAAAGGCTTTACGGCGAAAGCAAACCATGCGATTATCTGAGAACAGCGCCCCGCATACAAAAGCATGAAAATCATATTTCAACCAGGCAGGTGCGACACAAAAGTCAGAAATAGCGATATAAAAAATGCCTTACTTTTGATGATCTTCTTCTGTTGGCACTCCAAAAGGTTCCAGTTACCTCACAAATTGTCCTTTTGTTCGATAATGTCCTTCTTTATATCCATAAAAACTCAGTTTAGCTGGCGCGCTTCAGTCAATAATCTACTCAGTTTCCCTCCATCAAAATGCATACAAAATGAATCCCAAACATTACTAATAAACTTTTCCCAAAAAGTCAAACAACATTTATAATCAAACCTTGGTATCCTAATACGCAAATAAACTATACAATTTAAGTCGGAGAATAGTATGTTCATTACCGGAGATAAATAAGAAAGAACGCGCTTTCCTCCACGCGTTTGGAAACACTACAGCCAAAATGGGAGCCACCTAGAAAAACTAAAATTTCTGGGTCATTTTTCCAAAAACCAGCCTGAACCTGTTTCTAAAGACTGTTGACATCTAGTGGAAGCCCTAGGAACTGCAATCTGGGAGGACTTGGCCTTATTTTTAAAATACTAGCCATTGAAAATAGTGGTAAGCTGAATGTTTTTTTGGGGTGGGATGGTTTGTCCTCGGGGTTTCGCCTGCCATATCAGTTCTATTATACTCACAGACATTATCTTAACAGTTTTAGAAACTTTAGAGTGTTTTCCATCCAAATCTACCAATTATATGCATATCCTAGCATCCCGAGTGGGCCTGAGTAACAGGCAGTTTACTTTGGGCACGCTTTCATCCAGATGTCAAAATACTGCCCCCTACCCCAGAGAGGTTAAGACGTTTTAACTTGCAAGCCCTACCCAACAGTGCAGTATTCAATATCAAAATAGTAGTCCTCCCGAGTGGTGCAGGGGTTTAAGGAACTGCATCCCAATGCTAGCTGTGCCACTAGAGATTCTGGGTTCGAGTCCAAGCTCTGTTGCAGCCAGCCGTGACCGGGAGACCCATGGGGCGGCGCACAGTTGGCCCAGCGTCGTCTGGGTTAGGGGAGGGTTTGGCCGGCAGCGATGTCCTTGTCCCATCGCACACAAGTGACTTCTGTGGTGAGCCGGGTGCAGAGCATGCTGACACGATTGCCAGGTGTGTGGTTTTTCCTCCAACACATTGGTGTGGCTGGCTTCCGGGTTAAGTGGGCATTGTGTCAAGAAGCAGTGCGGCTTGGTTGGGTTGTGTTTCAGAGGACGCACGGCTCTCGACCTTTGCCTCTCCCGAGTCTCCGGAGTTGCAGCGATGAGACAAGACTGTAACTACCAACTGGGGAGAAAAAGGGGTACATTTAAAAAATAAAATAATAATAATAAATAAATAAATAAATATCAAAATAGTATGAAAAAAAAGAAAAGAAAAGAAGTAGGAGAGGAAGTTATATACAGGGTCAGTTTCAATATCACATTTACAATGTGCAGGGATACTGGAGGATTTGAGGTAGGCAGGGATTAGGAGAAAGTGACTGGTAACAGGATAAATAATAATAATATTAATAGTAAACCGTTTTTGTTATTTTGTTATTTTATTAGGATCCCCATTAGCTGTTGCGAAAGCAGCAGTTTCTCTTCCTGGGGTCCACACAGAACATGAAACATAACATAATACAGAACATTAATAGACAAGAACAGCTCAAGGACAGAACTACATAAATGTAAATAGGCACATAGCATACATACTGTATCAATACATATACACAATATACAATATCTAGGTAACATAGGGGAGAGGCATATATGAAGCAGCATAAGCGGCAGGTGGGTGTGTGCGTGGTGTGGAATGTGTGTATGTAGGTGCTAGCATGAGTGTGTGAGTGTGGTAGCAGGAATATATAAATGCTTATGGTAATAAACTTATGGTAATATACAGTATACATGTAAACAGGAGTAATAGTGACCAGTAGCAGGATAAATAGATAGATACTAATGGTAATGACAATCAATAATCAATGAACAGCAGTGTAGTGGTGGTAATAAATCTAGTCAAAAATCATTTTAGCAGCAGCATGTGTGAGAGGGAGCAGTAGTTGTTAGCCATTTGATTTGATTTGATTTGATTTGAACAGTGTTATGGCCAGGGGATAGAAGCTGAGAACAGTCCATGCTCCCATTTGGAAATGTTTCTGGCCTTTCTCAGACACCGCCTGGCATGTACGTCCTAGATGGCTGGAAGCTCAGCCCCAGTAATGTGCTGGGCCGTTCCAGTAATGCGCTGGGCCGTTCCAGTAATGCGCTGGGCCGTTCCTGTAATGCGCTGGGCCGTTCCTGTAATGCGCTGGGCCGTTCCAGTAATGCGCTGGGCCGTTCCAGTGATGCGCTGGGCCGTTCCAGTAATGCGCCGGGCCGTTCCAGTAATGCGCCGGGCCGTTCCAGTAATGCGCCGGGCCGTTCCAGTAATGCGCCGGGCCGTTCCTGTAATGCGCCGGGCCGTTCCAGTAATGCGCCGGGCCGTTCCAGTAATGCGCCGGGCCGTTCCAGTAATGCGCTGGGCCGTTCCAGTGATGCGCTGGGCCGTTCCAGTGATGCGCTGGGCCGTTCCAGTGATGCGCTGGGCCGTTCCAGTGATGCGCTGGGCCGTTCCAGCGATGCGCTGGGCCGTTCCAGTAATGCGCCGGGCCGTTCCAGTAATGCGCTGGGCCGTTCCAGTAATGTGCCGGGCCGTTCCTGTAATGCGCTGGGTCTTCCAGCGATGCGCTGGGCCGTTTCAGTAATGCGCCGGGCCGTTCCAGTAATGCGCTGGGTCTTCCAGCGATGCGCTGGTCCGTTCCAGTAATGCGCCGGGCCGTTCCAGTAATGCGCCGGGCCGTTCCAGTAATGCGCCGGGCCGTTCCAGTAATGCGCTGGGCCGTTCCAGTAATGCGCTGGGCCGTTCCAGTAATGCGCTGGGCCGTTCCAGTAATGCGCTGGGCCGTTCCAGTAATGCGCCGGGCCGTTCCAGTAATGCGCCGGGCCGTTCCAGTAATGCGCTGGGCCGTTCCTGTAATGCGCTGGGCCGTTCCTGTAATGCGCCGGGCCGTTCCTGTAATGCGCCGGGCCGTTCCAGTAATGCGCCGGGCCGTTCCAGTAATGCGCTGGTCCGTTCCAGTAATGCGCTGGGCCGTTCCTGTAATGCGCTGGGCCGTTCCTGTAATGCGCTGGGCCGTTCCTGTAATGCGCTGGGCCGTTCCTGTAATGCGCCGGGCCGTTCCAGTAATGCGCCGGGCCGTTCCAGTAATGCGCTGGTCCGTTCCAGTAACGCGCTGGTCCGTTCCAGTAATGCGCTGGGCCGTTCCAGTAATGCGCCGGGCCGTTCCAGTAATGCGCCGGGCCGTTCCAGTAATGCGCTGGGCCGTTCCAGTAATGCGCCGGGCCGTTCCAGTAACGCGCTGGGCCGTTCCAGTAACGCGCTGGTCCGTTCCAGTAATGCGCTGGGCCGTTCCAGTAATGCGCTGGGCCGTTCCAGTAATGCGCTGGGCCGTTCCAGTAATGCGCTGGGCTGTTCCAGTAACGCGCTGGGCCGTTCCAGTAATGCGCTGGGCCGTTCCAGTAACGCGCTGGGCCGTTCCAGTAACGCGCTGGGCCGTTCCAGCAATGCGCTGGGCCGTTCCAGTAATGCGCTGGGCCGTTCCAGTAATGCGCTGGGCCGTTCCAGTAACGCGCTGGGCCGTTCCAGTAACGCGCTGGGCCGTTCCAGTAATGCGCTGGGCCGTTCCAGTAATGCGCTGGGCCGTTCCAGTAATGCGCCGGGCCGTTCCAGTAACGCGCCGGGCCGTTCCAGTAACGCGCCGGGCCGTTCCAGTAACGCGCTGGTCCGTTCCAGTAATGCGCTGGGCCGTTCCAGTAATGCGCTGGGCCGTTCCAGTAATGCGCTGGGCCGTTCCAGTAATGCGCTGGTGCGCTGGGCCGTTCCAGCGATGCGCTGGGCCGTTCCAGTAATGCGCTGGGCCGTTCCAGTAATGCGCTGGGCCGTTCCAGTGATGCGCTGGGCCGTTCCAGAGATGCGCTGGGCCGTTCCAGCGATGCGCTGGGCCGTTCCAGCGATGCGCTGGGCCGTTCCAGTAATGCGCTGGGCCGTTCCTGTAATGCGCCGGGCCGTTCCAGTAATGCGCCGGGCCGTTCCAGTAATGCGCCGGGCCGTTCCAGTGATGCGCCGGGCCGTTCCAGTGATGCGCTGGGCCGTTCCAGTGATGCGCTGGGCCGTTCCAGCGATGCGCTGGGCCGTTCCAGCGATGCGCTGGGCCGTTCCAGCGATGCGCTGGGCCGTTCCAGCGATGCGCTGGGCCGTTCCAGCGATGCGCTGGGCCGTTCCAGCGATGCGCCGGGCCGTTCCTGTAATGCGCCGGGCCGTTCCAGTAATGCGCCGGGCCGTTCCTGTAATGCGCTGGGCCGTTCCAGTAATGCGCCGGGCCGTTCCTGTAATGCGCTGGGCCGTTCCAGTAATGCGCTGGGCCGTTCCAGTAATGCGCCGGGCCGTTCCAGTAATGCGCTGGGCCGTTCCAGTAATGCGCTGGGCCGTTCCAGTGATGCGCTGGGCCGTTCCAGTAATGCGCTGGGCCGTTCCAGTAATGCGCCGGGCCGTTCCAGTAATGCGCTGGGCCGTTCCAGTGATGCGCTGGGCCGTTCCAGTGATACGCGGATTCTTCCAAACATTTCCCACATGATCGGACAGTGTTGCTTTGGTGTTTTATTTTATCTTAACACCTGGGGCAGTAATGGTACGTTCTGTGCTTGTGCTAGAGATATTAACAGTACTGCTCACAATATGGACCCCCCAGCATGACAAATATACATTGTCCAATAGTCCTGGGGTATAACCAAGACATCATGCACTGGCCGGGTAAGGCTTCTGCTAGTCATCTATTTCAGAGCTCCATAGCATCCTGCACGTGATTATATGTATAAACTAGTGCTTTTATTTTTACTCGTCAATAGCCATTTTAGTACGTCCCTCTTCTGACTAATCTCTGGTACATATGATGTCATATGCTATTCATTCTTTTACATGCCTGTTTTCTGGGTCAATGTGCTGTGATGCTGTAAAGCCCCACATAACTGTAAGGTCAGATGGATCAGGAGGATATGTGACCTCAAGCAGAGTGACACTGGCATTAGTGCGGAACAGTTGTTCTAGAACCAAACTGGAGCATAAAGATGTCACAGTCGATGGAAACGCAAATAGTAATAACATGAGGAAGACAGTAGTATTATGTCATTATAGATGGTAGCACTGATGGAACTATCAGAGTAATGTCACAATGGAAGTTAACATAGAACAAGCAGGGCTATGTCACAATATAAGGTCACATAAGAACAAGCAGTGATATCACAATGGAAGTTAACACAGAACAAGCAGTGATGTCATGTCACAATGGAAGTTAAAATAGAACCAGCAGAGTGATGTCACAATGGAAGGTAACATAGAACAAGCAGTGATGGCACAATGGAAGATAACAGAACAAGCAGAGTGATGTCACAATGAAAGGTAACATAGCAAAGCAGTGTCCCCAGTTGATAGAGTGTGGTGCTTGCAATGCCAGGGTCGTGGGTTCAAACAAACTACAATATCTCAATACAGATTAAGATAATAAACCATTCAGTTGGAGCTAGTGCAAAGTTTGACTGTATTCTAGCCTCCCACTTCTCCACCCACACTAACCAGAGGCAGCCATGCCCTAGTCTCTATGTGAATATCATACTGGAAGAAAATACTTATAAACATGTCAAAATTCCTTCCCAGTAAATATTACCCAGCATCCCTGAGGAACTTAGCTCATAGAGAGATCTAATGCTTTTTGAACGGGCGGCTAAGCGTTCACAGGAGGGTAGAGAGAGGAGGAGAGACTCATGAATATTTATAGCTCTTAATTCATCCAACGCGCGACAGACCTCCCCAAAATGATGCTCTCAGAAACACTAAACAGGAACACAGCTCCCAGCTCTTGCTCCTGGGAGAATCTCAACTCTCTGTAGCGTGTGTGTGTGTGTGTGTGTGTGTGTGTGTGTGTGTGTGTGTGTGTGTGTGTGTGTGTGTGTGTGTGTGTGTGTGTGTGTGTGTGTGTGTGTGTGTGTGTGTGTGTGTGTGTGTGTGTGTGTGTGTGTGTGTGTGTGTGTGTGTGTGTGTGTGTGTGTGTGTGTGTGTGTGTGTGTGTGTGTCTGCTTATATCATTCCACTGCAGTTCTGTATGAGCCGAACAGACAGACATCCCAGAATCCAGTGTGTCTCAGGGGGAGGTCTCTACTCAAACTACTGACATCTATCTCCCCAAATCCCAGCCTTAAACAATCACTGTCCCTCACAGCAGCAGGACTTAATGCCACTCAAGAGAACTGAGCACACAGACAGAGAGACAGAGATCGGTTGATAAATAATTAGTAATAATCTGCCAATTTCTTTCATGTCCTTACATTAAGATATAGGGGGAAACATACTGTAGCTATATTGAATACAATTCACGAGTTGCTTTAAAACCTCTATAAACCTTTCTTATGGTTGACGGATTTGTCAAAAATCGTGTGACATAAAACATTACTTTCTGTCCTTCCATTTTTGGCAGTATAAGTTGTTATTATATCATATATTAAGCATTAATCAGTTAAATTAGACATTGAACTTGAACCCTGTAAGAGCTGTCGGACAGTTTTTAGTAAATGCAGTGTAACTACTTAAAAGTGTGTGTCTCTATATGTTACAGGGTGAAAACAGTTTTCATGGGCACACGAATCCCCCAAAATGTATGCAATTGCAAAATCGAATGCCTATAACCGAAAGAGTAGCCTTACCTTGACACTTAAAACCTAAATCAATACTGCCTTTAACCTGGTTCAACAAATTACATAACCTAGTGGACTTCACACTATGATCCGGTAATGAAATATCATGACAAGTACATTTAGTTTCCATGTTAAACCTGCAATTTTAAACAATTCAAGGGGCTTGAGGTAGCCTACGTGAACTTGAATTTGACGCTCAGAAATTCCAATACTGGTGTTTGAAAAATTCAAATTCAATCTGGTAGTTATTGTTGCCAATTTATAAGTTCTCCTGCTCCCTTACAATTATCAGTGATTTAATTTTGATCCGTATTTGTGAGAGATGTGGTCACTTTAGTTTGTTTCCCCCTGCTTCAATTGAAGGATGTTGTGCTACTCTGTTACAGTAAAACCACATGCAGTTATGATGATTCGACAACATCTAATGCTGGCTTCAACTCGGATTTTCATAAAAATCCTTCCATTACAAAATAAACCTCGTTTTTGGTCGCTTTCTCATTATAAAAACACAGATTGTGAGATTCAAATAGTGAGATTAATGCTACCGCTATTCATGGATTTATTATGTGTGCCTGCGTCAGCCACATAGAAAAATACAGAAAAATCACCATTCTTGCATCCAATTTATTTAGTCAGGCAAGTCATATCAACCCCACAAGTGATCCAAGTTCTTCACTCGCTCCCTCAAGCTAAATCGAAGGCCGACGGGGGGAATGTTTGTGAATTGGACCTCCACTTAAGATGGCAATGAAACTGCATCCGGTTGCAACTGGGATTCCCCGAGGGAAAGTGGCTAGTGCGAGGACTGAGGGGGTGAAATTAAATCTTCTTGACTTGCTGTGTAGTCACGTGGGTCATGTGTCAGCCAGGCTAGGGCAGGCAGGGGTCGACAGTGGAGCAGGACAATGAGACTGCCCCATACACTTATATGGCTCTTTAGACACCCTGCACGCACACACACAGACACACACACGGTGAGTCACATACTGCTAATTTTTGTAGGCAAGGAACATACATAGGAATCTCTTGGATAACTGAGTGCAATAGAACTGGTTTGAGGCCCACATCTATCATTGTGTTAATATGTTCCAGGAGAACACCACCAGTAATTGAACTGTATTAATTGTTGGGTGAGAGTGCTGCTACCATTGAACTGGTTTGAATTAGAATTAGATTTAGTGAGATGTCAATACAAAGGGGAGAGTTTTGGCGGAGGAGATTAAGTGTATTCATCTTCATTTGGTGGCTGGCGTGAGCAGGAGCAGTGTTATCTGGTGGAACAGAAACGCTCTGGTAACTGTGAGACCCAGACCACCGGGACACCACTTACTGAGCCTGGAGCTGGAGCTGGGGATGGGGCTGCAGCTGGGGCTGGAGCTGGGGATGGGGCTGCAGCTGGGGATGGGCTGGAGCTGGGGATGGGCTGGAGCTGGGGATGGGGCTGCAGCTGGGGATGGGCTGGAGCTCGGGATGGGGCTGCAGCTGGAGATGGGGCTGCAGCTGGGGATGGGGCTGCAGCTGGGGATGGGCTGGAGCTGGGGATGGGGCTGCAGCTGGGGATGGGGCTGCAGCTGGGGATGGGCTGGAGCTGGGGATGGGCTGGAGCTGGGGATGGGGCTGCAGCTGGGGGTGGGCTGGAGCTGGGGATGGGGCTGCAGCTGGGGATGGGCTGCAGCTGGGGATGGGCTGGAGCTGGGGATGGGGCTGCAGCTGGGGATGGGCTGGAGCTGGGGATGGGGCTGCAGCTGGGGATGGAGCTGGGGATGGGGCTGCAGCTGGGGTTGGGCTGGAGCTGGGGATGGGGCTGCAGCTGTGGATGGGCTGGAGCTGGGGATGGGGCTGCAGCTGGGGATGGGGCTGCAGCTGGGGATGGGGCTGCAGCTGGGGATGGGCTGGAGCTGGGGATGGGCTAGAGCTGGGGATGGGGCTGCAGCTGGGTATGGGCTGGAGCTGGGTATGGGCTGGAGTTGAGGCTGGGGATGGAGTTGAGGCTGGAATGGGACACCTCACTGTTGAGGCACACTCAATATCTCTTTTTCTTTCTCTCCATCATTCTGTCTCCCTCTCTTTTTTTCTCTCTGATCATGTCCCTCTCATTCGACACACATGGTATGTCTTGTGCTCATGTTTTTCTCTCGCTCTGTTTGTCACTGTGACAGATAATACTATCAATCCCATATGTTTTAAAAGGCTGCTTTTGAAGCTATTGTTTACTGCTCATGCAAACGTCTGTTGTCAGGTCTGTGTGTAGCTGCATGGGCCAGAAGGAGCAGCAGAACAGACACTGTGATCAGACTGACAGGATAATGGAACAACCCTTTAACATCAGACACACCATTATTTTCCCACATTAATTTGTCAGAGCAGAGAAAATCTAAATAGACTGTCCTCCTTTATCATTACTGGGTTGTTTTTTGAGCACATTACGCAATCAACAAGAAAGAGGAAGGGAGCACTTATGCCACCACAACTCAGACAGTGATGCCTGCTTCCAGCTACCTCATCACCTCCTGACCCACACTGACACTCACTGTATTGATGTAATGTTTTTTTGGCACCCAGATGGTTTTACTGAGGTAAAGTACTTGGGCACCTGGAGCTGATAAGAGCTAGCCAGGGGACGTTGGCAAGCGGCCAGGCAAGTGGAGGGAGCTCAGGGTGGGGAGGGACGTTCGGCAATCGGCCAGGCCAGGGGAGGGAGCTCAGGGTGGGGAGGGACGTTCGGCAAGCGGCCAGGCCAGGGGAGGGAGCTCAGGGTGGGGAGGGACAGACAGATGTAATAGATGTGCTCCTCTCTGACTCAGGGTATTTGTGTGCTTAAATATGTGAAACTGTTTGTTCTTTAGTGCCTGTCTGGGCCAGAGTGATGGAGAAAAAGCACACTCCATTACTCTTGTAAGAGGAGAGTAGGGGAAACAAGATGAGATGGGAGCACCAGTGCATTGCAAATGCCACCTTGCATGATGTAGAACATACAATGGTAAGTGCATTTTTGCAGCACTGAAAAACTGTGCCTGACCAAAACTCGAACAAAGCAAAAAAAACTCCAAAATACTCAGTCTGGTTCCTTTCAACTTTGTGTACGGTAGAAGGAAATAAGGGACGAGAGAGAAAGTGCATTTGAAGCCAGGACAGATAAAAAGAGAGGAGGTTAGTGGTGTGGAGTAAAACCAAATGGACAGGAATAAGAGAATACTGAGATCAGAGTTGTTTCTATTTTCTGTGTCCGTGCGTCAGTTGGAGAGAGAGAGAGAGAGAGAGAGAGAGAGAGAGAGAGAGAGAGAGAGAGAGAGAGAGAGAGAGAGAGAGAGAGAGAGAGAGAGAGAGAGAGAGAGAGAGAGAGAGAGAGAGAGAGAGAGAGAGAGAGAGAGAGAGAGAGAGAGAGAGAGAGAGAGAGAGAGATTTCTTGTGTTATGCACTTCCATAAATAATTACCCAGGTGACAAAACAGAGGCCAGGTCTAGAAGCGTTGCCTTAGTTTACCTATGAAAGCATAAAACAGCTGAACATGCTTGTCTAAAAACTGCACATACCGTAACACACAACACATTACTCAGTCAGTGTCATTACAAACAACAGCACATACCGTAACGCACGACACATTACTCAGTCAGTGTCATTACAAACAACAGCACATACCGTAACGCACAACACATTACTCAGTCAGTGTCATTACAAACAACAGCACATACAGTAACGCACAACACATTACTCAGTCAGTGTCATTACAAACAACAGCACATACCGTAACGCACAACACATTACTCAGTCAGTGTCATTACAAACAACAGCACATACCGTAAAACACAACACATTACTCAGTCAGTGTCATTACAAACAACAGCACATACCGTAACGCACGACACATTACTCAGTCAGTGTCATTACAAACAACAGCACATACCGTAATGCACAACACATTACTCAGTCAGTGTCATTACAAACAACAGCACATACCGTAACGCACAACACATTACTCAGTCAGTGTCATTACAAACAACAGCACATACCGTAACGCACAACACATTACTCAGTCAGTGTCATTACAAACAACAGCACATACCGTAACGCACGACACATTACTCAGTCAGTGTCATTACAAACAACAGCACATACCGTAACGCACGACACATTACTCAGTCAGTGTCATTACAAACAACAGCACATACCGTAACACACAACACATTACTCAGTCAGTGTCATTACAAACAACAGCACATACCGTAACACACAACCCATTACTCAGTCAGTGTCATTACAAACAACAGCACATACCGTAACGCACGACACATTACTCAGTCAGTGTCATTACAAACAACAGCACATACCGTAACACACAACACATTACTCAGTCAGTGTCATTACAAACAACAGCACATACCGTAACACACAACACATTACTCAGTCAGTGTCATTACAAACAACAGCACATACCGTAACACACAACACATTACTCAGTCAGTGTCATTACAAACAACAGCACATACCGTAACGCACAACACATTACTCAGTCAGTGTCATTACAAACAACAGCACATACCGTAACGCACGACACATTACTCAGTCAGTGTCATTACAAACAACAGCACATACCGTAACGCACGACACATAACTCAGTCAGTGTCATTACAAACAACAGCACATACCGTAACGCACGACACATTACTCAGTCAGTGTCATTACAAACAACAGCACATACCGTAACGCACGACACATTACTCAGTCAGTGTCATTACAAACAACAGCACATACCGTAACACACAACACATTACTCAGTCAGTGTCATTACAAACAACAGCACATACCGTAACACACAACACATTACTCAGTCAGTGTCATTACAAACAACAGCACATACCGTAACGCACGACACATTACTCAGTCAGTGTCATTACAAACAACAGCACATACCGTAACACACAACACATTACTCAGTCAGTGTCATTACAAACAACAGCACATACCGTAACACACAACACATTACTCAGTCAGTGTCATTACAAACAACAGCACATACCGTAACACACAACACATTACTCAGTCAGTGTCATTACAAACAACAGCACATACCGTAACGCACGACACATTACTCAGTCAGTGTCATTACAAACAACAGCACATACCGTAACGCACGACACATTACTCAGTCAGTGTCATTACAAACAACAGCACATACCGTAACGCACAACACATTACTCAGTCAGTGTCATTACAAACAACAGCACATACCGTAACGCACGACACATTACTCAGTCAGTGTCATTACAAACAACAGCACATACCGTAACACACAACACATTACTCAGTCAGTGTCATTACAAACAACAGCACATACCGTAACGCACAACACATTACTCAGTCAGTGTCATTACAAACAACAGCACATACCGTAACGCACAACACATTACTCAGTCAGTGTCATTACAAAAAACAGCGCACATGATCACAAAAGATAACTATTGTACATACTGTATTACCTACACACTTACCAATACACACCAATCATACTGAAATACATGTCAAACTACATGCTAATAGTTGTGTAAAGGCATGGGGATGGGGGTTAACATTTGAGATGGGCTGAGGGTGAGTACAGCCAATGTAACTGGTTTCTCTTACAGACATATCCCATGTTCAGCCTCCTCCCCGTCATATATCAGGTCTTCATGCTTCTCTAATTGAGACGCCCTCCTCACCCTCACCCTCACAACCACTCCCCACCCCTCCCTCTCTCTCTCTTCAGTAAATGATCACATTAGTTCTGCAAGACAGAGGTCCGTGGTATCTCCGTGGTGATAGAGTGGGACCTAGTTCTTCTGGGTGACTGCAGTCTTCCTCTTCAATATTCATGCTAAGGGTAACATTAGCATTGTTACCATGAAAAATTGATGGCGTATGGAGAGGAGCAAGCCTTTCCTAGTCACTAGAGAGAGGGGCAACAGGGATAGAGAGGGATCTTGGATGAAGGTGAGAGGGATTAAAATAGAAAAAATTATATTCTGCATTTGTTTTATTTAGTGTTTATATTTCATACCTGGTTTTATAAAAGGTTGTAATTTTCGTCATGCAACCTGAATGTAATTAAATGCAGAGGCCAAGAGAAAATGAGAAGGGCAGGGGAAAATGAGACTGGGACGAGGGAGAGAGGGCAAAGTTCAATTGAAAGAGAGGGAGAAAGAAACTGTCCAAGAAAAACGATAGAGCGAGAGAGAGAGAGAGAGAGAGAGATAGAGAGAGAGAGAGAGAGAGAGAGAGAGAGGGACAGAGAGAAAGAGAGAGGGACATAGAGAGAGAGAGGGACAGAGAGAGGGAGAGAGGGACAGAGAGAGAGAGAGAGACAGATAGAGACAGAAAGAGACAGACAGAGAGAGAAGAAAGTGAAAGAGAAAGTGTCCTAGAGAGAGGGAGATTGGTTTCACCTGCATCCCAGTGTTTTTATAAACTCTTACAGGGCAGCAGGAGACTCAGCAGAAATGAAACAGGGGAGAGATTTCACTCTATTTAATCCATCTGTAGGAAATTTAGCTGCACTACTCCCAGAGTTACAGACAGTGTGAAAGAGCCAGGTTAGTCCCACAGTAGTATAGCTCCCTTTCGCATAGACCAATACTTCCCTGAATAAGATTAATCTTCACGCCCATTCTGAACCGTCCCTGGACAGTCTGCATGGACAAAGATAGTGATGCTCTGTAGTGACTACAGTGTAATTGCTTCTGAGCCACAGAGAGGGGGAATATGGAGAGGGTGAGAGAGATAGTGTGTTAGAGCTAGAGAACGACAGGGAGAGAGAGAGCAAAGGGGTGACTACTGTCTGGGTCCCAGCAGGTGTGTTGATGGGGGTGACAGTGGGTCGGTGGAGGGGTTGGGTCTTGGGGAGCAGTGGAGTCTCAATCGACCAGTTCACATCACTGTCAGGTCAAAGCCCCAGGACCCTGTCAGACAGTAGTAACTTCATCACTATGAAGTCTCATTTCACATCAGCAGATAGAAGACACTGCAAGGGCTCAGAGGAGCCCTGCAGTGACAGGAGCCACAGCTACACCTGAGATGGGGCTGAATAGTGTGGAATACCATTTACTGTATCACCAAGCCACGTTACGACAAATACTGAACAGAATCGTGCATGTATTGCACATTCTTTGGGACAGCAAATGTAGAACCAAGCCTAGTAGGGACCTAATACCTCAATAGCTGTTGTATTTTACCGAACCTGTAAACACATAATCAGTAAGCATCCCTGGCCCTGTAGAGGAGAGCAGAGGAGAGGAGGGGAGGAGGGTCTGGATGGACCGAGTGATAAATGACAGCAATAAAGGTCACTCAGTGAAACAGAGCTGTTAGTTCATCAACCCTCACTCACTCACAAAGACCCTCGTCAGCCTGATTGGCTGCTGGGTGGGCTCAAAAACCCAGCCGGAGATAGCACTGTGACAAATACCCCACTCCCAATCACAGACTAATGAGAGGGGGAGAGAGATAAAGAGAGGGATACAGAGAGAGTGAGAGAGAGGGGGTAGAGGGGAAGAGAGAGGGGTGGTGGTTGGGAGGATGTGGGGGGAGAGAGAGAGAGGGAAAGAGAGGGGATGTGAGTGCTACCGAGTTGGGTCTCACTTGAAACGAAGTACAACTTGTAAAAGCTTTATATAGCATACATAAAGGCTTCATAAGCAATCCATGAATGCTTCACAAATCATCTATAAGCGTATGTCATACTCTATAAATTGTGTATAAACATTAAACATACATAGTGAGTTAGTGAGTCTCAAATTTGGCAATACACCTTACAGTGAGAATTGTCATGTCACCCTTTATACACCATTAATAGAGTATGAGATAAGTTTATGGATTATTTGTGAAGCATTTATGTAGTGCTTATGAAGCCTTTACGTGTGCTATATAAAGCCTTTATAACATTTTACATTACATTGGGGGAGGGGGGGGGGGTCACTGTGAGAGTTATTTAAGATACTGATCAAAAGTTTGTTCCACCATTGGGGTTCCAGGACAGAGAAGAGGTTTGCCTGGGCCCACCCCTATGGGAGGGCGACGAGACCAGAGGTGGCAGAAGTGGGACCAAGAGTTGAGTGATTGCCAACTAAAAACAGACAAGTGGTAGAAAGTGAAAAAGCACAATCCAAGCATGTACATAATTGATGAAGAGGCAATCTAAACCCATGCAAAAAGCACACATTTATCTCAGGTGTTGAACTTTATATTACCAGGTAGGAAGATTGGGAACACATTCCCAACCATTACGTGGTGAAGAGATGCTGTAACAAGTGCTGTGGGTTATTTAATGACCTCTGACAGTCAGGTATTTGGTTTAACCTACCAGGGGTCATTTGGCTCCTGTTGACTATTAGAGGAAGCAGTCTGCTGTACTGGCACTACAACACCATGTCCACCGCAGCATCCGCTCCCCCATCCAGGTACTACTGACCAGGCCTAAAACAACTTTGCTTCAGGGAAAAGACAGCAGAAGGATGTAGGGTGATAACTACCTCATCCCCATACTGTTATTTATTTGCTCCTTTGCACCGCAGTATCTCTACTCATCTTCTGCACATCCATCACTCCAGTGTTTAATTGCTATATTGTAATTATTTCGCCACTATGGCCTATTTATTGCCTTACCTCTGTTATCCTACCTCATTTGCACACATTGTATATAGACTTTTTCTATTGTATTATTGACTGTATGTTTGTTTATTCCATGTGTAACTCTGTATTGTTGTTTGTGTCGCACTGCTTTGCTTTATCTTGGCCAGGTCGCAGTTGTAAATGAGAACTTGTTCTCAACTAGCCTACCTGGTTAAACAAAGGTGAAATAAAAAAATATATATATTATAGCGGAATGATCACAATGCGATCCATGCACAGAGGGCAGCTCATTTACACAGAGACCCTTACACAATCAAATGAGATGTATAGATGCCATTCTCACATTCTGGAGAATTGGTATGGGTCATTAAACTCCACTGAATGGCTGGAGATGTTATGTAAAGGGACCTGAAATCTGCATGAGCACTTAGAAAGGATTTGATTCTTTAGACAGATGGACTTGTAGAGTTTCTGCTGTGATTTTCCGAGGCGACAAGATTCATTTGAGGTTTGACAAAGGGTCACTAAGGCTACGTGCCACAGTATCTGTTTTGATGTTGTGTGTGTGTGTGTGTGTGTGTGTGTGTGTGTGTGTGTGTGTGTGTGTGTGTGTGTGTGTGTGTGTGTGTGTGTGTGTGTGTGTGTGTGTGTGTGTGTGTGTGTGTGTGTGTGTTTGAATGAGGTCATCTCCAAGAATCAAATCAAATCAAATCAAGTATATTTTATATAGCCCTTCGTACATCAGCTAATATCTCGAAGTGCTGTACAGAAACCCAGCCTAAAACCCCAAACAGCAAGCAATGCAGGTGTAGAAGCACGGAGGCTAGGAAAAACTCCCTAGAAAGGCCAAAACCTAGGAAGAAACCTAGAGAGGAACCAGGCTATGAGGGGTAGCCAGTCCTCTTCTGGCTGTGCCGGGTGGAGATTATAACAGAACATGGCCAAGATGTTCAAATGTTCATAAATGACCAGCATGGTCAAATAATAATCAGGAGTAAATGTCAGTTGGCTTGTCATAGCCGATCATTAAGAGTATCTCTACCGCTCCTGCGGTCTCTAGAGAGTTGAAAACAGCAGGTCTGGGACAGGTAGCACGTCCGGTAGACAGGTCAGGGTTCCATAGCCGCAGGCAGAACAGTTGTAACTGGAACAGCAGCAAGGCCAGGTGGACTGGGGACAGCAAGGAGTCATCATGCCCGGTAGTCCTGACGCATGGTCCTAGGGCTCAGGTCCTCCGAGAGAGAGAAAGAAAGAGAGAAGGAGAGAATTAGAGAGAGCATACTTAAATTCACACGGGACACCGGATAAGACAGGAGAAGTACTCCAGATATAACCAACTGACCCTAGCCCCCCGACACATAAACTATTGCAGCATAAATACTGGAGGCTGAGACAGGAGGGATCAGGAGACACTGTGGCCCCATCCGATGATACCCCCGGACAGGGCCAAACAGGAAGGATATAACCCCACCCACTTTGCCAAAGCACAGCCCCCACACCACTAGAGGGATACCTTCAACCACCAACTTACCATCCTGAGACAAGGCCGAGTATAGCCCACAAAGATCTCCACCACGGCACAAACCAAGGGGGGGCGCCAACCCAGACAGGAAGATCACGTCAGTAACTCAACCCACTCAAGTGACGCACCCCTCCTAGGGACGGCATGAAAGAGCACCAGTAAGCCAGTGACTCAGCCCCTGTAATAGGGTTAGAGGCAGAGAATCCCAGTGGAGAGAGGGGAACCGGCCAGGCAGAGACAGCAAGGGCGGTTCGTTGCTCCAGAGCCTTTCCGTTCACCTTCACACTCCTGGGCCAGACTACACTCAATCATATGACCTACTGAAGAGATAAGTCTTCAGTAAAGACTTAACGGTTGAGACCGAGTCTGCGTCTCTCACATGGGTAGGCAGACTATTCCATAAAAATTGAGATTTATATGAGAAAGCCCTGCCTCCAGCTGTTTGCTTAGAAATTCTAGGGACAATTAGGAGGCCTGCGTCTTGTGACCGTAGCGTACGTGTAGGTATGTACGGCAGGACCAACTCGGAAAGATAGGTAGGAGCAAGCCCATGTAACGCTTTATAGGTTAACAGTAAAACTTTGAAATCAGCCCTTGCCTTAACAGGAAGCCAGTGTAGGGAAGCTAGCACTGGAGTAATATGATCAAATTTCTTGGTTCTAGTCAGGATTCTAGCAGCCGTATTTAGCACTAACTGAAGTTTATTTAGTGCTTTATCCGGGTAGCCGGAAAGTAGAGCATTGCAGTAGTCTAACCTAGAAGTGACAAAAGCATCGATTAATTTTTCTGCATCATTTTTGGACAGAAAATTTCTGATTTTTGCAATGTTACGTAGATGGAAAAAAGCTGTCCTTGAAACAGTCTTGATATGTTCGTCAAAAGAGAGATCGGGGTCCAGAGTAACGCCGAGGTCCTTCACAGTTTTATTTGAGACAACTTTACAACCATCAAGATTAATTGTCAGATTTAACAGAAGATCTCTTTGTTTCTTGGGACCTAGAACAAGCATCTCTGTTTTGTCCGAGTTTAAAAGTAGAAAGTTTTCAGCCATCCACTTCCTTATGTCTGAAACACAGGCTTCTAGCGAGGGCAATTTTGGGGCTTCACCATGTTTCATTGAAATGTACAGCTGTGTGTCATCCGCATAGCAGTGAAAGTTAACATTATGTTTTCGAATGACATCCCCCAGGATTTCCTTTGATTAGGTCTGTTTTGATGGGGGAGGATTTTCAATGGAGGATTTAGCAATGCTGCCATAAATTCCATTGGGTTACTACATCTGTCCTACTTATTTGCCACCATAGTACTTACTGGTGCTGTGTGGCAGGATAACCCTACATGCACACAGAGATACACACATTGCTGTCATTTTAAGCACAAAACGTGTATACTTTTATTGAATCACACACCCACTTGCCTGTCTGTGTGTGTGTCTGTCTGTCTGTCTGTCTCACTGAAACAGCTGTAGATGGCTCATGTTCTGGGTTTACAGAGACAACTGTGATGTAGGCTATGCACGAAACCACAACAAAAATGTAGGATAGCAGCTGTTTTGTACACATTGACACACATATATGTGGTCTTCGTGGGTTGTAAAAAGGAACTATTGTCAGAAAGCAGAAAAACCATAACAAAGACACAGGAATCTGTCCAAGCCCCTGGTTTAATATCTGTGTTCATCTGTGTTGTACACACATCATGGTGTTGTTGTCTAAGCCTTAATGCCCCCTGTCTCTAGTTAGTGTAGCTGCCACGGTGTAATTTGCTTTAGATTACGAAGTGATGTTTTTCCTTGAGCAGGAACATGCTAGGACAAAGTCGGTCTCTGTAGTTTATGACCATGTATGTCCTAGAATAGGATTATGTTCTGGTTGGTCTAGTGCAGGGATGGGCAACTAACTGATGGCTTCAGATCAATTTCCAAAAACGGGTCCCCAACAAAAACAAATAAAGGAACTCAGTCGGGGTCTCAACTTCAAATCAAATCAAATTGTATTTGTCACATGCGTTGAATACAACAGGTGCAGACCTTACGGTGAATTGCTTACTTACAAGCCCTTAATTAACCAACAATGCTGTTTTAAGAAAATACCACAAAAAAAAGTACAGAGTCAATGTGCAGGGGCACCGGTTAGTTGAGGTAATTGAGGTAATATGTATATGTAGGTAGAGTTATTAAAGTGACTATGCATAGATAATAACAGAGAGTAGCAGCAGCGTAGAGGGGGGGGGGGTGGAAATGCTTTGCTGCCTCAGGGCCTGGAGAGCTTGCTATCAACGTGCACCAGCTGTTGTTTACAAATATACATAGACCTCCACCCCTTGTCTTACCAGAGGCTGCTGTTTTATCCTGCTGATAGTGTGTATGTTATTAATGTCGTTGTTCATCCACGACTCGGTGAAACATAAGATATTACAGTTTTTAATGTCCCGTTGGTAGGATATACTGTATGTGCTTTTTGTTCGTTCCACTTATTTTCCAGCGATTGTATGTTGGCTAACAGTACGGATGGCAAAGGCAGATTAGCCACTCCTCGCCTGATCCTCACAAGGCACCCCGATCTACTTCCTATAAATCTCTGTCAACTTGCTGTTAAGAGTTAGAATAGTAGAATACAAAAAGTGCAATTTCGAAATTTTGTTGTGAATCAGCAGTTTCTTTTGTTGTGTCAGTCATTGACAGTCACTCAATTAGCCCATGCCAGCAACATTTTTTAGATTGGTAAATTAGTCTAGCCATCTATCTAAACTTGTATTAATCACGGCCGAATACCGACAGGGCACGCAGGGCACTTGCCCTGACCTCCTGGTGGCCCCCATTGGTGGCCCCCACTCATATCAAATTAACATGGCCAAAGGCACGGCAAAATGCACAGAATTGCAGGATATTTGCTCTAAAATTGATGCTCCCTTTCCCATACTTTACAGTTGGGATGAGGTTTTGATGTTAGTGTGCTGTGCCTTTTTTTCTCCACACACAGTGTTGTTGTGTTCCTACCAAACAACTCAACTGTAGTTTCATCTGTCCACAGAATATGTTGCCAGTAGCGCTGTGAAACATCCAGCTGCTCTGTTGCGAACTTCAGACATGCAGCAATGTTTTTTTTTGGACAACAGTGGCTTCTTCCTTGGTGTCCTCCCATAAACACCATTCTTTTTTAGTGTTTTACGTATCGTAGACTCATCACCAGAGATGTTTGCATGTTCCAGATATTTCTTTAAGTCTTTAGCTGACACCAAGATTCTTCTTAACCTCATTGAGCATTCTGCACTGTGCTTTTGCAGTCATCTATGCAGGACGGCCACTCCTAGGGAGAGTAGTAACAGTGCTGAACTTTCTCCATTTATAGACAGTTTGTCTTACCATGGACTGATGAACATCAAGGCTTTTAGAGATACTTTTGTAACCCTTTCCAGCTTTATGCAAGTCAGCAATTCTTAATCGTGGGTCTTCTGAGATCTCTTTTGTTCGAGGCATGGTTTACAAGGCAATGCTTCTTGTAAATAGCAAACTCAAATTTTGTGAGAGTTTTTTATAAGGCAGGGCATAGGGCAAGGCAGCTCTAACCAACATCTGCAATCTCGTCTCAAAGTTTGTACTCCAGGTTAGCTGACTCCTGACTCCAATGAGCTTTTGGAGAAGTCATTACCTGTCACGGTTCCTAATGAAGGTGGCTCCCCTTCCTGTTCGGGTGGCGCTCGGCGGTCGTCGTCACCGGCCTACTAGCTGCCACTAATCCCTTTTTTGTTTATTGGTTTCACCTGTTTTGTGTTTGGTTAATTAGTTGGGCTATATTACCCAGCAGGCCAGCCTGCTATTTGTGCGGGATTGTTTGTGTAACTAGGGTGCACGTTTGAGGTATACGTGTTTCTGATTTTGTGGGTTTTGCTGGACTGTGTCACGGTTTTCTTCCATAGGTGAAGGAGAGGACCAAACTGCAGCGCGGCTAGTGTTCAACATGTTTAATTAGACGAATAAACGGTAACACTAATACAAATAACAAAATAACAAATGTGAAAACCGAGACAGCCCTATCTGGTGCAGACAAAACACAGAGACAGGAAACAATCACCCACCAAATCCCAACACAAAACAAGCCTCCTATATATGATTCTCAATCAGGGACAACGATTGACAGCTGCCTCTGATTGAGAACCATATTAGGCTGGACACAGAAACAGACAAACTAGACACACAACATAGAATTCCCACCCAGCTCACGTCCTGACCAACACTAAACAAGCAAAACACATAAGAACTCTGGTCAGGACGTTACAGACTGTTGCAGTCCCCGGTTTTGGGGCATTTGTTTTGTGTGCGCCCTGTGTTTTGTGGGGTGACTTATTGTTTTGTGCATTAAATTAGCACTACCACTGAACTCTCTGCTTCCTGCGCCTGACTTCGCACCCACTACACCCCGAGCATTACATTACCCTAGGGGATCACATACTTTTTCCAACCTACACTGTGTATGTTAGAATGATGTATTCAATATAGACAAGAAAGATACAATAATTTATGTGTTATTAGTTTATGCAGACTGGGTTTGTCTGTTGTTGTGACTTAGATAAAGATCAGAACAAATTTTGTGACCAATTTATGCAGAAATCCAGATAATTCCAAAGGGTTCACATACTTGTTCTTCCTACTGTATGTAGAATTGCAGGACGGGACCAGTAAAAAATGGACCTTGGTGGTCCCTCAACCAAATGTCACTCAGTGTGGATGTGGTCATGCAGACCCGTCAGCCACTGCGGCCCTTCATGATGAGTTTGGATTTTTTGGTGGGCCCCACCCCCATCATAGTTGCCCCTAGTGTGCCTGTGTATTTTAGTGTTGTGTGTAGGTGGTACACAGTCCTGCTGAGTCTACAGCTGGTATTAATCTGTAATACGGGAAAGAGAAATTAAAACGCCGCACACTGCTGCTCATGTCCCAGGTGATATTTATTTACAACAAAGTTTCGACCCTTAGGTCTTCATCAGGCATCCATATCCCAGGTGTGGGGGGGGGGGGGGGGGGGGGTAGGGGCAGTACTCAGTGACATCACTTCCTGAAACAGGGGTAAAACATGTATAACATAGTTTCACAATATTAACATTCAATGTATCAAAATATATGGTTATACACAGGGAACGTGTTCAATATTTACAGTAATATACATACACATACAATATTCAATCTGGAATATCCCTCATTATCTGACTATTAACAAAATATGTCTGGTTTGTTGTGAGTTGTTTAGTTTTGTTTCCTCCTTGCTCTCCCTCCCCCTCTCTTGCCCTCTCCCTCCAGTGCTATTTGTCTATCCCTGTATGGGAAACAGTCCAAGCCTCTCCCAGTCTCCCTCCCTCCCAGAGCAGGTTAAGCCACTTTTCTGTCTACCTTTGCTCTGGCCCCGCCCTTCTCTGCCACTTCCTGGTCACATGGACCAGCTTCCAGATGTTAGCAGCCGGCTCTGGGTCATCACAGCACATCCACAACTCTCTGACTCTGTTCTGTCCTGTTCTCTATCCCAGAATTCCCCCAGGAATTCTAACATTTCCTTACTGAACTCCACCAGCCAATCAACAGGTTCTGTGACCGGGACATTTCCTTACTGAACTCCACCAGCCAATCAACAGGTATTGTGTTCACCTGCAGTTCATACTCTCTCCCTCCCTCCATTCCCCCTCTCCCTCTCTGGCTCTTTGACAGATCTAGAGTTTCACCCTTTCCTAAGTATTACCTGACCAGGTGAAGCCGCTTTGCCTGAAGTGAACGTTGCTCTGTACTTCAACAAACTCTGTGGTCAGAATGTATGACTGCTACCTATCTACACAGCTCTGAAGGTTAACAGTAAGTAGGAGAAGTCTACTTGACAGTTTGTCTATTGTCTCATACTTCTGTTTGTGTATTTGCATCTATGAAAGTCGTTTGAATGTTGTTTGCATTGTGTGTGTGTGTGTGTGTGTGTGTGTGTGTGTGTGTGTGTGTGTGTGTGTGTGTGTGTGTGTGTGTGTGTGTGTGTGTGTGTGTGTGTGTGTGTGTGTGTGTCAGACGTGTTCTCTTCCCTATATTTGTCCTGTCTCTGTTAAGTGTCTGTACAGTAACTTATCCATATTATCTGTTTTGAGCCTCTGAGTGTAACTCTGTGTTGATCCAGACAGACTGAGCCATTAGAGCCGCTCCATTGAGCTCATTGGCTGCCTGCTTCTCTCCTGTCCTCTGAGCTCTGCTGTTCCAGACAGTAGACTTGATGGACAGGGTGTAGAGAGGGCATTGATTACCATAGTCTGTGTTTTAATCTTAAATAATGTTTGACAGATTTCTGGATCTGGGAAGCTTATTTGCTAATATCTAATTGTTTGTTTAAGTGTGGTATTAGAAGTCACGGTACACACAGTACCCTCTAGGCTGGAGCTCCTTAGATCTCAACCACCTGGCTGGATAATGATGAACCAATTACTTTCCTACAGTACGCATATTACATAACTAACACACATTATGTTAAATAGTCTAACCTTCATGAACTTTAGGTCTCATATCACAAGTGTCAAATATCAATGACATACTTCTACAGGGATGAATGTTTAAGTTATGTCATGTAATTTGCATGCGTTGTGTACATGCACTTGATATTTGTGTGCTTACACTTCAGCCTGGTCTCATAGACTAGACATTGTAAACGTAAACCCTGGACATTCAAATTAGCATGATATGTTATGTTTGGTATGGTTACATAAGACAAAAGGTTACTTAAGGCAAAAATTAAGATTACATGATTGATTGGTTGCTTGGTTGGTTTGGTGGGGTGGGGTAACACAAAGGTTGCATGTTCGAATCTCATCAAGGACAACTTTAGCATTTTAGCTACTTAGAAACTTTGCAACTACTTACTAATTTGCAGCTACTTAGCATGTTAGCTAACCCTTCCCCTAACCCTAAACATGTAACCTAACTCCTAACCTTAACCCTTACCTTAACCCTAACCTTAACCCCGAACCCTAACCCCTAGCCTAGCCTAGCCTACGCTAGCTGCCTAGCTAATGCTAGCATTAGCTACCTAGCCACCTTGCTAATGTTAGCCACAACGTATTGCAAATTCATAACATATTGTACAAATTGCAATTTGCAAAACAAAATATCATAAAATGGATGATGGACATCCACAAATTAATACATACGTAACATATCATACGAATGGAGAGAGACAAATGGTATGTTTACTATGTTATGTCTACCCCTTAGTCCAGGTTGATACACTTGATATGGGTACACACATCAAACCAAACCATGTGTGAAGTATAGGGTTGCAAAAAAACCTTTGAATAAATTCCCTGTTTTTCCAAAAGAATTCCCGGAATCAGGAGGGAATAAGCAGGAAATCCGGAATCTTCCAACCAGGATTTCTGGAAAAACAGGGAATTTATTGAAAGTTCCAGGAATTATGCAACCCTAGTGAAGTATGTGGTTGTGTTGACAGAGGGTGTTGACAGGTTGTTGACAGAATGTGTTGACAGGATGTGTTCACAATGTATTGACTTGGTATGTTGACAGGCTGTTGACAGAGTATGTTGAAAGAGTGTGTTGACAGAGGGTGTTGACAGGTTTGTGACAGAAAGTGTTGACAGGTAGTGTTGACAGGTTGTGTAGATAGGATTTGTCAGTGGTTCCCAAACTAGCGGTCGCAACCCCACATTGGGTCGCCTGATATGAAAATTGAGGGAGAATTTCCAAAATCCTGAAAAAACTAAATATATACAAAAGAAAGTATATTTTATAATATCGTCTTTGTATCTCAAAATCATTGTAATGTGGCTAACCTTAAAAATCTAAATGAAATGTTTTGAAATCTAAAATATCAAATTCAACCGGAGAGCCCCCTTAGATCATGGGAAACTTTATTGTTGCACTTGAATCATTCCCACAGTGAATGGCTAGGCCTGCTACGCTATGAAACCAAACACTATTGCAGAGACTTTAATATTACCGGACGCAATTGATATAGTAAAAACAATGGCAGAGGCACAGAAACCCACATCAATACTTTTGTCAGATATTCATGCTATAGCTAGCAATCAAGAGGAAACTGACTGAACAACTCAAACTCCCTAGCTTATGATCTCCAATGGACGATAGCTGTGAGGGCCGAGATGCCCATGCATTGACTTTTGTTCGCTATAGATGTCGGAGATGCTATTCAGGAGGACATATTGTTCTGTTTCTCGATTCCTGAGCTTGAAACAGCACAGGGGATGTTCAGTGTGCTGCGTGGCTATATTTACAAAAAACAGATTCCATGGGATTGAATGGTGGGCTTTTGCACAGATAAGGCTCCATCTATGGCAGTACGGCGGGCAGCACTCTGTACTCTAGTTATGAATGTGTCTCCCTCTGCCATATGGACGCATTGTATGATACACCGAGAACAACTGGAGGCAAAAGAGCTGAGCACAGAACTCTGAGATGTACTGCAGCAGTTAACTTCCATTGTAAACTACATCAAACCACATCCACTGCACACGTGCCTGGTTGCTAAATTATGTGGAGATAGGTGATCAGAACATGACAATGTTCTATTTCACACCAAGGCTTGGTGGTTATCGAGGGGGAGAGTTGGAAAGATGTTTCGCACTGAGAGAGGAGCTGTTGTCATTCACAATGGATGTATAACACCTGACTTGGTTGACTTTCTGTGTAATGAAAAGAAAATGTGTTTCCGTGCTTATGTCATAGATATATTTGGGAAAGTGAACGGACTGAATGCAAGCATACAAGGGAAATACAAAAACATTCTACAGATGAGTGACCGAATCAGTGGATTCAGAGGAAATAATTTTTATACCCCCATAGCTGTGCATGTTTCTAACAGACAATCAGAAATACTGTTAGAATGTTTTCAATTGTGAATGCCATAGCCCCAAATAAAAAAGTCAACATTAGCTGTTAATTACATTTTTTGTTATATGTTTGGGTTTGCGAGAATCTTCTGATATCAAAATGGTGTCCTGTACTAAAAAAGTTTGGGAACCCCTTGAGTATGTTGACAGGGTGTGTTGACAGGGCGTGTGTTCATGTGTTCATGGTGTCTTGTTCTCAGTGTGAATATATTTGATATTGTCCTTGTATATTATCTTATTCCCATTTTCTCTCTCAATTGCTATGTTTGACCTACAGTCTCCTTGTGTGTCCCTTAACCTCAACATGTCATGATTATCTGCAGTGTGACACATTCATTATTAATTTGGCTGTTTATGTAACGGACGTTCTCCTCCTCTTCGTCTGAAGAGGAGGAGTAGGGATTGGACCAAAGCGCAGCGTGAAATGTTGACATAACGATATTTATTAAAGTAAAGACGTAACACGAAAACACTTTAACAAACTACAAAACAAATAAACGACGTAGACAGACCTGAACTTGAGCACTTACATAAACACAAAGAACGCACGAACAAGAACAGACTACACAAACGAAACAGTCCCGTGTGGTAACACATACAGACACGAGATACAATCACCCACAAACAAACAGTGAGAACATCCTTCCTTAATATGGTTCTCAATCAGAGGAAATGTCAAACACCTGCCTCTAATTGAGAACCATATCAGGCAACCCATTTAAACAAACATAGAAACACATAACATAGAATGACCACCCCAACTCACGCCCTGACCAACTAAACACATACAAAAATAAGAGAAAACAGGTCAGGAACGTGACAGTTTATAAAAAATCTGCTTTATGATCACCTGATTTCATCATGGGGCACAAGTGGGTTTCTATGTTATTACCCACGGTGCCCCTCTCTGTTATTGCTGCTCTGAGCATGTGTGTTTGGAGGAGGAACACGGGGCTGTGGAATGCTCTGCCTGTGACGAACATGTCGGAACAGCCCTGCCTGCCTGGCTCAGACAACACACTGAACCTACCGGCCTGGGAACCTGCAGGGCCAGGCATAACATACCATACTCTGGCTATGTGAGCTGTTAACTCCTTGAAGAACCAGGCATAACATACCATACTCTGGCTATGTGAGCTGTTAACTCCTTGAAGAACCAAGCATAACATACCATACTCTGGCTATGTGAGCTGTTAACTCCTTGAAGAACCAGGCATAACATACCATACTCTGGCTATGTGAGCTGTTAACTCCTTGAAGAACCAAGCATAACATACCATACTCTGGCTATGTGAGCTGTTAACTCCTTGAAGAACCAGGCATAACATACCATACTCTGGCTATGTGAGCTGTTAACTTCTTGAAGAACCAGGCATAACATACCATACTCTGGCTATGTGAGCTGTTAACTCCTTGAAGAACCAGGCATAACATACCATACTCTGGCTATGTGAGCTGTTAACTCCTTGAAGAACCAGGCATAGGTTAGTAGAGAAGCAGTACAGTAAATGGGACATTCATTATGTCCACTGTAGCATGCACATTGCACTCATGCTGTTCCATTCCACATGACATACACATAGTTACATGTCAAAGTATACTCTGATCCCCATGTGCTGTATATGCCTACAGTTTGTTTCTGCGTGGGTGAGGGACAGGATGTGTTTTTTATGGAACTGTAATTGGTGTGCTTTTGAAAGGTTTAGATTTGTCAGGTCAACGCAGGTTTTTGTGGATTAGTGTCACTGCCTTTTGTTGTGCTAGCAGGATGTGCATTAGCTGCATTAGTTTACATTATCATAGGAGTATGGGACAAATTTACAGAGCTACACACTGATATACTGCAGACATTTAAATGCTGACAGTAACACACTTAACTTGTCAAAAGGTTGTTTTTCAACCAGAGCCATAAGGAAAAGAGCTGAGTAAGCACTGGGTTGTATCATTACTAACTCATCAACTCACACTGTATCACACGGTCATTGGAGATACACACTGACCAATGTGTGTGAGACTGTTTGTGCATTGTATGATTGTCTGTGTAATGTGTACGGTATGTGAGCCGTTTGTATTCATGAGTCATTGGATTAAGTCTCGTGTGAGTGGTTCTGGCCTCTGTCTACATTTAATGGTTTCCTTATGCCATCGTTCATCGTCTTTCCTCCCTGAATGTTGGGCAAAGGTTACCCTGGTTACACAAAGGACTGTCTCTAGAAAATGGATGATTTAATTAAACGTGGTGTGAACAAAAGCCAATGAAGAAAGTCCAATCAAACTGATACTTTAGAAAGGCTGAGGCTTAATTTCTCTTTCTTATTAATCATGTAGGCCTGGTTATTGGATGGCTGGTGAGGTGGGCTTTAGCCTGGTCACGTTTCAGCCTGTCATGGCCATCAGCTGTGTGTCACTCTCTATTTCCCTCCAGAGCAGGTTAGAGCAGGGTGGGTTGGAGCTCCCCGGGGGTGGTTCTGTGACGCCATGTTGTCACTCTGAGGATTAACACTGAGATAATGATCTCTGGGAGGTGTTCCCCGGGCACGGGTGTGTCTCCTCTGAGTGCTTTGTTGCGTGTGTGTGTGTGTGTGTGTGTGTGTGTGTGTGTGTGTGTGTGTGTGTGTGTGTGTGTGTGTGTGTGTGTGTGTGTGTGTGTGTGTGTGTGTGTGTGTGTGTGTGTGTGTGTGTGTGTGTGTGTGTGTGTGTGTGTGTGTGTGTGTGTGTGTGTGTGTGTTTGTGAATGTAAACCTCTGAGATTTTACTGTTTTATTACACAAAGGCATTGCTTTGGTTAATGAGTTCCAGATACTGCAGAGGACTCTGTGACTGATTGTTCTGCTGCCGTTGTCTGTATAGACTACACATATATTAAACATGTATACATTCTATTACCTCTATATTGTACTCTTCTTCTTAACCTGCGTCTTCGCGAGAGAGAGTGAGAGAGTGAGTTCTTCTGAGTTCTGCAAAATGTTTTAATTAGAGTTGGATAAACAAGTGACATCAATAAGGGATCATAGCTTTACCTGGATTCACCTGGTCAGTTAATGTAGATAAACTTGAATTTTTAACCTCAACATCTTCAATCCAAATCAAAATTCCATGCCTAAAACCTTGATTTTGGACCAAACTACCTGAATGGACTATTACTACCAAGGACTATAAAGAAAAAACGTCTAACAAACCAAACCCTGCAGAAGAAACACAGCGGAACCTGGAAATACCATCCAACACAACACTGAGTAATGTTCAGCCTAAACCCACTTCGGAAGCCACAAAGTAAAAGACAATAATCTCTACATAATTTTGTTATATAAAGCTTAATAAATAAGGCTACTGAGCTACCAAGCTGCTAGGACAGAAATGACCTGGCTGCAGCTTTAATGGCTTATCCCTGTGGAGAGGTCATTACAATACAGTACCCCATGGATATTAAAGAAACACTGCAAGGAATAAGTACAAACAAACTCCTCAAGGACAATCCAGAGACACTATTTGCTGACTGCTACAAAGAGGGGAATGTAAGCAACATCATTTCCCACACAGACCATCCCCTGGCATGGCGCAGTGCTATAAGAGCACACTACCCCTATGTCAAGAGAGAGGGTATTGGCCCAGGGTGGAAACTCTAGAATACTAGACATTGAGGAAATTTAAACAACCTCTGTCAACGTGTACAATTCTGAGGCAGTAATGGTGCAGGGCATCCTCATGCAGTTCCAGCAGGACTTTTACAGGATCAAAGAGAGAGCACAGCAGGAAAAGATCTCTCTCTGTGACGACTTCACCATCCTGAGTCTGATCACACCTCTTCAAACTGTCCTGCAGACGAGGATAGTCACCCCCCCAGCACTGAACCCACCCAGGTCCCACAACTGCACTGCTCCTCCATCATTGAGGGGGATAAATTCACAGAGCTGGAGAGAGACATGGTGGAGCTCAGAGAGTTAGTCCACACAATCCAAACAGAACAAACCCACAAAACAGACCAGCACAGCAACACCCCCCAACAAGACCCGGAGGGCAGAAGGTGGAGCTGGACGGCTGTCTGAGAGAGATGGCTGCTCTACGGACTGAGGTGAGACAACTTAAATAGGCACACATGGCACTGAAGGAGGAGGTGACTAAGCTGTGGTGTGACAGAGAGCAGGACACTCCCCCAGAGAAGCCAGCAGAACAGCCCACCTCAGACCCGGACCACAACCTCAACGGGACAGATACCACAGGACCCACCAACCCAACAGACCCCACCCCCTCCTAACAGCCCCCCTGTCAGCTCCACTGATAGCTCTCTTGACAACCCCAACACATCCACTGAGAACACACAAAAGCCAGAGATTGTGCTCCTCATTGACTCAAATGGCAAATACATACAAGAGGATAAACTTTTTCCCAAACACAAAGTGGCTAAACTCTGGTGCCCAAACACTAGGCATGCCCTGGAGCTGTTGTCAGAGGACAGACTAGGGTCACCCAGCCACATAATTCACAAAGGTACAAATGACCTGAGGGCCCAACAGGAACGGGTGGCCACAGCACTCACTTTCCCCAACGCACAAGTGGTTATCGCCACACTGCTACCATGAAAGACGTTCACCCTGCCACTATACAGTGTGTGAATGCAAGCATTACACAAGATTTGGGCTCAAAACTTAATGTCTACTTGGCACACCACTCCACCCTGGACTTGAACAACCTTTATGACCAGGTCCACCTCTACAAGGCAGCAATCCCAACTTTTGCAAGGACCCTGAAGGACGTCACCCTCAACCATAGCCCTAGCAACTCACACAGGAGCAAAAGAGCAATGAACACCCCGCCCAGACCAGCGAAACACCCTCCCAGACCTGCAAGACCCCTCCTGAAGGACCTGCACCCACGCCAAGAGGACCTACACCCAGACCACAGCATCACCAGCCACACCCCAACCAGCTAAGACAACCCCAAGCAAACCCTGGCCACACTCTATATACTGTAGGCCCCCCATATCAGACCTATGCCCCTTCTGCCCACCCCATGCCCCCAGCCCCTGCGGCAAGGACCTCAACATGACAGTAGGACATATGGCCAGGCCGTGAGCAGAGCAATAGGCCCAACCCCCACTATTACACCCACCCAAGCCCCATCCTGCGACCTAAGAGGTATGTATCAGATGCTCAACATGCTCTGCTCAGACCTACTGTGATGGTCCAGGCCTAAACCACACAAAAACAACACTAGACACTATGGAACACAAAGCTTTTACTATCTCATCCTGGAATATACAAGGTCTGAGGTCATCTGCCTTTAGCCTGAAGAGCAGGAACACAGACTTCATCAAATAAATTTGAAATACAGACATTGTCATACTACAAGAAACATGGAATAAAGGAGACGGACCCACTGGTTGCCCTCTAGGTTAGAGAGCTGGTAGTCCCATCCACCAAACTAACAGGTCTGAAACAGGGGAGAGACTCAGGGGGTATGCTAATTTGATATAGAGCAGACCTAACCCACTCTATTAAATTAGTCAAAACAGGAACATTTTACATCTGGCTAGAAATTAATAAGGAAATAATCTCAACAGAGAAAAATGTCCTCATGTGTGCTACCTATATCCCCATACTTAAACGATGACAGCTTCTCCATCCTAGAGGGGGAGATCAACAATTTCCAGGCCCAGGGACATGTACTAGTCTGTGGCCACCTAAATGCCAGAACTGGATAAGAACCTGACACCCTCAGCACACAGGGGGACAAACACCTACCTGGAGGTGAAAGCATTCCCTCCCACACATGCCCCCATAGACACTACCATGACAACATAACTAACAAAAACGGGTCACAACTCCTGCAGCTCTGCTGGACGCTTGGTATGTACATAGTCAATGGTAGGCTTCGAGGGGACTCCTATGGTAGGTACACATATAGCTCATCTCTTGGCAGTAGTACTGTAGACTACTTTATCACTGACCTCAACCCAGAGTATCTTACAACGTTCACAGTTAGTCCATTGGCACCCCTATCAGACCACAGCAAAATCACACTCTACTTGAACAGAGCTTTGCTCAATCATGAGGCATCAAAGCCAAGGGAACTGAACAATATTAAGAAATGCTATAGCAGGAAGGAAAGTAGTGTGGAAATCTACCAAAAAAACAATTGGTCAACAACAAATTCAATCCCTTCCAGACAATTTCCTGGACAAAATGTTTCACTCTAATAGTGAAAGTGTAAACTTGCCAGTAGAAAATCTAAAGAGTATATTTGACCTTTCAGCTTCACTATCAAATCTAAAAATGTCAAGCAGACAACCTAAGAAAATTAACAACAATGACAATTGGTTTGATGAAGAATGCAAAAACCTGAGAAGGAAATTGAGAAACTTATCCAACTAACACCTTCACTATGGTGAATCACTAAAACAATACAGAAATACACTACGGAAAAAGAAGGAACAGCAAGTCAGAAATAAGTTCAATGTAATTGAAGAATCCATAGACTCTAACCACTTCTGGAAAAACACTAAACAAACAACAAAATGAAGAGTTATATATCCAAAACGGAGATGTATGGATAAATCACTTCCCCAATCATTTTGGCTCTATAACAAGGAACAAGGAACAAACAGCAAAAACATATACATGATCAAATACAAATCTTAGAATCAACTATTAAAGACTACCAGAACCCATTAGATTCTCCAAACACATTGAATGAACTACAGGACAAAATATAAACCCTCCAACCCAAAAAGGCCTGTGGGATTGATGGTATCCTAAATAAATGATAAATTATACAGACCACAAATTCCAATTGACTATACTTTAACTCTTTAACATCACCCTCAGCTCTGGCATATTCCCCATTATTTGGAACCAAGGACTGATCACCCCAATCCACAAAAGTGGAGACACATTTGACACCAATAACTACCGCAGGATATGCGTCAACAGCAACCTTGGGAAAATCCTCTGCATTATCATTAAAAGCAGACTCATACATTTCCTCAGTGAAAGCAATATACTGAGCAAATGTCAAATTGGCTATTTACCAAATTACCATACGACAGACCACGTATTCACCCTGCACACCCTAATTGACAAAAAAACAAACCAAAAACAAAGGCAAAGTCTTCTCATGCATTGTTGATTTCAAAAAAGCTTTCGACTCAATTTGGCATGAGGGCCTGCTATACAAATTGATGGAAAGTGGTGTTGGGGGGAAACATACAACATTACAAAATCCATGTACACAAACAACAAGTGTGCGGTTAAAATTGGCAAAAAACTCACACATTTCATTCCACAGAGCCGGGGTCTGAGACAGAGATGCAGCTTAAGCCACACCCTCTTCAACATATATATCATCGAATTGGCGAGCGCACTAGAACAGTCTGCAGCACCCAGCCTCACCCTACTAGAATCTGAAGTCAAATGCCTACTGTTTGCTGATGATCTGGTGCTTATGACCCCAGGGCCTACAGCAGCACATAGATCTTCTGCACAGATTCTGTCAGACCTGGGCCCTGACAGTAAATCTCAGTAAGACAAAAATAATGGTGTTGCAAAAAAATGTCCAGTTGCCAGGACCACAAATATAAATTCCATCTAGACACCCATGCCTTAGAGCACACAAAAACGATACATACCATGACCTAAAAAGCCGCGCTACAGGTAACTTCCACAAAGCTGTGAACAATCTGAAAGACAAGAAGAGCCTTCTATGCCATCAAAAGGAACTATGCCATCAACAATTCAACATACCAATTAGGATCTGGCTAAAAAGACTTGAATCAGTTATGGAAACCCATTGCCCTTCATGGTTGTGAGGTCTGGGGTCCGCTCACCAACCAAGAATTCACAAAATGGAAAAACACCAAATTGAGAATCTGCATGTAGAATTCTGCAAAAAATATCCTCTTTGCACAAAGTAAAACACCAAATAATGCATGCAGAACAGAATTAGGCCGATACCTGTTAATGATCAAAATCCAGAAAAGAGCCGTTAAATTCTATAACAATCTAAAATGAAGCGATTCCCAAACTTTCCATAACAAAGCCATCACCTACAGAGAAATGAACCTGGAGAAGAGCCCCCGAAGCAAGTTGGCCCTGGGGCTCTGTTCACAAACACAAACAGACCCCACAGAGCCCCAGGACAACAACACAATTAGACCCAACCAAATAATGAGAAAATAAAAAGATAATTACTTGACATATTGGAAAGAATTTACAAATAAAACAGAGCGAAACAGAGCAAACTATCAAGGCCAAAATGCACTTCCTAACCTCCTGCCAAATGTATGACCATATTAGAGGCACTTTTTTCCCTCAGATTACACAGATCCACAAAGAAGACGGAGACAGGGAGAGACGGAGAGGCGGAAGGACGAAGAGACGGAGACAGGGAGAGACAGAGACAGAGAGATGGAGACAGGGAGAGACTGAAACAGGGAGAGACGGAGAGACGGAGACAGGGAGAGACAGAGAGACAGAAAGATGGAGACAGCGACAGGGAGAGACGGAGAGATGGAGACAGGGAGAGACGGAGACAGGGAGACAGAGAGAGACGGAGAGGCGGAAAGACGAAGAGACGGAGACAGGGAGAGAAGGAGATAGGGAGAGACGGAGAGGCGGAAAGACGAAGAGACGGAGACAGGGAGAGACGGAAACAGGGAGAGACGGAGACAGGGAGACAGGGAGAGATGGAGAGACAGAGAGATGGAGACAGAGACAGGGAGAGACGGAGAGAGGGAGAGAGGGAGACGGAGAAAGGGAGAGACCGGGACAGAGAGAGGGAGAGATTGAGAGAGGGAGAGAGAGACAGAGAGAGGCAGAGACAGCGAGAGAGATAGACAGAGAGAGGGAAAGACAGAAAGAGGGAAAGACAGAAAGAGGGAGAGACAGAGACAGCGAGAGGGAGAGACATAGAGAGGGAGAGGGAGAGACAGGGACAGAGAGAGGGAGAGAGAGAGAGAGAGATACGGAGAGACAGAGAGACGGATAGAGAGAGACGGAGAGAGGGAGAGACCGAGAGAGAAAGGGAGAGACAGAGAGAGACGGAGAGAGGGAGAGACAGAGAGAGGTAGAGACAGATAGAGGTAGAGACAGATAGAGGTAGAGACAGATAGAGGGAGAGTGAAGAAGAGCAGGACATGGCTGGTCTTCTCCATAGCAGGTACCTGAGAGTAGCAGGGCCCACCCCGGGAGCTCACAGCGGCCCACCGCGGGAGCTCCAGCTTTGTTATAGTCTGGTTCAGCTTCTGTTATTACCACAGTCCTCCTCCCAGACACACACAGCAAACAGTCAGAACTCACAACTCTCCCTCTTATGTAGGCTAAGGCCTGTGTGTGTGTGTTTACAACTAGGTGATGTGTACTCTGTCCATGTTTATGTGCGAGTGTGTATGTCTGGGTGTGTACAGTATAGGCACGTGTGGGCACGTCTATGTTTGTGGGCATGCCTGTTAGTGTACAGTATGTGCACCATTTACAGTCATTGGTGTGGATGTGTGTATGTGCTTCAGCTCAGGTACTGAATGACCTCTGTGACAGTCAGGTATATCCCCTTTGGAAGGCTATGGAGCGTGTCATGGAAACTGTCTCAGTACCTGCTGGGTTCTCACATGACTGCCAACCACACACACAGATGGAGAGGTGTACTATAGGTTATAGAGAACATCACACACTATAGAAAAGGTTCTCTCTTATATGACATACTTTGTGCTTGATTAGTCAATGTCCATTACAGTACAGTACATTGATGCTCAGTGAATTGAAACCCAATAAGGTTAGTTGATGTCAGTCAATGTCCTGTCGGATTATCTATAACATCATCAGCCAAAGTGATAGCCAATCAGGAGTTGCTTCAGAAAAATGGGCCATAAGGGTGCCAAAAAGATGGCTGTTGCCAGGGTGATGTAGTCCTTGGATGCCAGTCGTCTCTGGCCATCTGTTCAGGATGGTGTGCCAGGGGAAACCGCCTGTCTCAGAGTTGACGTAGTGATACTACAGTCCCAACCTACCTCTCATGAACATGGCATACTGTTTAAATGTACACACAGTGTATTTTGAGAGGTATTTGAAACTGTATATATTTCAGATGTAGGATCTTGTCACGTTGTATAAATGATTGGAGACAGGCGTAGGAATACGTAATAGGGGGTTTTAATACTCCACCAAAAATACAACATGCCATGAAAAGGCACAGGGACGAAGCCCAAAACAAACACATATACAAAAACACACGGATGTGACCCAAACAAAAGAGCGAGGTAAAACCGCTAATAAATACAAGGGATGAGACCCGCAATACACTAGGCGGGGTGAGACCCGTAATAACCAATGCACAACAATACATGGGACGAGATCCGTAATAACAAGTGCACAATACACGCAGCACGAAAGCCGAAACAACAAAGCACAGGTACTCACAAGACCAACGGACATGGGAACAATAACCGACAAGACAATGGTGAACAAAGGGCACATATATACAACTACTAATCAGGGGAATTGGAATCAGGTGTGCGTAATGAGACAGTTCAGTGACGCCTAGAGGCCGGTGACGTAGACCTCCAAGACTGGTGCACGGAATGAGGAGCAGTACAAGGGGAATCCGTGAGAGATCTTAATTTAAGCCAGTTTGCTACAGCAGGAAAATGATTCTGCAGCAATGGGAAATGTGGATTATTATGTGGATTATAATTAATGGAAATGTTCTTCAGGGGTTGATACATTTTTAATGTCGGACGTTTTAAAGTGGAAATTACAAACTTTAGAAGCCTTTTTAAAGCTCAAATACACTACAAGTTTGCATTTCCTGCTGTGCAGGAACATTCTCAGCAAAGAGTGATCAAATTACGGTCCTGTTTCTGTATGTCCCACACGGTACACATGTATTGAATCTGAATAGCTGCAGACAGTAAAGTGTGTGCCATAGATTATTTCTCTCTCTGTGTGTTTGGTGTTGGGATAGGGAGTATTGATGTTTCTGTAGCCAGAGAGAAAATGAGTTTCTCAGTAGTTGGATATCAGTCTTCTCTGCCAGAAGAGAAACATCGACATCAAAAGGAGTGAAATGAGAAAAGAGTCATTAGTTCTGATGCTATTCTCACAGTGGCTGGATTGCTGCTCAGTATTTCACTGCTTTGTGTGTGTGTGTGTGTGTGTGTGTGTGTGTGTGTGTGTGTGTGTGTGTGTGTGTGTGTGTGTGTGTGTGTGTGTGTGTGTGTGTGTGTGTGTGTGTGTGTGTGTGTGTGTGTGTGTGTGTGTGTGTGTGTGTGTGTGTCTGTGTGTGTGTGTGTGTGTGTGTGTGTCTGTGTGTCTGTGTGTGTGTGTGTGTGTGTCTGTGTGTCTGTGTGTGTGTGTGTCTGCCTGCCTGCTTATGTTCATATGCAACAGCAAGTTCTCTAGCTCATCTCACAGAATACTAGGATTATGAACAGCTTCCAGCTTGAAACAATATCAATGCCGCTCTCTGTCTCTCTATACAGCTCCATGGACCTCTACATTCAGTGAAATTCACCTGATCCCCCACAGCACCAAACCAAGCCTCCCTCGGCCAAACTTAGCCCCGCCCTCTTCATGAGTAGCCAGGAGGAGGTGCCTGAGGTGCCTGAGATTGCCATGGCATCATCACCCCCACCACAACCACCCCCACCACGACCACCCCCACCACGACCACCACCACCTGCCATGATTGGCTACGGCGGACTGGAGTCACCTCCCCCTGACCTGTGCCAGACGTGCGGCCAGAGACACCTGATAGAGGAGAATCATGAGTACCTGTACCGAGACGAGGTGGACGATGACCTCATGTGTCATATCTGTCTGCAGCCACTCATCAGGCCGCTGGACACGCCCTGCGGACACACCTACTGCCAGGAGTGTCTGACCAGCTTCCTGCTGGAGAGTGACTTCTGCCCCGTGGACCGCACCCATCTCATGCTGCAGAACTGCCGCAAATCCAGCCTGCTGGTGCACAAGCTACTGGACAAGCTGGCCGTGGCCTGCCCCTTCTCTGACCACTGCACCGATACACTGCCCCGAGGAGAGTTGGGGGCTCACATCAAGAACAGGTAGGTCCCGTACCCAAACACACCCTAACCCACTATGTACTGGAATAACATTTCTACTGTAATAACATATTACCCCAACACACCCTAACACAATATCTACTGTAATAACATATTACCCCAACACACCCTAACACAATATCTACTGTAATAACATATTACCCCAACACACCCTAACACAATATCTACTGTAATAACATATTACCCCAGCACACCGTAACCCACTATCTACTGTAATAACATATTAGCCCAACACACCTTAGCCCACTGCACAGACACCCTGCCTCAAGGAGAGATGGAGGCTCACATCAAGAACAGGTAGCAGAAACACTGAAAACCCCAACATGCATTTACACACTTGAAGAGGAGTGTGTAAATGTCTCTCTAAATGTCTCTCAGTCTCTCTACTGTAAGAGCAGAGAGACTTCCTCACCCACTGTATACACAGAGTGACTATACTGTATGTTTTCCTAAATATGGTTAGATATTGCAGCACCCATAATAACAGCTGCATGTGTTTTTGTGTGTTCTGTTCTCCTCATCTGCTCCTCTCTCTCAGGGCTCATAATGTTGTTGTGATAAAACTGTGTTGACCTCCAGTTAACATACACACCAAACATCCCTATTGTCTCCCTCCCCTCCAGTCCCAGGGGGAGAGAGTACACTCCTCACCCTGGCTCTTTCATCTGAACCAGCCTAGCCCCTCTGTTTACATATCATTAAAGAGCCAGAGGTTTGACTGCTCGTTGTTCAGTGTCTGGGCTCCTCACTTCATTAGCGCGCGTTAACACACTGTTAGCCCAGAGGCCTGGGAGATAATTACAAGTGCATCTCCATAGCTATGCACTACTACTGTACAACAATGTGTTTCCCATTGAACTGAATATTGATAGTGATTGCATAACCACCTCTATCTCCTGATGCTGCAATCCCCTCAAAGTTGACCACCTTTCTCTTCCCTTCTCCTCCCCCATATTCATCCTCTGGTGTCCTGGGTCTCCCACTTACTTCTCCCTCCTCCCTTTTCTCTCTCTATCTCTCCCTAGGCTCCCAGGTTTCCTCTCCGTTTCTTTCATGGTGTGTGAGTGTTGTATTGCGGTGTGTGGAGGTGATGTGATGTGAGTGGGCTGGGGGTCTCTGGGGACCAGCTCCTCTCTGGGATAGTCAGGAGGAGTCAGGAGGCGTTATTTATCTGTGGAGGGGAGAGGCTACGTCCTAGGGGGAAGATAAGAGGCACTCTGTCTTGACTGGGGATGCCCATCCAGCCTGATTCACACTCTTCATAAGGTCATACTGGTAGTTGAACTTTGGTCCTGTCTGCTTGTGGTAGTGGTTGTGCGTTTTCTGTTCAGTGTTTGTGGTCTTGTGTTTGTGGTTGTGTTTGTGTTTGCGGTCCAGTAATTGTGGTTGTGTCCTTGTGGTCATGCAGGATCGCAAGTATGTGTTATGTTTATGATGCAGTGTTTAATGTCGTAAGTCATTAGGTGTGTGTTTATGATGCAGTGTTTAATGTCATAAGTCATTAGGTGTGTGTTTATGATGCAGTGTTTAATGTCGTAAGTCATTAGGTGTGTGTTTATGGTGCAGTGTTTAATGGCGTAAGTCATTAGGTGTGTGTTTATGGGCAGGTGTTATAGCCTGTGTTTTGCTTACAAATAATTTTACAGTGAGTTTTCCATGTAAGTTTATAAAGTGCCTTTCCCAGTGAAAATATGTGAACTATTTGTACTTTAGCGTGTGTGTAGTTACAATGATTGTGTTTAGATTTTGCTGCTATTCTCTTTTTATTATCCATGCATAGTCACTTTAACTCTACCTCAATTACCTCAAGTAACCGGTGCCCCCGCACATTGACTCTGTACCGGTATCCCCTGTATTTAGCCTCGGATTTGTTATTTTACTGCTGCTCTTTAAATATTTGTTACATTTATTTCGTATTTTTTACTTATCTATTTTTTACTTAACACATATTTTCTTAAAACTGCATTGTTGGTTAAGGGCTTGAAAGTAAGCATTTCACTGTAAGGTCTACTACACCTGTTGTATTCGGCTCATGTGACAAATAACATTTGATTTGATTTGATTGTTGTATTTGTCCGTTCATATTTCGGACAGGCCATTGGGTTGTTAGCTTGTCCAGGCAGGTGTGCATTGATTCCTCCCATGTTTGGTGGTGCTATGCCTGTAGCCTGGTTTTTCATGCCTCTCAGTATACGTACACGCTGTTTGGGGAGTGCTGTCTACGTAATGTGGGATTGGAGAGGGATTTGTCTAAATTCAGATTACCCCGCAAAAGACAAGTAAATAACTTTGTCAAAGCATGTGATAAACAGAAAGTTACAAATCCCTTTGCGTGCCGATGCGTTTTGTGAGTTGCGTATTGGTGAGATTTAGGTCATTGTTTTGTGTTCATACACGGTGAGAATCCCAAAAAGTACCCAGTATAGTCCACTATGGGCCCTGGTCAAAAGTAGTGCACTATAAAGGGAATATGGTGCCATTTGGGACACAGCTGTGACCCTGTGGACATGAAAATAGATTTGATTATTGTCTGTCAATATGGATAGCCAGTTCTAGAGGATGTGTGCTTGAATGCTTGGGTCTGTGTGCATGTGTATGTACTGAATGCTAACGTGCAGGCCTGTGTATTTGTGTTGTGTATGTACTGAATGCTAACGTGCAGGCCTGTGTGTTTGTGTTGTGTATGTACTGAATGCTAATGTGCAGGCCTGTGTGTTTGTGTTGTGTATGTACTGAATGCTTACGTGCAGGCCTGTGTGTTTGTGTTGTGTATGTACTGAATGCTTACGTGCAGACCTGTGTGTTTGTGTTGTGTATGTACTGAATGCTTACATGCAGGCCTGTGTGTTTGTGTTGTGTATGTACTGAATGTTTACGTGCAGAATTGTGTGTTTGTGTTGTGTATGTACTGAATGCTTACATGCAGGCCTGTGTGTTTGTGTTGTGTATGTACTGAATGCTAATGTGCAGGCCTGTGTGTTTGTGTTGTGTATGTACTGAAAGCTTACATGCAGGCCTGTGTGTTTGTGTTGTGTATGTACTGAATGCTAATGTGCAGGCCTGTGTGTTTGTGTTGTGTATGTACTGAATGCTTACATGCAGTTAACGTGCAGGCCTGTGTGTTTGTGTTGTGTATGTACTGAATGCTAACGTGCAGGCCTGTGTATTTGTGTTCTGTATGTACTGAATGCTAACGTGCAGGCTTGTGTGTTTGTGTTGTGTATGTACTGAATGCTAATGTGCAGGCCTGTGTGTTTGTGTTGTGTATGTACTGAATGCTTACATGCAGGCCTGTGTGTTTGTGTTGTGTATGTACTGAATGCTTACATGCAGGCCTGTGTGTTTGTGTTGTGTATGTACTGAATGCTTACGTGCAGACCTGTGTGTTTGTGTTGTGTATGTACTGAATGCTTACATGCAGGCCTGTGTGTTTGTGTTGTGTATGTACTGAATGTTAACGTGCAGGCCTGTGTGTTTGTGTTGTGTATGTACTGAATGCTAATGTGCAGGCCTGTGTGTTTGTGTTGTGTATGTACTGAATGCTTACATGCAGGCCTGTGTGTTTGTGTTGTGTATGTACTGAATGGTTACATGCAGGCCTGTGTGTTTGTGTTGTGTATGTACTGAATGCTTACGTGCAGGCCTGTGTGTTTGTGTTGTGTATGTACTGAATGTTAACGTGCAGGCCTGTGTGTTTGTGTTGTCTATGTACTGAATGCTTACGTGCAGGCCTGTGTGTTTGTGTTGTGTATGTACTCAATGCTTACATGCAGGCCTGTGTGTTTGTGTTGTGTATGTACTGAATGTTAACGTGCAGGCCTGTGTGTTTGTGTTGTGTATGTACTGAATGCTAACGTGCAGGCCTGTGTATTTGTGTTCTGTATGTACTGAATGCTAACGTGCAGGCTTGTGTGTTTGTGTTGTGTATGTACTGAATGCTAATGTGCAGGCCTGTGTGTTTGTGTTGTGTATGTACTGAATGCTAACGTGCAGGCCTGTGTGTTTGTGTTGTGTATGTACTGAATGCTAACGTGCAGGCCTGTGTGTTTGTGTTGTGTATGTACTGAATGCTAACGTGCAGGCTTGTGTGTTTGTGTTGTGTATGTACTGAATGCTAATGTGCAGGCCTGTGTGTTTGTGTTGTGTATGTACTGAATGCTAACGTGCAGGCTTGTGTGTTTGTGTTGTGTATGTACTGAATGCTAATGTGCAGGCCTGTGTGTTTGTGTTGTCTATGTACTGAATGCTTACATGCAGGCCTGTGTGTTTGTGTTGTGTATGTACTGAATGCTAACGTGCAGGCTTGTGTGTTTGTGTTGTGTATGTACTGAATGCTAATGTGCAGGCCTGTGTGTTTGTGTTGTGTATGTACTGAATGCTAATGTGCAGGCCTGTGTGTTTGTGTTGTGTATGTACTGAATGCTAACGTGCAGGCTTGTGTGTTTGTGTTGTGTATGTACTGAATGCTAATGTGCAGGCCTGTGTGTTTGTGTTGTCTATGTACTGAATGCTTACATGCAGGCCTGTGTGTTTGTGTTGTGTATGTACTGAATGCTAACGTGCAGGCCTGTGTGTTTGTGTTGTGTATGTACTGAATGCTTACATGCAGGCCTGTGTGTTTGTGTTGTGTATGTACTGAATGTTAACGTGCAGGCCTGTGTGTTTGTGTTGTGTATGTACTGAATGCTTACATGCAGGCCTGTGTGTTTGTGTTGTGTATGTACTGAATGCTTACATGCAGGCCTGTGTGTTTGTGTTGTGTATGTACTGAATGCTTACGTGCAGGCCTGTGTGTTTGTGTTGTGTATGTACTGAATGCTAATGTTCAGGCCTGTGTGTTTGTGTTTTGTATGTACTGAATGCTTACATGCAGGCCTGTGTGTTTGTGTTGTGTATGTACTGAATGTTTACGTGCAGAATTGTGTGTTTGTGTTGTGTATGTACTGAATGCTTACATGCAGGCCTGTGTGTTTGTGTTGTGTATGTACTGAATGCTAATGTGCAGGCCTGTGTGTTTGTGTTGTGTATGTACTGAATGCTTACATGCAGGCCTGTGTGTTTGTGTTGTGTATGTACTGAATGCTAATGTGCAGGCCTGTGTGTTTGTGTTGTGTATGTACTGAATGCTTACATGCAGGCCTGTGTGTTTGTGTTGTATATGTACTGAATGCTTACATGCAGGCCTGTGTGTTTGTGTTGTGTATGTACTGAATGCTTACATGCAGGCCTGTGTGTTTGTGTTGTGTATGTACGGAATGCTAACGTGCAGGCCTGTGTGTTTGTGTTGTGTATGTACTGAATGTTAACGTGCAGGCCTGTGTGTTTGTGTTGTGTATGTACTGAATGCTTACATGCAGGCCTGTGTGTTTGTGTTGTGTATGTACTGAATGCTTACATGCAGGCCTGTGTGTTTGTGTTGTGTATGTACTGAACGCTAACGTGCAGGCCTGTGTGTTTGTGTTGTGTATGTACTGAACGCTAACGTGCAGGCCTGTGTGTTTGTGTTGTGTATGTACTGAATGCTAATGTGCAGGCCTGTGTGTTTGTGTTGTGTATGTACTGAATGCTAACGTGCAGGCCTGTGTGTTTGTGTTGTGTATGTACTGAATGCTTACATGCAGGCCTGTGTGTTTGTGTTGTGTATGTACTGAATGCTAACGTGCAGGCCTGTGTGTTTGTGTTGTGTATGTACTGAATGCTAACGTGCAGGCCTGTGTGTTTGTGTTGTGTATGTACTGAATGCTTACATGCAGGCCTGTGTGTTTGTGTTGTGTATGTACTGAATGTTAACGTGCAGGCCTGTGTGTTTGTGTTGTGTATGTACTGAATGCTTACATGCAGGCCTGTGTGTTTGTGTTGTGTATGTACTGAATGTTAACGTGCAGGCCTGTGTGTTTGTGTTGTGTATGTACTGAATGCTTACATGCAGGCCTGTGTGTTTGTGTTGTGTATGTACTGAATGCTTACATGCAGGCCTGTGTGTTTGTGTTGTGTATGTACTGAATGCTTACGTGCAGGCCTGTGTGTTTGTGTTGTGTATGTACTGAATGCTAATGTTCAGGCCTGTGTGTTTGTGTTGTGTATGTACTGAATGCTTACATGCAGGCCTGTGTGTTTGTGTTGTGTATGTACTGAATGCTTACGTGCAGGCCTGTGTGTTTGTGTTGTCTATGTACTGAATGCTTACGTGCAGGCCTGTGTGTTTGTGTTGTGTATGTACTGAATGCTAATGTGCAGGCCTATGTGTTTGTGTTGTGTATGTACTGAATGCTTACATGCAGGCCTGTGTGTTTGTGTTGTGTATGTACTGAATGCTAATGTGCAGGCCTGTGTGTTTGTGTTGTGTATGTACTGAATGCTTACATGCAGGCCTGTGTGTTTGTGTTGTGTATGTACTGAATGCTTACATGCAGGCCTGTGTGTTTGTGTTGTGTATGTACTGAACGCTAACGTGCAGGCCTGTGTGTTTGTGTTGTGTATGTACTGAATGCTAATGTGCAGGCCTGTGTGTTTGTGTTGTGTATGTACTGAATGCTAACGTGCAGGCCTGTGTGTTTGTGTTGTGTATGTACTGAATGCTAATGTGCAGGCCTGTGTGTTTGTGTTATGTATGTGTGAGTGTGAGGTAAGTCCACCTGGCTATAAGCCAGAGAGAGGGCTGATCTCCGCTCTCTGAACTCTACAGTGACAGGTGGCCGTCCTGTCCCTGACACTACCGACCTTGCTGGCCCTGTCACTTCCTGATGTCACAGACGATGGCCTGTAATAGGCTCTCATACATTCTGCTGCTGTAATTTGACTTTTTCTACTGCATGGCAGATGGATGCCTCATCTACACCAGAACATTCCTTTTTCAAGGGGTGCATAGCAGCCACCTTACTAACCTTTGCTTTGTTGATTCCTCTAGCCTCAACTACTCTCCTTCTGGAAGACTGTTTGAGAGGAATGGAAATAGGCAAACAATATTAATATGTGAAGTGTGTGTGGGAGGTTGTGTGTGTGTGTGTGTTTCTGAGTGTGTGTTTCGGTGGTTGTGTGTGTGTGTGTGTGTGTGTGTGTGTGTGTGTGTGTGTGTGTGTGTGTGTGTGTGTGTGTGTGTGTGTGTGTGTGTGTGTGTGTGTGTGTGTGTGTGTGTGTGTGTGTGTGTGTGTTTGGGTGGTTGTGTGTGTGTTTCTGAGTGTGTGTTTGGGTGGAGGCGTGTGTGTGTTCCTGAGTGTGTCATGACTCCTTTGGGCCAGACTGGTTTTTACTTTTTCACAAACTGCATCCTGTGACAATCCAAATACCTTCATTTTCCTGCCAGCCTGTGGCCTTGTGTGGTACACACTACTTACACACCGCAGCCCAGCACATTCAACTAAACACACACACACCAGCTCACACAACTCTACCCCTAAACACACAGCACCCACACATCTCTCTCATATTTACTCATCAAATATTAATTGGGATGGGCTATTTACACCAGTTAAGCGCATTACACAGTTCCAGACAAGACAGCACTACACTGAGACTTACTCATCCTTCAGGGTCCCTAACCACTACTAACCACTACCACAGAGAGGAGAGGAGAGGAGCTGTTAGGTAGGCTGTAGAGAGGCTGTAGAGAGATGGGGACAAGAGAGAAAAAACAAAGATGAAAAGAGGAGAGCAAGAGAGGATAGAGGATAGAGGATAGAGGATAGAGGATAGCTTTAAAGGAGAGAATCAATGTGGGACAAAGTGGTAATGAAATATAGTGGGAGAGGAATTGAGAGGAGGGAGAGATGGAGAGATATAAAGGAGATAAATGAGGGAAGCCGCAAGCTTGAAGTGTTACGTGATAACATGAGTGGAGATCAAAGTTCTCTAACCACCATCGGTCGGTCACTCCCTCAGGCTTTCTATTTACAGCTGAAGAGAGGGATGACAGAGAAGAGGGAGATGAGAGGAGAGAAGGGGGCAGAGAAAGAGGAGAGATGAGAGATGACAAGATGAAAAGAGAGAGATCTATCTATCTAGCCCTGTAAACACTCAAAACAAAAACACTCTGCTTCATTTACATGTCTTCTGTCTGCTAGCTCTGTGACCAGCCCTTATGTAACACCTTAAGGTACCCAACTTTATTAATCAATACAGTGCCCCTCCCCCCATGACGTCCTGCAGGTTAGCGTTTTCCGTCATGAATCTTGTTCTGGAGGCAGCTCTGCTGAGTTGTCACCTAACCCTAACCTTAACTCTAACCTTACCACACTGCTAACCCTAATGCCTAACCCTATCCTTCAATTTAGGTAACTTTTACAATATAGCCAATTCTTACAATACACTACATGGCCAAAAGTATTTGAGAAACCCACTAAAGGTTATTAGGTACACTACATATACAAAAGTATGTGGACACCCCTTCAAATTAGTGGATTCTGTTATTTCAGCCACACTCATTGCTGACAGGTGTATAAAATCGAGCACACAGCCATGCAATCATATTGCAAACATTGGCAGTAGAATGGCCTTACTGAAGAGCTCAGTGACTTTCAATGTGGCACCGTTATAGAATTCCACCTATCCAACAAGTGGATATGTGCTAGAGCTGCCCAGGTCAACTGTAAGTGCTTTTATTGTGAAGTGGAAATGTCTGGGAGCAAAAACGGCTCAGCCGTGAAGTGGTAGGCCACACAAGCTCACAGAATGGGCCGCCAAGTGCAGAAGTGCGTAGCGTTTAAAAATGGTCTGTCCTCCGTTGCAACATTTACATTTACATTTAAGTCATTTAGCAGACGCTCTTATCCAGAGCGACTTACAAGTTGGTGCATTCACCTTATGATGTCCAGTGGAACAACCACTTTACAATAGTGCATCTAACTCTAAGGGGGGGGGGGGGGGGGGGGGGTTAGAAGGATTACTTTATCCTATCCTAGGTATTCCTTAAAGAGGTGGGGTTTCAGGTGTCTCCGGAAGGTGGTGATTGATTCCGCTGACCTGGCGTCGTGGGGGAGTTTGTTCCACCATTGGGGTGCCAGAGCAGCGAACAGTTTTGACTGGGCTGAGCGGGAGCTGTACTTCCTCAGAGGTAGGGAGGCGAGCAGGCCAGAGGTGGATGAACGCAGTGCCCTTGTTTGGGTGTAGGGCCTGATCAGAGCCTGAAGGTACGGAGGTGCCGTTCCCCTCACAGCTCCGTAGGCAAGCACCATGGTCTTGTAGCGGATGCAAGCTTCAACTGGAAGCCAGTGGAGAGAGCGGAGGAGCGGGGTGACGTGAGAGAACTTGGGAAGGTTGAACACCAGACGGGCTGCGGCGTTCTGGATGAGTTGTAGGGGTTTAATGGCACAGGCAGGGAGCCCAGCCAACAGCGAGTTGCAGTAATCCAGACGGGAGATGACAAGTGCCTGGATTAGGACCTGCGCCGCTTCCTGTGTGAGGCAGGGTCGTACTCTGCGAATGTTGTAGAGCATGAACCTACAGGAACGGGTCACCGCCTTGATGTTGGTTGAGAACGACAGGGTGTTGTCCAGGATCACGCCAAGGTTCTTACCGCTCTGGGAGGAGGACACAATGGAGTTGTCAACCGTGATGGCAAGATCATGGAACGGGCAGTCATTCCCCGGGAGGAAGAGCAGCTCCGTCTTGCCGAGGTTCAGCTTGAGGTGGTGATCCGTCATCCACACTGATATGTCTGCCAGACATGCAGAGATGCGATTCGCCACCTGGTTATCAGAAGGGGGAAAGGAGAAGATTAATTGTGTGTCGTCTGCATAGCAATGATAGGAGAGACCATGTGAGGATATGACAGAGCCAAGTGACTTGGTGTATAGCGAGAATAGGAGAGGGCCTAGAACAGAGCCCTGGGGGACACCAGTGGTGAGAGCACGTGGTGCGGAGACAGATTCTCGCCACGCCACCTGGTAGGAGCGACCTGTCAGGTAGGACGCAATCCAAGCGTGGGCCGTGCCGGAGATGCCCAACTCGGAGAGGGTGGAGAGGAGGATCTGATGGTTCACAGTATCAAAGGCAGCCGATAGGTCTAGAAGGATGAGAGCAGAGGAGAGAGAGTTAGCTTTAGCAGTGCGGAGCACCTCCGTGACACAGAGAAGAGCAGTCTCAGTTGAATGACTAGTCTTGAAACCTGACTGATTTGGATCAAGAAGGTCATTCTGAGAGAGATAGCAGGAGAGCTGGCCAAGGACGGCACGTTCAAGAGTTTTGGAGAGAAAAGAAAGAAGGGATACTGGTCTGTAGTTGTTGACATCAGAGGGATCGAGTGTAGGTTTTTTCAGAAGGGGTGCAACTCTCGCTCTCTTGAAGGCGGAAGGGACGTAGCCAGCGGTCAAGGATGAGTTGATGAGCGAGGTGAGGTAGGGGAGAAGGTCTCCGGAAATGGTCTGGAGAAGAGAGGAGGGGATAGGGTCAAGCGGGCAGGTTGTTGGGCGGCCGGCCGTCACAAGACGCGAGATTTCATCTGGAGAGAGAGGGGAGAAAGAGGTCAAAGCACAGGGTAGGGCAGTGTGAGCAGAACCAGCGGTGTCGTTTGACTTAGCAAACGATGATCGGATGTCGTCGACCTTCTTTTCAAAATGGTTGACGAAGTCATCCGCAGAGAGGGAGGAGGGGGGGGGGGGGGGGGAGGAGGATTCAGGAGGGAGGAGAAGGTGGCAAAGAGCTTCCTAGGGTTAGAGGCAGATGCTTGGAATTTAGAGTGGTAGAAAGTGGCTTTAGCAGCAGAGACAGAAGAGGAGAATGTAGAGAGGAGGGAGTGAAAGGATGCCAGGTCCGCAGGGAGGCGAGTTTTCCTCCATTTCCGCTCGGCTGCCCGGAGCCCTGTTCTGTGAGCTCGCAATGAGTCGTCGAGCCACGGAGCAGGAGGGGAGGACCGAGCCGGCCTGGAGGATAGGGGACATAGAGAGTCAAAGGATGCAGAAAGGGAGGAGAGGAGGGTTGAGGAGGCAGAATCAGGAGATAGGTTGGAGAAGGTTTGAGCAGAGGGAAGAGATGATAGGATGGAAGAGGAGAGAGTAGCGGGGGAGAGAGAGCGAAGGTTGGGACGGCGCGATACCATCCGAGTAGGGGCAGTGTGGGAAGTGTTAGATGAGAGCGAGAGGGAAAAGGATACAAGGTAGTGGTCAGAGACTTGGAGGGGAGTTGTAATGAGATTAGTGGAAGAACAGCATCTAGTAAAGATGAGGTCAAGCGTATTGCCTGCCTTGTGAGTAGGGGGTGAAGGTGAGAGGGTGAGGTCAAAAGAGGAGAGGAGTGGAAAGAAGGAGGCAGAGAGGATTGAGTCAAAGGTAGACGTGGGGAGGTTAAAGTCACCCAGAACTGTGAGAGGTGAGCCATCCTCAGGAAAGGAGCTTATCAAGGCGTCAAGCTCATTGATGAACTCTCCAAGGGAACCTGGGGGGCGATAAATGATAAGGATGTTAAGCTTGAAAGGGCTGGTAACTGTGACAGCATGGAATTCAAAGGAGGCGATAGACAGATGGGTCAGGGGAGAAAGAGAGAATGTCCACTTGGGGGAGATGAGGATCCCAGTGCCACCACCCCGCTGACCAGAAGCTCTCGGGGTGTGCGAGAACACGTGGGCAGATGAGGAGAGAGCGGTAGGAGTAGCAGTGTTATCTGTGGTAATCCATGTTTCCGTCAGTGCCAAGAAGTCGAGGGACTGGAGGGAAGCATAGGCTGAGATGAACTCTTCCTTGTTGGCCGCAGATCGGCAGTTCCAGAGGCTGCCGGAGACCTGGAACTCCACGTGGGTCGTGCGCGCTGGGACCACCAGGCAGCGGCCACGTGGTGTGAAGCATTTGTGTGGTCTGTGCAGAGAGGAGAGAAGAGGGATAGACAGACACATAGTTGACAGGCTACAGAAGAGGCTACGCTAATGCAAAGGAGATTGGGATGACAAGTGGACTACACGTCTCGAATGTTCAGAAAGTTAAACTTACGTTGCAAGAAATCTTATTGACTAAAATGATACAGTGCTGCTGAAGTAGGCTAGCTAGCAGTGGCTGCGTTGTTGACTTAGTTTGAAAGTGTAGCTGGCTAGGTAGCCTCGGTAACTGGCTAGGTAACCTAGACAATTACTCAAAACTACACAATTATCTTGACAGCAAAGACAACTATGTAGCTAGCTAACACTACACTAACCAAGTCGTTCCGTTGCAATGTAATGTAAATGTGATAGTCTCTACAGTGCTGCTATTCGGTAGACGGTAGACGTTGGCTAGCTGGCTAGCTGCTGGCTAGCTAGCAGTGTTTCACCCACTACCGAGTTCCAAACTGCCTCTGGAAGCAACGTCAGCACAATAAATGTTTGTCGGGAGCTTCATGAAATGGGTTTCATGAAGCTCACAAGCCTAAGATCACCATGCGCAATGCCAAGCCTCGGCTGGAGTGGTGTAAAGCTTTCCGCAGTTGGACTCTGGAGTAGTGGAGTGATGAATCACGCTTCCCCATCTGGCAGTCCGATGGACAAATTTGGGTTTGGCAGATGCCAGAAGAACGCTACCTGCCCGAATGCATAGTGCCAACTTTAAAGTTTGGTGTAGGAGGAATAATGGTCTGGGGCTGTTTTCATGGTTTGGGCCCCTTAGTTCCAGTTAAGGGAAATCTTAACGCTACCGTATACAATGACATTCCAGTAAGGCCCTTTCCTGTTTCAGCATGACAATGCTCCCGTGCACAAATCAAATCAAATTTGATTGGTCACATACACATGGTTAGCAGATGTTAATGCGAGTGTAGTGAAATGCTTGTGCTTCTAGTTCCGACCATGCAGTAATATCTAACAAGTAATCTAACAATTTCACAACAACTACCTTTTACACACAAGCGTTTAGGAATGAATAAGAATATGTACATATAAATATATGGATGAGCGATGGCCGAACAGCATAGGCAAGAGGCAGTAGATGGTATAGAGTACAGTATATACATATGAGATGAGCAATGTAGGGTATGTAAACATTATATAAAGTAGCATAGTTTAAAGTGACTAGTGATACATTTATTACATCCAATTTTTAATTATTAAAGTGGCTAGAGATTTGAGTCAGTATGTTGGCAGCAGCCACTCAATGTGGCTGTTTAACAGTCTGATGGCCTTGAGATAGAAGCTGTTTTTCAGTCTCTCGGTCCCAGCTTTGATGCACCTGTACTGACCTCGCCTTCTGGATGATAGAGGGGTGAACAGGCAGTGGCTCGGGTGGTTGTTGTCCATGATCATTTTGGCCTTCCTGTGACATCGGGTGGTGTAGGTGTCCTGGAGGGCAGGTAGTTTGCCCCCAGTGATGCGTTGTGCAGACCTCACTACCTCTGGAGAGCCTTATGGTTGTGGGCGGAGCAGTTGCCGTACCAGGCGGTGATACAGCCCGACAGGATGCTCTCGATTGTGCATCTGTAAAAGTTTGTGAGTGTTTTTGGTGACAAGCCAAAGGTTGAAGAGGCGCTGCTGCACCTTCTTCACCACACTGTCTGTGTGGGTGGACCATTTCAGTTTGTCCGTGATGTGTACGCAGAAGAACTTAAAACTTTCCACCTTCTCCACTACTGTCCCGTCGATGTGGATAGGGGGTGCTCCCTCTGCTGTTTCCTGAAGTCCACGATCATCTCCTTTGTTTTGTTGACGTTGAGTGTGAGGTTATTTTCCTGACACCACACTCCGAGGGCCCTCACCTCCTCCCTATAGGCCGTCTCGTCGTTGTTGGTAATCAAACCTACCACTGTAGTGTCGTCTGCAAACTTGATGATTGAGTTGGAGGCGTGCATGGCCACGCAGTCATGGGTGAACAGGGAGTACAGGAGAGGGCTGAGAACGCACCATTGTGGGGCCCCAGTGTTGAGGATCAGCGTGGTGGAGATGTTGTTTCCTACCCTCACCACCTGGGGGCGGCCCGTCAGAAAGTCCAGGACCCAGTTGCACAGGACGGGGTAGAGAACCAGGGTCTCGAGCATAATGATGAGTTAGAAGGGTACTATGGTGTTAAATACTGAGCTGTAATTGATGAACAGCATTCCTACATAGGTTTTCCTCTTGTCCAGATGGGTTAGGGCAGTGTGCAGTGTGATTGCAAGGTCCATACAGAAATGGTTTGTCGAGGTCGGTGTTGAAGAACTAGACTGGCCTGCACAGAGCCCTGACCTCAACCACATCGAACACTTTTGGGATGAATTGGAACGCCGATTGCGAGCCAAACCTAATCGCCCAACATCAGTGCCCAACCTCACTAATGCTCTTGTATCTGAATGGAAGCAAGTCCCTGCAGCTAGTGGAAAACCTCCCCAGAAGAGTGGAGGCTGTTATAGCAGCAAAGGGGGGACCAACTCCATATTAATATTAGGCCATGATTTTGTAATGAGATATTCGACGAGCAGATATTCGGCTTTTGGCCATGTAGTGTATATGTCAACCTGCTGACCTTCTTACCCATACCCAGCCCAATGTCAGTCACTGTGTACTAATTCAGCCCCTAAACCCTGCTTAGCCAATCAAGTGTAGATGATGATTTGGGGGAGTTGTTTTTGTTTTGTTATTGCCTAAATGCATTAGCATGCTTCAGTTTGGCTGGCGCCTAGCCGAAGTGGTCTAGCCGAATGAGTGTGCTCGCATACTACCTTAAAAGACGCTTAAAAAATGAGAAAAAAGCTGCAATAGTACAGTTTGTCCATTTTGAGATGCCGTAGCCAGTATACACTTCCTCAAAATATTTAGAATTCATCTAAGATAACGCAAGAAATCTGTCATTCATTTTGTCATTTTAACCAAGGAGATCTTGGTCATGCAATTTTAACTAAGATGTTTGGTGCAGTATTTCACAATGAAAAAATGTGCATGTGTTACATGCCTCCTAAGAAGAGGTAGGTGCAGGAGTCAGGAGCAGGAGAGCAAGGAAGTCCCAGTAGCACAATGTTTATTTGCGGATGCCTTAAGATTGCAGGTTTATCAAACATGGTCTAGCCTCTGTCACATGGTCTAGCCCCCTGTTCCAATTCACACACCCCCACAACACTTTCCCTGAATATATCGCTGGGCATTTGGCCACTGGTTTGGTTCAGTCAAGAATTATTATAACAGTTAACTCTCCTTTCCTGTTCTCTCTATCAGTCTGTTTCACTCCATTCAGAAAAACAGACTTCTATCTTTGTAATGAATATTGTGTGCAGTGTGTTCTCTCCCCTGCTCATTGTCAATTATTTTTCATGTGCGGGCAGGGGGAGGTTAATGCAGTAGCTCTGTGTGTGTGTGTGTGTGTGTGTGTGTGTGTGTGTGTGTGTGTGTGTGTGTGTGTGTGTGTGTGTGTGTGTGTGTGTGTGTGTGTGTGTGTGTGTGTGTGTGTGTGTGTGTGTGTGTGTGAGGGAGGGAGGGAGGGGGATTGCGTCCAATCAGAGAAGCCCCAGGTAACCCCCCCCCCCCCCCCCCCATTTGTTTGGTCTGCTCCATCTCTCCCTCTCAGTGGTTCCTGCTGCAGTATAAGTCACAGGCTGCGCTGTTCCCTCTGATACACATACACACACACTCGTACGAGCGCAAATCCTCTTACACCTCGCTAGTGCCCGGAGCAGATTATAGCCTGCACATTTCAAATCGTATTCCAAATGTGCCACTTTCCCCTGGGTCTCCTCCCTCCTCTTCCTCCTCCTCCTCCTCCTCCTCTTCATCATTTACCTCCACGGGACTTCTTCTCTGCACCTGCTTCTACTGCTGCTGCTTCTTCTTCTTCTTCTTCTTCATCCTCCACTCTGTCTTCAACCTCTGGCAGCTGGCCTGCTCGCCTCTGCAGCTGAGATGACCAGGCAGCCTCTCTAAGGGAGAGAGAGTGAGACAGGAGGAGACAGAAAAGGGAGAACGGGAGAAGGAGGAAAATAAAAAAGGAAGGGAGTAATTTAGACCTGAGAGCTACTCCGAAGAAAGAAGGGAAGAAGTCAGCACGGTCAGGCTCGGAGAGGAGGAGGTGGAGGAAGGGAAAGAGGAGGAGAGAGCTCCAGTGCAGAAGGAGAAGGGAAGAGAAAAGAGAGAAAGAGAGAAAGAGAGCTGACTGTGTATTGACCATGAAGGCTCTGCTGCTGCTGGTTCTACCCTGGCTCAGCCCAGCCAACTACACTGACAATGTGGGCAACCTGCACATCCTCTACTCTGAGCTGTGAGTACTGTACCACTGTCCCACTCAGCATAGACCTGCTGCATCCATTCACCCCCATCACTCTCCTCCAACAGCAGCAGCCCATGCAGCCCTGCAGTATGTGTGTGTGTATCTGTGTGAGCATGCACACGCAATTGTGAATGCGATAGTGTATGTCTGTGTATGTGCACGTTTGTGCGTGTGTGTGTGTTTGTGTTTTAATCTGGCTATAAAGAGAGTGTATGGCTCTATGGCCATTTGCTCAGTTATTGACTTGGGTAATGGTTTCTGTAGCAGTGGCCATGGCAGCGGGATGCGGTTGCCTTGGCAGCGGGATGCGGTTGCTGTGGCAGGTAGAGGGTTTTGTGCAGACAAGGTCTGTTTGGATATTCCAGAGCAGCACTGCAGCATGGGAGCGCTCTCATCAGGACTGTGGGATGTTTCTGTGTGTGTGTTTCCTGTTTTGTGTGTGTGCGTGCGGTCTATTTATTTGTACCAAAATGTGAACCTGTGTACGGCTACTGCTAAACGCTTTGATGGTCTTTGTATGTGTGCGTTATTGAGTTATTCATGAGTTATTTAGGTGTGGAGGACATACATGGCCATAACTGTGTGAGTGTGTCTGTTTGATTCAACAATAACAACCATAACATATCCACACACACACACACACACACACACACACACACACACACACACACACACACACACACACACACACACACACACACACACACACACACACACACACACACACACACACACACACACACACACACACACACACACACACACACACACACACTTCAGGAGCCCATTCAGTCATAGTTAATGTGAAACACACTCTTACTGAGGCACTTTGACACCATGGCAACAACCCTCTCATCCAGCCAGCTGAATTCATCATACTGAGGAGTGGATGATAATTTCATTCAACTGGCTCAGGTTCTCATGTTTTAAAATAGACACCGTCCTCCATAAAATAAGCCTAAACAAGTACTGCATACTGTTGATTTTCGTTATAGGTTTGCAAGTGTGGAGAATTAAGTTTTGTATGTGGAGGTTTGGGCTGTGCAGCTGAATCGTATTTGTGAATATAGGTTTGGGTGTGTGTGTGTTTCTAAGTGTGTCTATATCAGTATACGGTTTGACCATGTGGGCATTCCTTCTCTTTTTATGCATATAGACTGAGTCTTTCCGGGAATAGTCTATATTGGCCCTCAGTGCATTCTTTCTGTCTCTCTCAGTGATATTGGTATATTCAGCAGACACGTAAAACCTGGGGCTCACAGATCTCTAAGCTGGGATCCTTCTGTCCTCGCCAGTCCCCAGTCTGACGGAAATGTCCCATTATGCTGCATGAATACAGGGAACAATGCAACGCTTTAAAGATTCTCCCATTCCACACTCAGATCCCCTGTTGGACAGCCATGAATCCTAGAGAGATGGGGAGAGGAGAGGGGGAGAGAGAGAGAGGAGAGAATAGGATAGGAGAGGAGACCCGGAAAAGAGATGGCAAGAACAGAAAGGGAAGAAATGGAGAGAACAGCTGGGGGAGGAGAGGTAACAAAAGGAGAACGAGGGGAGGGAGAGGATGTTAAAGGAGGAGAGAAGAGGTGCAATGAGAATAGATTAGAAATAGAAAGAAGGGTATAGAGGAGGAAAGAGGAGAGGAGAGAGAGAGAGAAGGGGAGATGAGAGGAGACAGGAGAGGATAAGGTTACTTCCTGGCCCTGCATTCCATCTGTCCATGCATACGGCTGCCATAGCAATGGGACCGTAAGGGTCCCGTTGGGAGCACGTTCAGCATGTGGGTCATTCCAATTAGGGATTGTTTGTAAATACCATGAGCGCTTTCTCTCCTCGTGTGTGCGTAATTCTGTGAGTGTTAGAGTGTGTATCTGTGTGTGTTTCCGTGTGTCTGTGCGCATCGCTGTCTCTGTGACAGGGGACATTTGTTGATTATGACATGATAGATAGGGGAGCAGACAAATGCAGATATAGTGTTTTTTTGGATGGCTGGAGAGCTGGCTGGAGAGCTGTCTGGAAAGCTGGCTGGAAAGCAGGCTGGAGAGCTGTCTGGAGAGCTGTCTGGAAAGCTGTCTGGAGAGCTGGCTGGAAAGCTGGCTGGAAAGCAGGCTGGAGAGCTGGCTGGAGAGACGGCTGGAGAGCCGGCTGGAGATCAATGGCACACCGTTAATCTTTATCCACAGCCCTGACAGCCAGGAGCAGTCTTCCAGCATTTCATAGCTCTCTCCTTCTCTCACTACGCTTTTCTCTGCCTCTCTCTCAGTTCTCTGTTTACCAAGAAAGTGATTTTATTCTATGAGAGAAATGATATTGTATTGTATGTTATCTGCACAGACATACACACACAGTATACAGTAGAGAGAGAGAGAGAGAGAGAGAGAGAGAGAGAGAGAGAGAGAGAGAGAGAGAGAGAGAGAGAGAGAGAGAGAGAGAGAGAGAGAGAGAGAGAGAGAGAGAGAGAGAGAGAGAGAGAGAGAGAGAGAGAGAGAGAGAGAGAGAGAGAGAGAGAGAGAGAGAGAGAGAGAATAGGTGTTGTTGGTACGTATTGAAATCTTTAATAAAGTTACCAGCATTGCCCTCTGTCAGCACCAATTGAAATGCAGCACTGGCACACACACAAGAGCACCTTCTGTATATAACGTTTCTCTCCATGTGTCCCTGTACATACTATACACACACACCCGCACAAACGCTCACACACAAAAAAATCACACAAAAGACATGAAAGCTGCATACACTTACCACTCCTTTTGCAAACATATACATAACCCACTCTATTTTTCCATAACACACACACTGCCACACACACGTCTCACCCCTCCCCCAGCACACATGCCCTCTACTCCCCTGATAATTACATTGCAGTGCTATAGAGCGTTAATTATGAATCCGTCTTCATTTCTGGGGCCTGGGCTGGCTTGCCTTAAACACTATGATTGGTTTAGCTTCCGTCCTTTCAACCTGAATCTCCAAGGTGTTTGATCTCTCCTAAAGCTTGACGTGGAGAGAGCTGCGGCGTACTCCCAGTGCTCCCAGAGCCTTCCGCACGGACACATCCTAACAGGATTAGCCCGCCTCCCGGCCACAGAGCAGGAGATCTGAACGATAAGAGGCGTTTGTTTTTCCAGGTCCATCCCATCCCCAGTGAAAGACATACATACCCTGACTACCATCCCGGCCCAGGCCCATCTCAGCCTCGCGGCTAGGTGGAGGGCTGGCTTCACTAATTAGACTTTGGATTATGAATCCTTTTTCTGCGGTCAGGCGGCTCTCCCTGTCTAAGCGCATCTGACAAGCTGGAGTCAGAGGAGCGGAGCAGAGGAGGGTATAGAGGTTATGATTAAATCAGGACAACAGACAAAATCTTGTCCAACTGGACACGCAAATTACTTTCTCATTGGAGACCATTCTGACCACCTGACTCCACATGATTAGTGGTTGATACTCACATACCATGCATAAAACACACTTCCTGTAGCTATACTCTAACATAGTGTAGGAACATACAGTATGGATGGATGAACAGACAACTGCGATGTGTGATATCACTTCCACCCAAACATGACTGTAAAATCAAGTCAAATCAAATTTTATTGGTCACATACACATGGTTAGCAGATGTTAATGCGAGTATAATGAAATGCTTGTGTTTCTAGTTCCGACTATGCAGTAATATCTAACAAGTAATCTAATAATTAGACAACAATTACCTAATACACACAAATCTAAAGGGGTGAATGAGAATATGTACATACAAATATATGGATGAGAGATGGCCGAGCGGCATAGGCAAGGTGCAATAGATGGGATAAAATACAGTATGTACATATGGTATGAGTCATGTAAAATATGTAAACATTATTAAAGTGCATTATTTAAAGTGGCCAGTGATTGCAAACATATACAAAATCCACTCTATTTTTTCGATAACACACACGCACTGCCACACACACACACACACACGTCTCACCCCTCCCCCAGCACACATGCCCTCTACTCCCCTGATAATCACATTGCAGTGCTATAGAGCGTTAATTATGAGTCTGTCTTCATTTCTGGGGCCTGGGCTGGCTTTCCTTAAACAATATGATTGGTTTAGGACACACTTAGAGAGAGAGAGAAAGAGACTGCATTTACACAGACACACACACACATACTGTACATACACACACACACACAGAGGTACACATTATCACATGGACCATGCATAGCCTACATATACACACACACAACAAGCAGTGATGAATTATTTACAGAAAATAATGAATGCATGAGAGAAAGAGAGCAGAGGGTAGTCTTCTCCTCTAATGTCATTGTATTCATGCAGACATGTTGAGCATGGCCTGCAGGTCGCTAGGTCAGCTTGGAGGACAAGCGGAGGCGATCGAGATTGGGTGGTTAGAGAATATACTGTGTTGATTGGGTGGGTATGAATGTTGCAGCACATATGATTGTTTGTGTATGTACACTGTAGTATTCTACTTCCTAGCCTATCGTAAAATAATTACACATACCGAAGAATGACAAGACATTCATACCAACTTCAGGTTGGCCTTCGGTCTGCCTGTATCAGTGTGTCTTTGGTCTGCCTGCATCAGTATGTACAGTATATTGAGCTGCAGCCTGTTCTACAAGGTGGATATCTCTCCTCTGCTGACTGACTTATCCTGACAGAATGGTCACGTTCCTTATGAGTGGCCAGCACAGACAGTGGAGCACAGCTATCTCAGAGACAGAGAGAGAAAGGGAGAGAGAGTGAGACAGAGGAGAGAGGGAGGAGAGGTTATGAGAGGAAAGCAGAAGCTAGTCTAATCTGTCATGTCAGTGATGTGATGCCCTGGCTGTCTCGTGCCACGCCCCTGGCCACGCCCCAGGCCACACGTCATCCAGAGACCGTGGCACATAGTGGGAACAAACGGGGCCCAGCGGAACTATGGTAAGGCGCTGCAGGGATAGTTTCCGTGGTGACCTTGTTTCCACGGGGGCTGGAAAGACTGGTGGAGGCACGTGTCCCACGGCAACAATGTCCACCTGCCCGCTCCCTGACCATGTGACCATGTGAGAAATGAGACCATAGAGAGCAGAGGCATGCAGAGTGGCACCTCCAGAACTGTGAGATACTAGCAGAAAGGGATGCTTTGGCAGGGGGTGATATTGGAGTGTTGTTCTATACCCATGACACAAACAAACACACAAAATATTGCACATTCTGACAGAATGGCAGATATGTGAAATGTTTTGCACTCTAGGCTACTCTGGCACTATATTAGTAGCATGTTAGGGAAAAGTTAGCTAACCACTTGAATGAAATGCAACTAAGTTAATAGGAGGTTAGAACAGAGATACATCTATTAGCACACTCAGGTACATATAACTATACAGCCACACCCACACACAGGCCTCTAAAGGCACAGTGAATAGAAGATACTGTGTCATCCACACCCAGGCCTCTAAAGGCACAGTGAATAGAAGATACTGTGTCATCCACACACAGGCCTCTAAAAAGGCACAATGAATATAAGATACTGTATCATCCACACACAGGCCTCTAAAGGCACAGTGAATAGAAGATACTGTGTCATCCACACACAGGCCTCTAAAGGCACAGTGAATAGAAGATACTGTGTCATCCACACACAGGCCTCTAAAGGCACAGTGAATAGAAGATACTGTGTCATCCACACACAGGCCTCTAAAGGCACAGTGAATAGAAGATACTGTGTCATCCACACACAGGCCTCTAAAGGCACAGTGAATAGAAGATACTGTGTCATCCACACACAGGTCTCCAAAGGCACAGTGAATAGAAGATACTGTGTCATCCACACACAGGTCCTCTGGAGGCACAGTGAATAGAAGATACTGTGTCATCCACACACAGGTCCTCTGGAGGCACAGTGAATAGAAGATACTGTGTCATCCACACACAGGTCTCTAAAGGCACAGTGAATAGAAGATACTGTGTCATCCACACACAGGTCCTCTGGAGGCACAGTGAATAGAAGATACTGTGTCATCCACACACAGGTCCTCTGGAGGCACAGTGAATAGAATATACTGTGTCATCCACACACAGGTCCTCTGGAGGCACAGTGAATAGAAGATACTGTGTCATCCACACACAGGCCTCTAAAGGCACAGTGAATAGAAGATACTGTGTCATCCACACACAGGTCCTCTGGAGGCACAGTGAATAGAAGATACTGTGTCATCCACACACAGGTCCTCTGGAGGCACAGTGAATAGAAGATACTGTGTCATCCACACACAGGTCTCTAAAGGCACAGTGAATAGAAGATACTGTGTCATCCACACACAGGTCCTCTGGAGGCACAGTGAATAGAAGATACTGTGTCATCCACACACAGGCCTCTAAAGGCACAGTGAATAGAAGATACTGTATCATCCACACACAGGTCCTCTGGAGGCACAGTGAATAGAAGATACTGTATCATCCACACACAGGTCCTCTGGAGGCACAGTGAATAGAAGATACTGTATCATCCACACACAGGTCCTCTGGAGGCACAGTGAATAGAAGATACTGTGTCATCCACACACAGGTCTCTAAAGGCACAGTGAATAGAAGATACTGTGTCATCCACACACAGGTCCTCTGGAGGCACAGTGAATAGAAGATACTGTGTCATCCACACACAGGCCTCTAAAGGCACAGTGAATAGAAGATACTGTATCATCCACACACAGGTCCTCTGGAGGCACAGTGAATAGAAGATACTGTATCATCCACACACAGGTCCTCTGGAGGCACAGTGAATATAAGATACTGTATCATCCACACACAGGTCCTCTGGAGGCACAGTGAATAGAAGATACTGTGTCATCCACACACAGGTCCTCTGGAGGCACAGTGAATATAAGATACTGTGTCATCCACACACAGGTCCTCTGGAGGCACAGTGAATAGAAGATACTGTGTCATCCACACACAGGTCCTCTGGAGGCACAGTGAATAGAAGATACTGTATCATCCACACACAGGCCTCTAAAGGCACAGTGAATAGAAGATACTGTGTCATCCACACACAGGTCCTCTGGAGGCACAGTGAATATAAGATACTGTATCATCCACACACAGGCCTCTAAAGGCACAGTGAATAGAAGATACTGTATCATCCACACACAGGTCCTCTGGAGGCACAGTGAATAGAAGATACTGTGTCATCCACACACAGGTCCTCTGGAGGCTGTCCTTGATTGCCTTTTAACATGAAAGGTTCTCACGCTCACACGCGTGCACACACATACACACTTACAAAAACCTCCACATACTGTACCTAATAACCCTTAGTGTGTCTCTCAAACGAATCAAATAATCTCACAGTCCTGGAAAGAATGATACCAGCACAATTCCCACTGCAGTCATTCTTAGCTGCCATGGTTTGGGCCTTATAGACTGACATTGAAGCACTGACAATTTCCAGAATTTGCATGAAAGATACCATTAGGTACCGTATGCACTATTGTGCTGTGCTCCTGCAGCAAAGCCTTTGTTATGTAGTGGAGACATCACTTTATTGTAGCGAGCTCAGAGCCAGCTACTCTCCCAAGCCGAGGAGAGAATAAATCATCTCTGTATTCGCTGTGCTGTTCTCCTCTGACAGAAAGAGAGTTACAAGTTGGAGGGAGAGAGAGGAGAGAGCAGAAAGGATGGATGGAGAGAGTACAAAAGATAGCACAGGATGGAGGAAAAGGAGATGAGCGACAGAGGAGTACAGAGAGGTAAACTGTTGTTTGAAATGCCACACTAATAAAATGACTGGTGCATATACGGCGTTCCTGGCTAGTCATGTGAGGTCATGGATTTGGCTGATGATGGGATATTGATTAGAAAAAAATCCTGATTAAAAGCTGAGGCTGATGACCTCATTGACTCAGGGTTGGGCTGTGTCCCTGATGGGGTGTTTTATTTTAGACCCTTACATTTACCTCTTTTAGCAGATGCTCTTATCCAGAGCAATTTACGGGAGCAATTAGGGTTAAGTGCCTTGCTCACATCAACAGATTTTTCAAATAGTTGGCTTGAGGATTCGAACCAGTGACTTTTTGGTTTCTGGCCCAACGCTCTTAACCGCTAGGCTACCTGCCACCCCAGGTTGGTAAACCAACCCTGCCAAATGAGATCAGCCAGACTTACGGTTGCCAGCACAGTGGAGCCACCTGTTTTTGTGTTTGTGGGTGTCTATGATATGGGCCCTGCACGTGTTCGTCTCGGGCCTGACAGGTTTTGTTGTTATGTCACACCCTATAGCTGAGATTCAATCCTATTCAGTCATTGAGGATTTCAGCTGACGCTTCATCATACAGCTGACGCTTCATCATACAGCTGACGCTTCATCATACAGCTGACGCTTCATCATACAGCTGACGCTTCATCATACAGCTGACGCGTCATCATACAGCTGACGCTTCATCATACAGCTGACATTTCCTCTGAGCAAAAGCAGTAGAATCCAATCACCACACCAGCACGCCTACTGATGAATGTTCTTTCAGTTCATCATTAATTCTCTCCCCCTTTCTTCCCTCTCTCCCTCCCTCCATCCCTCCCAATCTGTCTCTCTCTCTGCCTCTCTGTCCCCCTTTCTTCCCTCCCTCCCTCTCTCCATCCCTCCCACTCTGTCTCTCTCTCTCTCTGCCTCTCTCTCCCCCTTTCTTCCCTCTCTCCCTCTCTCCCTCCCTCCATCCCTCCCAATCTGTCTCTCTCTCTGCCTCTCTCTCCCCCTTTCTTCCCTCTTCCCTCCCTCCCTCTCTCCATCCTTCCCACTCTGTCTCTCTCTCTCTCTGCCTCTCTCTCCCCCTTTCTTCCCTCTCTCCCTCCCTCCATCCCTCCCAATCTGTCTCTCTCTCTGCCTCTCTCTCCCCCTTTCTTCCCTCTCTCCCTCTCTCCCTCCCTCCATCCCTCCCAATCTGTCTCTCTCTCTGCCTCTCTCTCCCCCTTTCTTCCCTCCCTCCCTCTCTCCATCCCTCCCACTCTGTCTCTCTCTCTCTGCCTCTCTCTCCCCCTTTCTTCCCTCTCTCCCTCTCTCTCTCCCTCCATCCCTCCCAATCTGTCTCTCTCTCTGCCTCTCTCTCCCCCTTTCTTCCCTCCCTCCCTCTCTCCATCCCTCCCACTCTGTCTCTCTCTCTCTGCCTCTCTCTTCCCCTTTCTTCCCTCCCTCCCTCTCTCCCTCCCTCCCTCCATCCCTCCCACTGTCTTTCCCTCCCTCCCTCCCTCCCTCCCTCCCTCCCTCCCTCCCTCCCTCCCTCCCTCCCTCCCTCCCTCCCTCCCTCCCTCCCTCCCTCCCTCCCTCCCTCCCTCTCTCTCTCTGCCCCTCTCTCTCTCTCTGCCTCTCTCTCTCTGCCTCTCTCTCTCTCTCAATTCAATTCAAGGGGCTTTATTGGCATGGGAAACATGTTAACATTGCCAAAGCAAGTTAAGTAGATAATAAACAAAAGTGAAATAAACAATAAAACTGAACAGTAAACATTACACTCACAGAAATTCCAAACGAATAAAGACATTACATATGTCATATTATGTATATATACAGTGTTGTTACAATGTGCAAATAGTTAAATAAATAAACATAAATATGGGTTGTATTTACAATGGTGTTTGTTCTCCACTGGTTTCCCTTTTCTTGTGGCAACAGGTCACACATCTTTCTGCTGTGACGGCACACTGTGGTATTTCACCCAGAGAGTTTATCAAAATTGGGTTTGTTTTTTCAAATTCTATGTGGATCTGTGTAATCTGAGGGAAATATGTGTCTCTAATATGGTCATATATTTGGCAGGAGGTTAGGAAGTGCAGCTCAGTTTCCACCTCATTTTGTGGGCAGTGTGCAATTAGCCTGTCTTCTCTTGAGAGCCAGATCTGCCATCTCTCTGTAGGTGATGGCTTTGTTATGGAAGATTTGGGAATCGCTTCCTTTTATGTGGTTGTAGAATTTAACGTCTCTTTTCTGGATTTTGATAATTAGTTGGGTATCAGACTAATTCTGCTCTGCATGCATTATTTGGTGTTTTACGTTGTACACTGAGGATATGTTTGCAGAATTCTGCATGCAGTCTCAATTTGGTGTTTGTCCCATTTTGTGAATTCTTGGTTGGTGAGCAGACCCCAGACCTCACAACCATAAAGGGCAATGGGTTCTATAACTGATTCAAGTATTTTTAGCCAGATCCTAATTGGTATGTCGAATTTTATGTTCCTTTTGATGGCATAGAATGCCCTTCTTGCCTTGTCTCTCAGATCGTTCACAGCTTTGTGGAAGTTACCTGTAGCGCTGATGTTTAGTCCAAGGTATGTATAGTTTTTTGTGTGCTCTAGGGCATGGTGTCTAGATAGAATTTGTATTTGTGGTCCTGGCGACTGGACCTTTTTTGGAACACCATTATTTTGGTCTTACTGAGATTTACTGTTAGGGCCCAGGTCTGGCAGAAGATCTAGGTGATGCTGTAGGCCCTCCTTGGTTGGTGACAGAAGCACCAGATCATCAGCAAACATTTCACTTCAGATTCTAGTAGGGTGAGGCCAAGTGCTGCAGACCATTCTAGTGCCCTCGCGAATTCGCTGATATATATGTTAAAGATGGTGGGGCTTAAGCTGCATCCATGTCTCACCCCACAGCCCTGTGGAAAGAAATGTATGTGTTTTTTGTACATTTTAACTGCAGACTTGTTGTTTGTGTACATGGATTATATGTTGTTGTATGTTTTTCCCCCAACACTACTTTCCAGCAATTTGTATAGCAGACCCTCATGCCAAATTGAGTCTAAGGCTTTTTTGAAATCATCAAACCATGAGAAGACTTTGCCTTTGTTTTGGTTTGTTTGTTTGTCAATTAGGCTGTGCAGGGTGAATATGTAGTCTGTCGTACGATAATTTGGTAAAAAGCCAATTTGACAGTTCATTGTTTTCGCTGTGGAAATTTACAAGTCTGCTGTTAATGATAATTCAGAGGATTTCCCCAAGGTTTCTGTTGACGCATATCCCACAGTAGTTATTGGGGTCAAATTTGTCTCCACTTTTGTGGATTGGGGTGATCAGTCCTTGGTTCCAAATTTTGGGGAAAGTGCCAGAGCTAAGGATGATGTTAAAGAGTTTAAGTATAGTCAATTGGAATTTGTTGTCTGTTCAATTAATCATTTCATTGAGGATATCATCAACACCACAGGCCTTTTGGGGTTGGAGGGTTTGTATTTTGTCCTGTAGTTCATTCAGTGTAATTGGTGAATCCAGTGGGTTCTGGTAGTCTTTAATAGTTGATTATAATATTTGTATTTGATCATGTATATGCTTTTGCTGTTTGTTTGTTGTTATAGAGCTAAAAAGATTTGAGAAGTGGTTTATCCATACATCTCCATTTTGAATAGATAACTCTTTGTGTTGTTGTTTGTTTAGTGTTTTCCAAATTTCCCAGAAGTGGTTAGAGTCTATGGATTCTTCAGTTACATTGAGCTGATTTCTGACGTGCTGTTCCATCTTTTTCCGTAGCGTATTTCTGTATTATTTTAGTGATTCACCATAGTGAAGGTGTAGACTCAGGTTTTCCGGGTCTCTATGTTTTTGGTTGGACAGGTTTCTCAATTTCTTTCTTAGGTTTTTGCATTCTTCATCAAACCATTTTTCATTGTTGTAAATGTTTAGATGTGATAGGGAAGCTGAGAGGTCAAATATACTGTTAAGATTGTCTACTGCCAAGTTTACACCTTCACTATTACAGTGGAACGTTTTGTCCAGGAAAATGTGTAAACGGGATTGAATTGAATTTGTTGTTGCCTAATTCCCTCGATTTAGGCATCGAGGAGTTCCCTCGATGCCTACCATTGACTACGTACATACCCAGCGTGCGACAGATCTGCAGGAGTTGTGGAACATATGTTTACATTGCCAAAGCAAGTTAAACAGATTATAAACTATTTTAAAAAATGTACAGTAAACATTACTCACAAAAGTTTCAAAAGAATAAAGACATTTCAATTGTCTCCCTCCCTCCCTCCCTCCCTCCCTCCCTCCCTCCCTCCCTCCCTCCCTCCCTCCCTCCCTCCCTCCCTCCCTCCCTCCCTCCCCTCTCTCTGTATATTATATATGGTCTACTCTAAAGAAAGAAAGCTACTAGTAATTGATAAACTGATCTAATTACAAAGCCAGTGAACACAGATGTTCTCTCCTTTTCTCCGGGCCTTTGTCACTATGGATTTAATTAATGAACAATCTCCCTCCGCATGTCCCACCTTGTAGCAATGTTTGTGTTGTGAGGGCCGCAAGGTGTTTACTGGGTTTATTTGCCATTAATTAGTATGTTTTGAGTTAAACATGTAGTTGTTGTCTCTCTCAAAAGTAAAAGATAATTTTCCTGCTTAAGTTCAGAAATATTTGTTTCTTCTTTGAGTGAGTGAGTGAGTGTCCATGAACCCAGGTGCTCCCCAGGTGCTCCCCAGGTGCTCCCCAGGTGCTCCCCAGGTGCTCCCCAGGTGCTCCCCTGTGCTCCCCAGGTGCTCCCCAGGTGCTCCCCAGGTGCTCCCCAGGTGCTCCCCAGGTGCTCCCCAGGTGCTCCCCTGTGCTCCTGTGTTCTCTCATCCTCTAGGAGAGGAAATAGGGCCTAGGTGCTCCTTTCACATAGATTCTTGAGGGAAAGAATGGAACGGCTGTGTTTTTTTTCTTTAAACAGTTTAAAGTGAGTGTTCCTGTGTGATGTGTTCAAGCAAAAAGCTCTCCCAGACAGGCAGACAGTTTCCTGTCAAGAGTTTAATCCTTGGGACAGTGACTTACTTTTGGAGCAGACGCCCAGAGGAATGCCGTCATTCTCAGACACAGAGAGAGAGAAGGGGAAGAGTTTTTTTCCCCTCTTCTATTCTCACGATTAGTGAGATTTTGAGTTTCTTAATCCAGAGGCTATGTTGCCAAGGCAAATAGCTTCAGTTTGATCTTGTGATAAAGCAGAGATAGAGATTAGAAAGAGGATACCCCTCAGTTCAGAAGATAAGAAGGTTGATTAACCGAAACGCTCAGGAATGATGGGATACCACCATCATAGGCCTCCTGGGCAAAGCAATTGTCGGTCCCAAATGACATTCTCTTTCACATACAAATTCCCCCTCTTTCACAGTGGCATAGATACGTTTAATTTCTCTCAGCCACTCTTATGTCAGGAGTTATATTCCAATGTGTTTTAAGAACTGAGCTGTCATGTAGTGAGCTGGGAGAGGATTGCACTTCAGTACTCCTATAGTCTGGATTAACACTGCTGGATTCTCTACTGCCAGAAGGGGGGAAGGGCCGTCGGGGGACTGGGTTGGTTCCTGTAGGACTCTCAGTAACTCAGTAGCCATCTGAGAGAGGAGATAATGCTATACACCAACCTCACAGTGGATACACCCATCAGGGATCAGGTCACAACACTGCACCATCCTTGACTGACGGGAATGAGGACACACTCTGGGTAGTCAAGGCCATTCATGGGAACCCTGTGTCCGTACCTGACTGACTGGTCTAGTTTATATTGTAATAGTGTCCTGGTTATTTGTGCTGGCTGTATATTCTGTGCAGATATGTTTCTGTGCTGCGCTCAGTGAGGGATAGGGGAACGTAGCGTCGCGTATTTGGGTTAGGGAGGATAATCCACTCACCCCTAAAGAGGATTGGAGAATCTCACAGGCTTTGATAAGTTGTGAGCTGGTGTTTATTTCACATCATATGAACAGGACTGTTTGTGTCACCGCCGGCAAGGGCGCTTCCTCCCCTCTCCCTTCCGCCACAGTCATCGCCACCGCCGCCTCTCCCACGGCATGCTGGGTAATTATTTTTGTGCTAGAGAGGGAGGGGGGAGGAGGGCAGGTTGAAAAGAAGGAGAGGAAGGGAGGATTGGTGAGAATGTTTTAGTGATAAGGAATGGGTTAGAGTTGCTGTTCCTTAGCTATCACTCTCCAGATCACAGGGTTGGATTGGGGTGATCAGTCCTTGGTTCCAAATTTTGGGGAAAGTGCCAGAGCTAAGGATGATGTTAAAGAGTTTAAGTATAGTCAATTGGAATTTGTTGTCTGTTCAATTAATCATTTCATTGAGGATATCATCAACACCACAGGCCTTTTGGGGTTGGAGGGTTTGTATTTTGTCCTGTAGTTCATTCAGTGTAATTGGTGAATCCAGTGGGTTCTGGTAGTCTTTAATAGTTGATTATAATATTTGTATTTGATCATGTATATGCTTTTGCTGTTTGTTTGTTGTTATAGAGCTAAAAAGATTTGAGAAGTGGTTTATCCATACATCTCCATTTTGAATAGATAACTCTTTGTGTTGTTGTTTGTTTAGTGTTTTCCAAATTTCCCAGAAGTGGTTAGAGTCTATGGATTCTTCAGTTACATTGAGCTGATTTCTGACGTGCTGTTCCATCTTTTTCCGTAGCGTATTTCTGTATTATTTTAGTGATTCACCATAGTGAAGGTGTAGACTCAGGTTTTCCGGGTCTCTATGTTTTTGGTTGGACAGGTTTCTCAATTTCTTTCTTAGGTTTTTGCATTCTTCATCAAACCATTTTTCATTGTTGTAAATGTTTAGATGTGATAGGGAAGCTGAGAGGTCAAATATACTGTTAAGATTGTCTACTGCCAAGTTTACACCTTCACTATTACAGTGGAACGTTTTGTCCAGGAAAATGTGTAAACGGGATTGAATTGAATTTGTTGTTGCCTAATTCCCTCGATTTAGGCATCGAGGAGTTCCCTCGATGCCTACCATTGACTACGTACATACCCAGCGTGCGACAGATCTGCAGGAGTTGTGGAACATATGTTTACATTGCCAAAGCAAGTTAAACAGATTATAAACTATTTTAAAAAATGTACAGTAAACATTACTCACAAAAGTTTCAAAAGAATAAAGACATTTCAATTGTCTCCCTCCCTCCCTCCCTCCCTCCCTCCCTCCCTCTCTCTGTATATTATATATGGTCTACTCTAAAGAAAGAAAGCTACTAGTAATTGATAAACTGATCTAATTACAAAGCCAGTGAACACAGATGTTCTCTCCTTTTCTCCGGGCCTTTGTCACTATGGATTTAATTAATGAACAATCTCCCTCCCCATGTCCCACCTTGTAGCAATGTTTGTGTTGTGAGGGCCGCAAGGTGTTTACTGGGTTTATTTGCCATTAATTAGTATGTTTTGAGTTAAACATGTAGTTGTTGTCTCTCTCAAAAGTAAAAGATAATTTTCCTGCTTAAGTTCAGAAATATTTGTTTCTTCTTTGAGTGAGTGAGTGAGTGTCCATGAACCCAGGTGCTCCCCAGGTGCTCCCCAGGTGCTCCCCAGGTGCTCCCCAGGTGCTCCCCAGGTGCTCCCCAGGTGCTCCCCAGGTGCTCCCCTGTGCTCCCCAGGTGCTCCCCAGGTGCTCCCCAGGTGCTCCCCAGGTGCTCCCCAGGTGCTCCCCTGTGCTCCTGTGTTCTCTCATCCTCTAGGAGAGGAAATAGGGCCTAGGTGCTCCTTTCACATAGATTCTTGAGGGAAAGAATGGAACGGCTGTGTTTTTTTTCTTTAAACAGTTTAAAGTGAGTGTTCCTGTGTGATGTGTTCAAGCAAAAAGCTCTCCCAGACAGGCAGACAGTTTCCTGTCAAGAGTTTAATCCTTGGGACAGTGACTTACTTTTGGAGCAGACGCCCAGAGGAATGCCGTCATTCTCAGACACAGAGAGAGAGAAGGGGAAGAGTTTTTTTCCCCTCTTCTATTCTCACGATTAGTGAGATTTTGAGTTTCTTAATCCAGAGGCTATGTTGCCAAGGCAAAGAGCTTCAGTTTGATCTTGTGATAAAGCAGAGATAGAGATTAGAAAGAGGATACCCCTCAGTTCAGAAGATAAGAAGGTTGATTAACCGAAACGCTCAGGAATGATGGGATACCACCATCATAGGCCTCCTGGGCAAAGCAATTGTCGGTCCCAAATGACATTCTCTTTCACATACAAATTCCCCCTCTTTCACAGTGGCATAGATACGTTTAATTTCTCTCAGCCACTCTTATGTCAGGAGTTATATTCCAATGTGTTTTAAGAACTGAGCTGTCATGTAGTGAGCTGGGAGAGGATTGCACTTCAGTACTCCTATAGTCTGGATTAACACTGCTGGATTCTCTACTGCCAGAAGGGGGGAAGGGCCGTCGGGGGACTGGGTTGGTTCCTGTAGGACTCTCAGTAACTCAGTAGCCATCTGAGAGAGGAGATAATGCTATACACCAACCTCACAGTGGATACACCCATCAGGGATCAGGTCACAACACTGCACCATCCTTGACTGACGGGAATGAGGACACACTCTGGGTAGTCAAGGCCATTCATGGGAACCCTGTGTCCGTACCTGACTGACTGGTCTAGTTTATATTGTAATAGTGTCCTGGTTATTTGTGCTGGCTGTATATTCTGTGCAGATATGTTTCTGTGCTGCGCTCAGTGAGGGATAGGGGAACGTAGCGTCGCGTATTTGGGTTAGGGAGGATAATCCACTCACCCCTAAAGAGGATTGGAGAATCTCACAGGCTTTGATAAGTTGTGAGCTGGTGTTTATTTCACATCATATGAACAGGACTGTTTGTGTCACCGCCGGCAAGGGCGCTTCCTCCCCTCTCCCTTCCGCCACAGTCATCGCCACCGCCGCCTCTCCCACGGCATGCTGGGTAATTATTTTTGTGCTAGAGAGGGAGGGGGGAGGAGGGCAGGTTGAAAAGAAGGAGAGGAAGGGAGGATTGGTGAGAATGTTTTAGTGATAAGGAATGGGTTAGAGTTGCTGTTCCTTAGCTATCACTCTCCAGATCACAGGGTTGAGGGAGATTATGTGATAGCTGAAGTGTCTCTCTGTGTCTGCAACTGTGGAGAACTAGGCCTGGTGTACTGCTGCTGAGGCAGGCTGTGCAAGCACAATGTTTTTCTATGATCCCGAGGAATCACTCACTGACACACACAGAGGAGAGGAGGGGGCAGAAAAGCACAGCTTCCACTACAGGAGGAGGTTTGTGTATTAGACAGGAAGGCAGACAAAAAGATAGAGTAGTTGGTTCTGAGGAAAATGATGTGAGATTTGTCTTTTTGTTAGCTTGTATACTCATAGGACACTTTGTAGGCTCATTGGATCCTCTCTCTGGGGTCCTGTCTGTCCCTCTGTGACTTGGGGACGGTTGTCTGGGTTCGCTGTTCTTGGCCTCAGACTGGAGAGATTGTGGCCTTAATTCCTCCAGACAGCCATTAAAGCTCTTAGCAGCAGTGGAGATATGCCTAAGTGGCTACGGCAGAACTGTGCCTCTGATGCCCAGAAGGAAGGGGATTTGATTTAAGGGTAGCCAAAGCCCTTAATGACAAGGCACACACGAGACAATGACTAGCGTGTCATCTCTGAGGGGAAGACCATATTGTGCTGTGATTTTCCGCTCGAATAGATAATGTCTTCTAGTTATTTTCAAACCACCTGGGTGATGCACTGGTCACACACCTTGTGTGAGCTTATTACTTGGATCATATTTACTTGGATCATATTTGGATATACAATCAATTTCAATCAGACAACACAAAAATTCTTTGATGCCCTTCCAGACTCCTTCTGCCTACCCAAGGACGTCAGAGGACAAAAATCAGTTAACCACCTAACTGAGGAACTCAATTTAACCTTGCGCAATACCCTAGATGCAGTTGCACCCCTAAAAACGAAAAACATTTGTCATAAGAAACTAGCTCCCTGGTATACAGAAAATACCCGAGCTTTGAAGCAAGCTTCCAGGAAATTGGAACGGAAATGGCGCCACACCAAACTGGAAGTCTTCCGACTAGCTTGGAAAGACAGTACCGTGCAGTACCGAAGAGCCCTCACTGCTGCTCGCTCATCCTACTTTTCCTACTTAATCGAGGAAAATAAGAACAATCCAAAATTTATTTTTGATACTGTTGCGAAACTAACTAAAAAGCAGCATTCCCCAAGAGAGGATGGCTTTCACTTCAGCAGTAATAAATTCATGAACTTCTTTGAGGAAAAGATCATGACCATTAGAAAGCAAATTACGGACTCCTCTTTGAATCTGCGTATTCCTCCAGGGCTTAGCTGTCCTGGATCTGCACAGCTCTGCGAGGGCCTGGGATCGGGAGAGACACTTAAGTGTTTTAGTACTATATCTCTTGACACAATGATGAAAATAATCATGGCCTCTAAACCTTCAAGCTGCATACTGGATCCTATTCCTACTAAACTGCTGAAGGAGCTGCTTCCTGTGCTTGGCCCTCCTATGTTGAACATAATAAACAGCTCTCTATCCACCGGATGTGTACCAAACTCACTAAAAGTGGCAGTGATAAAGCCTCTCTTGAAAAAGCCAAACCTTGACCCGGAAAATATAAAAAACTATCGGCCTATATCGAATCTTCCATTCCTCTCAAAGATTTTAGAAAAAGCTGTTGCGCAGCAACTCACTGCCTTTCTGAAGACAAATAATGTATACGAAATGCTTCAGTCTGGTTTTAGACCCCATCATAGCACTGAGACTGCACTTGTGAAGGTGGTAAATGACCTTTTAATGGCGTCAGACCGAGGCTCTGCATCTGTCCTCGTGCTACTAGACCTTAGTGCTGCCTTTGACACCATCGATCACCACATTCTTTTGGAGAGACTGGAAACCCAAATTGGTCTACACGGACAAGTTCTGGCCTGGTTTAGATCTTACCTGTCGGAAAGATATCAGTTTGTCTCTGTGAATGGTCTGTCCTCTGACAAATCAACTGTACATTTCGGTGTTCCTCAAGGTTCCGTTTTAGGACCACTATTGTTTTCACTATATATTTTACCTCTTGGGGATGTTATTCGAAAACATAATGTTAACTTTCACTGCTATGCGGATGACACACAGCTGTACATTTCAATGAAACATGGTGAAGCCCCAAAATTGCCCTCGCTAGAAGCCTGTGTTTCAGACATAAGGAAGTGGATGGCTGAAAACTTTCTACTTTTAAACTCGGACAAAACAGAGATGCTTGTTCTAGGTCCCAAGAAACAAAGAGATCTTCTGTTAAATCTGACAATTCATCTTGATGGTTGTAAAGTCGTCTCAAATAAAACTGTGAAGGACCTCGGCGTTACTCTTGACCCTGATCTCTCTTTTGACGAACATATCAAGACTGTTTCAAGGACAGCTTTTTTCCATCTACGTAACATTGGAAAAATCAGAAATTTTCTGTCCAAAAATGATGCAGAAAAATTAATCCATGCATTTGTTACTTCTAGGTTAGACTACTGCAATGCTCTACTTTCCGGCTACCCGGATAAAGCACTAAATAAACTTCAGTTAGTGCTAAATACGGCTGCTAGAATCCTGACTAGAACCAAGAAATTTGATCATATTACTCCAGTGCTAGCTTCCCTACACTGGCTTCCTGTTAAGGCAAGGGCTGATTTCAAGGTTTTACTGTTAACCTATAAAGCGTTACATGGGCTTGCTCCTACCTATCTTTCCGAGTTGGTCCTGCCGTACATACCAATACGTACGCTACGGTCACAAGACGCAGGCCTCCTAATTGTCCCTAGAATTTCTAAGCAAACAGCGGGAGGCAGGGCTTTCTCCTATAGATCTCCATTTTTATGGAACAGTCTGCCTACCCATGTGAGAGACGCAGACTCGGTCTCAACCTTTAAGTCTTTACTGAAGACTTATCTCTTCAGTAGGTCATATGATTGAGTGTAGCCTGGCCCAGGAGTGTGAAGGTGAATGGAAAGGCTCTGGAGCAACGAACCGCCCTTGCTGTCTCTGCCAGGCCGGTTCCCCTCTCTCCACTGGGATTCTCTGCCTCTAACCCTGTTACAGGGGCTGAGTCACTGGCTTGCTGGTGCTCTTTCATGCCGTCCCTAGGAGGGGTGCGTCACTTGAGTGGGTTGAGTTACTGACGTGATCTTCCTGTCTGGGTTGGCGCCCCCCCCTTGGTTTGTGCTGTGGTGGAGACCTTTGTGGGCTATACTCGGCCTTGTCTCAGGATTGTAAGTTGGTGGTTGAGGATTTCCCTCTAGTGGTGCGGGGGCTGTGCTTTGGCAAAGTGGGTGGGGTTATATCCTTCCTATTTGGCCCTGTCCGGGGGTTTCTTCGGATGGGGCCACAGTGTCTCCTGACCGCTCCTGTCTCAGCCTCCAGTATTTATGCTGCAGTAGTTTGTGTCGGGGGGCTAGGGTCAGTTGGTTACCTGGAGTACTTCTCCTGTCTTATCCAGTGTCCTGTGTGAATTTAAGTATGCTCTCTCTAATTCTCTCGTTCTCTCTTTCTCTCTGAGAACCTGAGCCCTAGGACCATACGTCAGGACTACCGGGCATGATGACACCTTGCTGTCCCCAGTCCGCCTGGCCTTGCTGCTATTCCAGTTTCAACTGTTCTGCCTGTGGTTACGGAACCCCTACCTGTCCCAGACCTGCTGTTTTCAACTCTTAATGATCGGCTATGAAAAGCCAACTGAGATTTATTCCTGATTATTATTTGACCATGCTTGTCATTTATGAACATTTTGAAAATCTTGGCTCTCTCTAATTTTCTCCTTCTCTCTTTCTTTCTCTCGGAGGACCTGAGCCCTAGGACCATACGTCGGGACTACCGGCCGTGGTGACTCCTTGCTGTCCCCAGTCCGCCTGGCCTTGCTGCTATTCCAGTTTCAACTGTTCTGCCTGCGGTCATGGAACCCCTACCTGTCCCAGACCTGCTGTTTTCAACTCTTAATGATCGGCTATGAAAAGCCAACTGAGATTTATTCCTGATTATTATTTGACCATGCTTGTCATTTATGGAAATTTTGAAAATCTTGGCTCTCTCTAATTTTCTCCTTCTCTCTTTCTTTCTCTCGGAGGACCTGGGCCCTAGGACCATGCGTCGGGACTGCCGCCCGTGGTGACTCCTTGCTGTCCCCAGTCCGCCTGGCCTTGCTGCTATTCCAGTTTCAGCTGTTCTGCCTGCGGTTATGGAACCGCCACCTGTCCCAGACCTGTTGTTTTTCAACTCTTGATGATCGGCTATGAAAAGCCAACTGAAAATCATTCATGATTATTATTTGACCATGCTTGTCACTTATGAAAATTTTTGAACATCTTGGCATAGTTCTGTTATAATCTCCACCCGGCACAGCCAGAAGAGGACTGGCCACCCCTCATAGCCTGGTTCCTCTCTAGGTTTCTTCCTAGGTTTTGGCCTTTCTAGGGAGTTTTTCCTAGCCACCGTGCTTCTACACCTGCATTACTAGCTGTTTGGGGTTTTAGGCTGGGTGTCTGTACAGCACTTCGAGATATTAGCTGATGTACGAAGGGCTATATAAAATAAAATTGATTGATTGATTGATTGATGGTACAGACGCTACAGCTTATTTCATACCCAGCAAGTTCGTCTGGTGTCTTGCAGGATGAAGACAGGAAGACAGACAGGTACACCCACAGATGGACAGACAGGGAGATGAACAGACACACAGACAAATAGACAGGGAGACGAACAGACAAACAGACGGGGAGACAGACAGACAGATGGGGAGAAGGACAGGGAGACGGACAGACAGGGAGATGGAGCAGGAGACAGACTCAGAGACGGACAGATGAACAGACGGTGAGACAAACAGACAGGGAGAAGGACATGGAGACGGACAGAAAAACAGTTGTACAGACAGGGAGACAGACGGACAGACACACCGACGGGGAGAGGGACAGGGAGACGGACAGACAGGGAGATGGACCGGGAGACAGACTCTGAGATGGACAGACAAACAGACAGGGAGACCGGGAGACAGACGGGGAGACGAACAGACAGACGGACAGACAAACAGACAGGGAGGCAGACAGGGAGACGGACAGGGAGGCGGACAGGGAGACAAACAGACGGGGAGACGGACAGGGAGACGGACAGACAAACAGACGGACAGACAGGGAGACGGACCGGGAGACAGACGGGGAGATGGACAGACAAACAGATGGGAGATGGACAGGGAGACGGACCAGGAGACAGACAGAGAGACAGACAGATAAAGAGACGGGGAGACAAGGACACCGGTAGACATAAGAAGTAGCCTTTGACAGACCTGAACAAATGGTATGTATGTTTTTATTAATGGTTATTCAAATATGGCACCAGGATTAGAAGGAAATTGCTGCTTGGGTGGTCTCTGAGATTTACATACCTGAATGGAACTTCTTCATCGCTCTCTGAACAGCTATGTTTACTGTGGTTTTCCACTGCCGAAGTTGAAATAATATTAAGGGAATGTTGTCTAAGGATTTAATTGCTTACTGTCAGCTTGGCCCAATGTACTGTACTACAGGCTTTGCAATCTGTAGGTGTATCGCGGTGTCTGTATTTGTGTGTGTGTTGTTTGTGTGTGTGTGTGTGTGTGTGTGTGTGTGTGTGTGTGTGTGTGTGTGTGTGTGTGTGTGTGTGTGTGTGTGTGTGTGTGTGTGTGTGTGTGTGTGTGTGTGTGTGTTGTTTGTGTTGTGTGTGTGTGTGTGTGTGTGTGTGTGTGTGTGTGTGTGTGTGTGTGTGTGTGTGTGTGTGTGTGTGTGTGTGTGTGTGTGTGCGCGCATACGCGCGTGCACGTAACATGCTGGTGTAACAGCAGTATTTTGTTTCTGATGTGCATGTAGCTTTAATTACACTAATGGATGTTGAGTGACATGTGAAAGGCTGCTGCTCCTCTCTACTGGTGTAGGGCTCAGTGTTGCTGACTCGACACGCTTGATGCGATTCAATATAGTGACTCTGAATTAAGGTGAGTTTCCAGCAGAGAGAGAGACACACACACACATGCACACGCACACGCATGCTTGGACGGACACACACACACAGACAAGCCTCCCTCCATCTGACAGCCTGGTGGAACACAGGTGGAGGAGGGGGAATTAGTAACCACAAGTATCCCTGCATAGCAGAGCTCTGACTGGGCCACAAATCATGATCAATGGGCCTCTGCTTGGCTCCACTGTCTGAAACTTCATCCTCTTCTTTGAATGTCAGTCACCACACCGAAACTGAATGGACTGCTCCCCAAACTCTCTGTGTGTCTGTCAGCCTAGTGTTAGAGCTGACTGGCGAGAGTCAAGCCCAATGGCTGGAAAAGTAAGATATAGAGGCCAGTTCAGGGTTAAATGTTTCTGTCTGTGATGTATGGACACAGAACATGACCTGCTCAGACAGACCTCTGATTGAGACAAAACGCTGGAGCCCCCAGAGAGCCAATGGCCTCTCTCCCACAGACACACACAGCCTGTTTCTGGGCTGCCATTATTCGGCGCCATTTAATGCTATTTCCTCTATTTGTATCCTCCCAAATTGAGCATGAGGCTGACTGCCACCATTTTAGCTATTGTTTTATGTCCTCCATTTTGCCTTAATTGCATCCTGTCCTCCATATACAGTAATAATACCTGCTGCTGTAATGAGGATGTATATAGAAATGGATCCAGTTTGCCGTGCATGTCTGTGTGTGAGTAGAAGCTCTAACTGGGTCTGACCCAGCCCATAAAAACACAGTAAAAGTTTGTTCTTATGGCTCCACAGAGATGCAGAGACAGGACAATGTTATTTCAGCTTCCGTTGTTGGAGCTTCAACTAAAAACCTTTACTATGGGAGAGAAAGACACAGAGACAGTTATTTGCTGTCTATATGCAAACACATTCCCAACATTATCAGTTTGTGAAGATTTCAATTGTAGGGATTTGTGTGTGTGTGTGTGTGTGTGTGTGTGTGTGTGTGTGTGTGTGTGTGTGTGTGTGTGTGTGTGTGTGTGTGTGTGTGTGTGTGTGTTTGTGTGTGTGTGTGTGTGTGTGTGTGTTTGTGTGTGTTTGCATGCGTGCGTTCCTGTGTATGTGCATGTGCACATGGGTGTTTGTGTGTTCTGTTTGTGTTGCATGTCGAGTGTAGGTACGGGAAAGAATAATAGTTTGAGAATGCGATTAGTTTCATGAGGGAGAATATGACTTAAAGACCTGCGTGGTGTTTTGTATTCCTGATGTCTCTTCTGTTACCTGTTCTGTACGTTTGTTTGCTCACCTCATTATTCAATCTGCTAGCTGGTCTTATCTACAGCGGCTCACAGAGCAGCATAATGCATATCATTATACACTGAATGAATAAAATGAAGAAGCCAGGAAGGATGACAAGAAGCAGAGACTCAGAGGCTCAGTATGACATTATCAAACCACTTTTTATTGCAGATGAACAGCCATTAAATACAAATACAATGATCAGGGACGTATGAAAGAAAATATGCAATTATACACTAGCAGGTTGCGTATTGGGTGTGTGATGTTGCCTGAGGAGGAATCACTTATCAAGATGATGACCTCAGTCGTGAGGTTAGATAGATGTCGCCTCAGGGCAGCTTGGATCAGGAAGTTGAAGTGAGGAGATGGACACAGCCAGAGGGTGATGGGTTGGAGATCACAACACTTTAACTACTGCTCCTGAGATGGTGGTGACCTTTAACCTTTATCCCTCTGCTTTAATCCCTGTCCATATTGTCTCTAACTGGACAGTGTTGTTAACCGTTGACACTACTGATCCACCGAGGGTACAGGAGAATTCAGACAGTGTTGACATGTTGTCAGCCATTGTTGACCGATGGCTATCTCCATTCTGCTCCGTGATTCAGTGGCTGTTGTGTGTTCAGCGGAACATCATTTATGACACATGGTAATTAGTGATGAGTCATTGAGAGCAGAATAATGGTTCTATCCATCACAGGTTCCACACACCTCACTGTCCCAGTATCCCATATTCTCTTGCTGGAATGTTGTTGTTGATGCATCACCTCATCCAGCTGGGCCTATGGTGTGTCCCCCTGACTGACCGTCCTTCTCTCCCTGTGTGGATTTGCAGGTGTAAAGGTGCGTCTCACTATGGCCTGTCTGCAGACAGGAAGCGGCGTTCCCAGGAGGGTGACTGCACTGACAGCACGTCAGAACTCACCGTTGCCACCCTGCCCGGCGATGGCCCCACCTCTGCTGCCGTCGCCCTCCTATCAGACGATCCCGGCCTCGTCAACCCTGCCTTTGACCCCAGTATGGAGGACAACAGCCAATCAGGCAGCACCACCAGCCTGGCAGCCCGCAGCAGTACCAAAAAGAGTGATTGTGAGTGTGCGTACGTACGGATGTGTTTGTGATTGTGTAGTTCTGCAACAAGTAACCTTTCTCTGATCTATAAAGCAGTGTGTGTGTGTGTGTATGTGTGTGTGTGTGTGTGTAAATGCGTGCGTGCTTGTGCGTATTGAACTGTTTGTCAGTGTGACTGATTGAAATGCAATAGAAAGCAGGGAGCCAGCGGAGGCTTTGTAGTCACAGTTTCATAGTCCCTCACTCACATCGATACCATCAGTAAACACTATTCAAACATACATTTTACATCATACCCACACAGGTAAACATCCCAGAACCCATGCTCAATGAAACACAGTATCTGCACTACTTCAAGATTTTTGACAGAAATCCTATTCTTAAATTAGCTTTTGTAGCATTGCTTCTTCACTAATCTTTCATCACAGAGAGAGACAGCGGTAGAGAGACAGAGAGACAGCGGTAGAGAGACAGAGAGACAGCGGTAGAGAGACAGCGGTAGAGAGACAGCGGTAGAGAGACAGAGAGACAGCGGTAGAGAGACAGAGAGACAGCGACAGAGAGACAGAGAGACAGAGAGACAGCGGTAGAGAGACAGAGAGACAGCGGTAGAGAGACAGAGAGACAGAGAGACAGCGGTAGAGAGAGAGACAGACAGAGAGAGAGACAGAGAGAGAGACAGACAGACAGAGAGACAGAGAGAGAGACAGACAGACAGACAGACAGACAGACAGACAGACAGACAGACAGACAGACAGACAGACAGACAGACAGACAGACAGACAGACAGACAGACAGACAGACAGACAGACAGACAGACAGACAGACAGAGCAAGCGAGCGAGCGAGAGAGAGAGAGAAAGAATGTAAAGAGAGGAAGTGAGAGTGGGTGGAATGAGAATTTCACACAGCCCAGTTCCATTAATACTGAATGACGTGATAGGCCCTCACCCTCCACTCATCCACCGGTGAACCCTGGAGCCACTCACACCTGTTGTACTCACTCACATCCCCTTCTCAATGTGAACGTGCTGCCGGTGGGGACACCAAATAATGCTGCAACAGCACTTTTGGCCCGGGCCGCCGAGCAGAGCACCCACCGCCATGCAGAGCCACTGCTGCTGAACAAGCTGTCATCTCCAGAAGAGCTGGGTGCTTTTAAAGAATAATGTAGCTGTCATGAGGCCTTTGCATCTCTCCAGGCCCGCAGAGCGAGGGGCGCTGCAGAGGCTCACTGCCCCGCTTTCAGGGGAGCCAGGCTGGGGCTCACACTCCACTGCAGCCTGCTCCGCTCTGGTAGAGCCACACTCCCTGTCAGAATCTCAGTAGACTATAGTAGGGTCAGACTGCTGTATTTATACTGCACCAAGTTTTATCTATTGATGACATGAAACATGACTGCTGCAGTTTACGAAGCTCATCACCCCTGCAGAGTTTATAGGCCCCCTCCATCCTGTTCCTCAGCTTTGACATAATGACAAACAAATGAGTGTTTGGGGAATTCATGAAGGATTTTGATTGGATTCTCTAAAACAAATGTGTTCAAGCTGTTGTTATGGCTTTTTTAGAGGCAGACAGAACGAGAGATCTCAGGCATCTGATTGGCTGTGGTGAGGCAGTCTCAGAGACTTGTCCAGGCATGTTCAGTCAGAACAGAGCTGCTCTGTAAAGTGTGCCCCTGTCTCTCTGTCCCCTCAGTCCGAAACTATGACCGCACCTCGGTCAGGAGCCGCTCCTTCAGGCGGTTGAACCGTGCATTCAGTGTCCTGCGGAGGACCAAGAGCGGCACATCCGTGTCCAATGAGACCGCAGAGGAACGAGACAATGCCAGGAACACCAGTGTGCCCCAGGAAGGTATGCGTGTGTTTGTTTGAGTGAATGATTGTGTGGTTAATTTTTCTGAACCAAATGAAATTTGTGTATGCTGTGTTTTATCATTGGGGGTTGATTTAATTCGGTATGATGTCAGTGGGGGTTGTGTTTAGTTCAGTGTGATGTCAGTGGGGGTTGTGTTTAGTTCAGTATGATGTCAGTGAGGTTGTGTTTAGTTCAGTATGAAGTCAGTGGGGTTGTGTTTAATTCAGTATGACGTCAGTGGGGGTTGTGTTCAGTTCAGTATGATGTCAGTGAGGTTGTGTTTAGTTCAGTATGAAGTCAGTGGGGTTGTGTTTAGTTCAGTATGACGTCAGTGGGGGTTGTGCTAAATTCAGTATGAAGTCAGTGGGGGTTGTGTTAAATTCAGTATGAAGTCAGTGGGGGTTGTGTTTAGTTCAGTATGACGTCAGTGGGGGTTGTGTTCAGTTCAGTATGACATCAGTGGGTGTTGTGTTAAGATCAGTATGAAGTATGTGGCGGTTCTGTTCAGTTCAGTATGACATCAGTGGGTGTTGTGTTAAGATCAGTATGAAGTATGTGGGGGTTTTGTTCAGTTCAGTATGAGGGGGTTGTGTTCAGTTCAGTATGAAGTCAGTGGGGGTTGTGTTCAGTTCAGTATGACATCAGTGGGTGTTGTGTTAAGATCAGTATGAAGTCAGTGAGGGTCGTGTTAAGTTCAGTACGAAGTCAGTGGGATTGTGTTTAGTTCACTATTAACGTCAGTCGGGTTTTGTTCAGTTCAGTATGACGTCAGTGGGGTTGTGATTAGTTCAGTATGACGTCAGTGGGGTTGTGCTTAGTCAAGTATGACGTCAGTGGGGTTGTGTTCAGTTCAGTATGAAGTCAGTGGGGGTTATGTTAATTTCAGTACGATGTCAGTGGGTTTGTGTTTAGTTCAGTATAAAGTCAGGGGGGGCTGTGTTAGGTTCAGTATGATGTCAGTGGGGGTTGTGTTTAGTTCAGTCTGACGTCAATGGGGTTTGTGATTAGGTCAGTATGAAGGCATTGGTGGTTGTTTTCAGTTCAGTATGAAGTCAGTGGGGGTTGTGTTTAGTTCAGTAAGACGTCGGTGGGGTTGTGTTTAGTTCAGTATGAAGTCAGTGGGGGTTGTGTTTAGTTCAGTATGAAGTCAGTGGGGGTTGTGTTTAGTTCAGTATGAAGTCAGTGGGGGTTGTGTTTAGTTCAGTATGAAGTCAGTGGGGGTTGTGTTTAGTTCAGTATGAAGTCAGTGGGGGTTGTGTTTAGTTCAGTATGAAGTCAGTGGGGTTGTGTTTAGTTCAGTAAGACGTCGGTGGGAGTGTGTTTTGTTCAGTATGACGTCAGTGGGGGTTGTGTTTAGTTCAGTTTGACGTCAGTGGCGGTTGTGTTTAGTTCAGTATGACGTCAGTGGGGGTTGTGCTTAGTTAAGTATGAGGTCAGGGAGGGTTGTGTTTAGTTCAGTATGAAGTGTGGGGGTTGTGTTTAGTTCAGTATGAAGTCATTTGGGGTTGTGTTTTGTTCAGTATGACGTCAGTGGGGGTTGTGTTTAGTTCAGTTTGACGTCAGTGGCGGTTGTGTTTAGTTCAGTATGACGTCAGTGGGGGTTGTGCTTAGTTAAGTATGAGGTCAGGGAGGGTTGTGTTTAGTTCAGTATGAAGTGTGGGGGTTGTGTTTAGTTCAGTATGACGTCAGTGGGGGTTGTGCTTAGTTAAGTATGAGGTCAGGGAGGGTTGTGTTTAGTTCAGTATGAAGTGTGGGGGTTGTGTTTAGTTCAGTATGACGTCAGCAGGGGTTGTGCTTAGTTCAGTATGACGTCAGTGGGGGTTGTGTTTAGTTCAGTTTGACGTCAGTGGCGGTTGTGTTTTGTTCAGTATGACAGCAGTGGGGATGGTGTTTAGTTCAGTATGACGTCAGCAGGGGTTGTGTTTAGTTCAGTTTGATGTCAGTGGGGTTGTGTTTAGTTCAGTATAAGGTCAGTTGTGGTTGTGTTCAGTTCAGTATGAAGTGTGGGGGTGTGTTTAGTTCAGTATGACGTCAGCGGGGGTTGTGCTTAGTTAAGTATGATGTCAGTGGGGGTTGTGTTTTGTTCAGTATGACATCAGTGGGGGTTGTGTTCAGTTCAGTATGATGTCAGTGGGGGTTGTGTTTAGTTTTGATTGAAGTCAGTGGAGTTGTGTTTAGTTTTGATTGATGTCAGTGGGGGTTGTGTTCAGTTCAGTATGACGTCAGTGGGGGTTGTGTTTAGTTCAGTACGAAATCATTTTGGTCATGCTTAGTTCAGTAAGACGTCGGTGGGGTTGTGTTTAGTTCAGTATGACATCAGTGGGGGTTGTGTTCAGTTCAGTATGATGTCAGTGGGGGTTGTGTTTAGTTTTGATTGAAGTCAGTGGAGTTGTGTTTAGTTCAGTGTGACGTAAGTGGGGTTGTGTTTAGTTCAGTATGATGTCAGTGGGGGTTGTGTTTAGTTTTGATTGAAGTCAGTGGAGTTGTGTTTAGTTTTGATTGATGTCAGTGGGGGTTGTGTTCAGTTCAGTATGACGTCAGTGGGGGTTGTGTTTAGTTCAGCATGAAGTCAGTGGGGGTTGTGTTTAGTTCAGTACGAAATCATTTTGGTCATGCTTAGTTCAGTAAGACGTCGGTGGGGTTGTGTTTAGTTCAGTATGACATAAGTGGGGGTTGTGTTCAGTTCTGTGTGACGTTATTCGGGATTGTGTTTAGTTCAGTATGACGTCAGTGGGGATGGTGTTTAGTTCAGTACGAAGTCAGTGGGGCTGTGTTTAGTTCAGTATGAAGTCAGTGGGGGTTGTGTTTAGTTCAGTATGGTGTCAGTGGGGGTTGTGTTTAGTTCCGTTTGATGTATGGGGGGGTTGTGTTTAGTTCAGTATGACGTCAGTGAGGGTTGTATTTAGTTCAGTATGACGTCAGTGGGGGTTGTGTTCAGTTCAGTTTGACGCCAGTGGGGGTTGTGGTTAGTTCGGTATGATGTCAGTGGGGGTTGTGTTTAGTTCAGTATTACGTCAGTGGGGTTGTGTTTAGTTCAGTATGACGTCAGTGAGACTTGTGTTTAGTTCAGTATGAAGTCAGTGGGGGTTGTGTTTAGTTCAGTATTACGTCAGTGGGGTTGTGTTTAGTTCAGTATGACGTCAGTGAGACTTGTGTTTAGTTCAGTATGAAATCAGTGGGGGTTGTGTTTAGTTCAGTATGATGTCAGTGGGGAATGTGTTTAGTTCATTATGAAGTCAGTGGGGTTGTGTTTAGTTCAGTGTGACGTCAGTGGGGTTGTGTTTAGTTCAGTATGAAGTCAGGGGGGGGTTGTGTGTAGTTCAGTATGATGTCAGTGGGGGTTGTGTTTAGTTCAGTATGAAGTCAGTGGGGTTGTGTTTACTTCAGTTTGATGTCAGTGGGGGTTGTGTTTAGTTCAGTGTGACGTCAGTGGGGGTTGTGCTTAGTTAAGTATGAAGTCAGTGGGGTTGTGTTCAGTTCAGTATGACGCCAGTGGGGGTTGTGTTGAGTTTAGTATAATGTCAGCAGGTGTTGTGTTTAGTTCAGTTTGAGGTATGTGGTGGTTTTGTTACGTTCGGTATGAAGTCAGTGAGGGTTGTGTTTAGTTCAGTATGATGTCAGTGGGGGTTGTGTTTAGTTCAGTATGATGTCAGTGGGGGTTGTGTTGAGTTGAGATGGAAGTCAGTGGGGTTGTGTTTAGTTCAGTAAGACGTCAGTGGTGTTGTGTTTAGTTCAGTATGAAGTCAGTGGGGTTGTGTTTAGTTCAGTATGATGTCAGTGGGGGTTGTGTTTAGTTCAGTTTGATGTATGTGGGGGTTGTGTTTAGTTCAGTATGACGTCAGTGGGGTTGTGTTTAGTTCAGTATGACATCAGTGGGGGTTGTGTTTAGTTCAGTATGACGTCAGTGGGGGATGTGCTTTGTCAAGTATGAAATCAGTGGGGTTGTGTTCAGTTCAGTCTGACGCCATTGGGGGTTGTGGTTAGTTCAGTATGACGTCAGTGGGGGATGTGCTTAGTCAAGTATGAAATCAGTGGGGTTGTGTTCAGTTCAGTCTGACGCCAGTGGGGGTTGTGGTTAGTTCAGTATGACGTCAGTGGGGTTGTGTTTAGTTCAGTGTGACGTCAGTGGGGGTTGTGTTTAGTTCAGTATGAAGTGTGGGGGTTGTGTTTAGATCAGTTTGATGTCAGTGGGGGTAATGTAGTTCAGTATGATGTCAGTGGGGTTGTGTATTGTTCATTATGACGTCACTGGGGGTTGTGTTCAGTTCAGTATGACATCAGCGGGAATTGGGTTTAGTTCAGTATGATGTCAGTGGGGGTTGTGTTTTGTTCAATATGACATCAGTGGGGGTTTTGTTTAGTTCAGTATAATGTCAGTGGGGGTTGTGTTCAGTTCAGTATGACATTGTGGGGGTTGTTCACAGTTCAGTATGACGTCAGTGGGGGTTGTGTTAAGTTCAGAATGATGTCAGTGGTGGTTGTGTTTAGTTTTGATTGAAGTCAGTGGGGTTGTGTTTAGTTCAGTGTGACGTCAGTGGGGTTGTGTTTAGTTCAATATGAAGTCAGGGGGGGGTTGTGTTTTGTTCAATATGACATCAGTGGGGGTTTTGTTTAGTTCAGTATAATGTCAGTGGGGGTTGTGTTCAGTTCAGTATGACATTGTGGGGGTTGTTCACAGTTCAGTATGACGTCAGTGGGGGTTGTGTTTAGTTTTGATTGAAGTCAGTGGGGTTGTGTTTAGTTCAGTGTGACGTCAGTGGGGTTGTGTTTAGTTCAGTATGAAGTCAGGGGGGGGTTGTGTGTAGTTCAGTATGATGTCAGTGGGGGTTGCGTTTAGTTCAGTATGAAGTCAGTGGGGTTGTGTTTAGTTCAGTTTGATGTCAGTGGGGGTTGTGTTTAGTTCAGTGTGACGTCAGTGGGGGTTGTCTTTAGATAAGTATGAAGTCAGTGGGGTTGTGTTCAGTTCAGTATGACGCCAGTGGGGGTTGTGTTGAGTTTAGTATAATGTCAGCAGGTGTTGTGTTTAGTTCAGTTTGAGGTATGTGGTGGTTTTGTTACGTTCGGTATGAAGTCAGTGAGGGTTGTGTTTAGTTCAGTATGATGTCAGTGGGGGTTGTGTTTAGTTCAGTATGATGTCAGTGGGGGTTGTGTTGAGTTGAGATGGAAGTCAGTGGGGTTGTGTTTAGTTCAGTAAGACGTCAGTGGTGTTGTGTTTAGTTCAGTATGAAGTCAGTGGGGTTGTGTTTAGTTCAGTATGATGTCAGTGGGGGTTGTGTTTCTTTCAGTATGACGTCTGTGGGGGTTGTGCTTAGTCAAGTATGATGTCAGTGGGGTTGTGTTCAGTTCAATCTGACGTCAGTGGGGGTTGTGTTTAGCTCTGTATGAAGTCAGTGGGGGTTGTGTTTAGTTCAGTATGACATCAGTGGGGGTTGTGTTAGGTCAGTATGAAGTCAGTTGGGGTTGTGTTTAGTTCAGTATGGTGTCAGTGGGGGTTGTGTTTAGTTCAGTTTGATGTATGTGGGGGTTGTGTTTAGTTCAGTATGACGTCAGTGGGGTTGTGTTTAGTTCAGTATGACATCAGTGGGGGTTGTGTTTAGTTCAGTATGACGTCAGTGGGGGATGTGCTTTGTCAAGTATGAAATCAGTGGGGTTGTTTTCAGTTCAGTCTGACGCCATTGGGGGTTGTGGTTAGTTCAGTATGACGTCAGTGGGGGATGTGCTTAGTCAAGTATGAAATCAGTGGGGTTGTGTTCAGTTCAGTCTGACGCCAGTGGGGGTTGTGGTTAGTTCAGTATGACATCAGCGGGAATTGGGTTTAGTTCAGTATGATGTCAGTGGGGGTTGTGTTTTGTTCAATATGACATCAGTGGGGGTTTTGTTTAGTTCAGTATAATGTCAGTGGGGGTTGTGTTCAGTTCAGTATGACATTGTGGGGGTTGTTCACAGTTCAGTTTGACGTCAGTGGGGGTTGTGTTAAGTTCAGAATGATGTCAGTGGTGGTTGTGTTTAGTTTTGATTGAAGTCAGTGGGGTTGTGTTTAGTTCAGTGTGACGTCAGTGGGGTTGTGTTTAGTTCAGTATGAAGTCAGGGGGGGGTTGTGTTTTGTTCAATATGACATCAGTGGGGGTTTTGTTTAGTTCAGTATAATGTCAGTGGGGGTTGTGTTCAGTTCAGTATGACATTGTGGGGGTTGTTCACAGTTCAGTATGACGTCAGTGGGGGTTGTGTTTAGTTTTGATTGAAGTCAGTGGGGTTGTGTTTAGTTCAGTGTGACGTCAGTGGGGTTGTGTTTAGTTCAGTATGAAGTCAGGGGGGGGTTGTGTGTAGTTCAGTATGATGTCAGTGGGGGTTGTGTTTAGTTCAGTATGAAGTCAGTGGGGTTGTGTTTAGTTCAGTTTGATGTCAGTGGGGGTTGTGTTTAGTTCAGTGTGACGTCAGTGGGGGTTGTGCTTAGTTAAGTATGAAGTCAGTGGGGTTGTGTTCAGTTCAGTATGACGCCAGTGGGGGTTGTGTTGAGTTTAGTATAATGTCAGCAGGTGTTGTGTTTAGTTCAGTTTGAGGTATGTGGTGGTTTTGTTACGTTCGGTATGAAGTCAGTGAGGGTTGTGTTTAGTTCAGTATGATGTCAGTGGGGGTTGTGTTTAGTTCAGTATGATGTCAGTGGGGGTTGTGTTGAGTTGAGATGGAAGTCAGTGGGGTTGTGTTTAGTTCAGTAAGACGTCAGTGGTGTTGTGTTTAGTTCAGTATGAAGTCAGTGGGGTTGTGTTTAGTTCAGTATGATGTCAGTGGGGGTTGTGTTTAGTTCAGTTTGATGTATGTGGGGGTTGTGTTTAGTTCAGTATGACGTCAGTGGGGTTGTGTTTAGTTCAGTATGACGTCAGTGGGGGATGTGCTTTGTCAAGTATGAAATCAGTGGGGTTGTGTTCAGTTCAGTCTGACGCCATTGGGGGTTGTGGTTAGTTCAGTATGACGTCAGTGGGGGATGTGCTTAGTCAAGTATGAAATCAGTGGGGTTGTGTTCAGTTCAGTCTGACGCCAGTGGGGGTTGTGGTTAGTTCAGTATGACGTCAGTGGGGTTGTGTTTAGTTCAGTATGAAGTGTGGGGGTTGTGTTTAGATCAGTTTGATGTCAGTGGGGGTAATGTAGTTCAGTATGATGTCAGTGGGGATGTGTATTGTTCATTATGACGTCACTGGGGGTTGTGTTCAGTTCAGTATGACATCAGCGGGAATTGGGTTTAGTTCAGTATGATGTCAGTGGGGGTTGTGTTTTGTTCAATATGACATCAGTGGGGGTTTTGTTTAGTTCAGTATAATGTCAGTGGGGGTTGTGTTCAGTTCAGTATGACATTGTGGGGGTTGTTCACAGTTCAGTATGACGTCAGTGGGGGTTGTGTTAAGTTCAGAATGATGTCAGTGGTGGTTGTGTTTAGTTTTGATTGAAGTCAGTGGGGTTGTGTTTAGTTCAGTGTGACGTCAGTGGGGTTGTGTTTAGTTCAGTATGAAGTCAGGGGGGGGTTGTGTTTTGTTCAATATGACATCAGTGGGGGTTTTGTTTAGTTCAGTATAATGTCAGTGGGGGTTGTGTTCAGTTCAGTATGACATTGTGGGGGTTGTTCACAGTTCAGTATGACGTCAGTGGGGGTTGTGTTTAGTTTGATTGAAGTCAGTGGGGTGTGTTAGTTCAGTGTGACGTCAGTGGGGTTGTGTTTAGTTCAGTATGAAGTCAGTGGGGTTGTGTTTAGTTCAGTTTGATGTCAGTGGGGGTTGTGTTTAGTTCAGTGTGACGTCAGTGGTGGTTGTGCTTAGTTAAGTATGAAGTCAGTGGGGTTGTGTTCAGTTCAGTATGACGCCAGTGGGGGTTGTGTTGAGTTTAGTATAATGTCAGCAGGTGTTGTGTTTAGTTCAGTTTGAGGTATGTGGTGGTTTTGTTACGTTCGGTATGAAGTCAGTGAGGGTTGTGTTTAGTTCAGTATGATGTCAGTGGGGGTTGTGTTTAGTTCAGTATGATGTCAGTGGGGGTTGTGTTGAGTTGAGATGAGATGAGATGGAAGTCAGTGGGGTTGTGTTTAGTTCAGTAAGACGTCAGTGGTGTTGTGTTTAGTTCAGTATGAAGTCAGTGAGGTTGTGTTTAGTTCAGTATGATGTCAGTGGGGGTTGTGTTTCTTTCAGTATGACGTCTGTGGGGGTTGTGCTTAGTCAAGTATGATGTCAGTGGGGTTGTGTTCAGTTCAATCTGACGTCAGTGGGGGTTGTGTTTAGCTCTGTATGAAGTCAGTGGGGGTTGTGTTTAGTTCAGTATGACATCAGTGGGGGTTGTGTTAGGTCAGTATGAAGTCAGTTGGGGTTGTGTTTAGTTCAGTATGGTGTCAGTGGGGGTTGTGTTTAGTTCAGTTTGATGTATGTGGGGGTTGTGTTTAGTTCAGTATGACGTCAGTGGGGTTGTGTTTAGTTCAGTATGACATCAGTGGGGGTTGTGTTTAGTTCAGTATGACGTCAGTGGGGGATGTGCTTTGTCAAGTATGAAATCAGTGGGGTTGTGTTCAGTTCAGTCTGACGCCATTGGGGGTTGTGGTTAGTTCAGTATGACGTCAGTGGGGGTTGTGTTTAGTTCAGTTTGACGTCAGTGGGGGTTGTGTTTAGTTCAGTATGACGTCAGTGGGGGATGTGCTTAGTCAAGTATGAAATCAGTGGGGTTGTGTTCAGTTCAGTCTGACGCCAGTGGGGGTTGTGGTTAGTTCAGTATGACGTCAGTGGGGTTGTGTTTAGTTCAGTGTGACGTCAGTGGGGGTTATGTTTTGTTCAGTATGATGTCAGTGGGGGTTGTGTTTAGATCAGTTTGATGTCAGTGGGGGTTATGTGTAGTTCAGTATGATGTCAGGGGGGGGGTTGTGTGTAGTTCAGTATGATGTCAGTGAGGGTTGTGTTTAGTTCAGTATGAAGTGTGGGGGTTGTGTTTTGTTCAGTATGATGTCAGTGGGGGTTGTGTTTAGATCAGTTTGATGTCAGTGGGGGTTATGTGTAGTTCAGTATGATGTCAGTGGGGTTGTGTAATGTTCATTATGACGTCACTGGGGTTGTGTTCAGTTCAGTATGACATCAGCGGGAATTGGGTTTAGTTCAGTATGATGTCAGTGGGGGTTGTGTTCTGTTCAATATGACATCAGTGGGGGTTTTGTTTAGTTCAGTATAATGTCATTGGGGGTTGTGTTCAGTTCAGTATGACATTGTGGGGGTTGTTCACAGTTCAGTGTGACGTCAGTGGGGGTTGTGTTAAGTTCAGAATAATGTCAGTGGTGGTTGTGTTTAGTTTTGATTGAAGTCAGTGGGGTTGTGTTTAGTTCAGTGTGACGTCAGTGGGGTTGTGTTTAGTTCAGTATGAAGTCAGGTGGGGGTTGTGTTTTGTTCAATATGACATCAGTGGGGGTTTTGTTTAGTTCAGTATAATGTCAGTGGGGGTTGTGTTCAGTTCAGTATGACATTGTGGGGGTTGTTCACAGTTCAGTATGACGTCAGTGGGGGTTGTGTTAAGTTCAGAATGATGTCAGTGGGGGTTGTGTTTAGTTTTGATTGAAGTCAGTGGGGTTGTGTTTAGTTCAGTGTGACGTCAGTGGGGTTGTGTTTAGTTCAGTATGAAGTCAGGGGGGGGGGGTTGTGTGTAGTTCAGTATGATGTCAGTGGGGGTTGCGTTTAGTTCAGTATGAAGTCAGTGGGGTTGTGTTTAGTTCAGTTTGATGTCAGTGGGGGTTGTGTTTAGTTCAGTGTGACGTCAGTGGGGGTTGTGCTTAGTTAAGTATGAAGTCAGTGGGGTTGTGTTCAGTTCAGTATGACGCTAGTGGAGGTTGTGTTTAGTTCAATATGACGTCAGTGGGGGTTGTGTTGAGTTTAGTATAATGTCAGCAGGTGTTGTGTTCAGTTTAGTTTGAGGTATGTGGTGGTTTTGTTACGTTCGGTATGAAGTCAGTGAGGGTTGTGTTTAGTTCAGTATGATGTCAGTGGGGGTTGTGTTTAGTTCAGTATGAAATCAGTGGGGGTTGTGTTTAGTTCAGTATGATGTCATTGGGGAATGTGTTTAGTTCATTATGAAGTCAGTATGAGATTGTGTTAGGTTCAGTATGAAGTCAGGGGGGGGTTGTGTTTTGTTCAATATGACATCAGTGGGGGTTTTGTTTAGTTCAGTATAATGTCAGTGGGGGTTGTGTTCAGTTCAGTATGACATTGTGGGGGTTGTTCACAGTTCAGTATGACGTCAGTGGGGGTTGTGTTTAGTTTTGATTGAAGTCAGTGGGGTTGTGTTTAGTTCAGTGTGACGTCAGTGGTGTTGTGTTTAGTTCAGTATGAAGTCAGTGGGGTTGTGTTTAGTTCAGTATGATGTCATTGGGGGTTGTGTTTAGTTCAGTTTGATGTATGTGGGGGTTGTGTTTAGTTCAGTATGACGTCAGTGGGGTTGTGTTTAGTTCAGTATGACGTCAGTGGGGGATGTGCTTTGTCAAGTATGAAATCAGTGGGGTTGTGTTCAGTTCAGTCTGACGCCATTGGGGGTTGTGGTTAGTTCAGTATGACGTCAGTGGGGGATGTGCTTAGTCAAGTATGAAATCAGTGGGGTTGTGTTCAGTTCAGTCTGACGCCAGTGGGGGTTGTGGTTAGTTCAGTATGACGTCAGTGGGGTTGTGTTTAGTTCAGTGTGACGTCAGTGGGGGTTGTGTTTAGTTCAGTATGAAGTGTGGGGGTTGTGTTTAGATCAGTTTGATGTCAGTGGGGGTAATGTAGTTCAGTATGATGTCAGTGGGGTTGTGTATTGTTCATTATGACGTCACTGGGGGTTGTGTTCAGTTCAGTATGACATCAGCGGGAATTGGGTTTAGTTCAGTATGATGTCAGTGGGGGTTGTGTTTTGTTCAATATGACATCAGTGGGGGTTTTGTTTAGTTCAGTATAATGTCAGTGGGGGTTGTGTTCAGTTCAGTATGACATTGTGGGGGTTGTTCACAGTTCAGTATGACGTCAGTGTGGTGGTTGTGTTTAGTTTTGATTGAAGTCAGTGGGGTTGTGTTTAGTTCAGTGTGACGTCAGTGGGGTTGTGTTTAGTTCAGTATGAAGTCAGGGGGGGGTTGTGTTTTGTTCAATATGACATCAGTGGGGGTTTTGTTTAGTTCAGTATAATGTCAGTGGGGGTTGTGTTCAGTTCAGTATGACATTGTGGGGGTTGTTCACAGTTCAGTATGACGTCAGTGGGGGTTGTGTTTAGTTTTGATTGAAGTCAGTGGGGTTGTGTTTAGTTCAGTGTGACGTCAGTGGGGTTGTGTTTAGTTCAGTATGAAGTCAGTGGGGTTGTGTTTAGTTCAGTTTGATGTCAGTGGGGGTTGTGTTTAGTTCAGTGTGACGTCAGTGGTGGTTGTGCTTAGTTAAGTATGAAGTCAGTGGGGTTGTGTTCAGTTCAGTATGACGCCAGTGGGGGTTGTGTTGAGTTTAGTATAATGTCAGCAGGTGTTGTGTTTAGTTCAGTTTGAGGTATGTGGTGGTTTTGTTACGTTCGGTATGAAGTCAGTGAGGGTTGTGTTTAGTTCAGTATGATGTCAGTGGGGGTTGTGTTTAGTTCAGTATGATGTCAGTGGGGGTTGTGTTGAGTTGAGATGAGATGGAAGTCAGTGGGGTTGTGTTTAGTTCAGTAAGACGTCAGTGGTGTTGTGTTTAGTTCAGTATGAAGTCAGTGAGGTTGTGTTTAGTTCAGTATGATGTCAGTGGGGGTTGTGTTTCTTTCAGTATGACGTCTGTGGGGGTTGTGCTTAGTCAAGTATGATGTCAGTGGGGTTGTGTTCAGTTCAATCTGACGTCAGTGGGGGTTGTGTTTAGCTCTGTATGAAGTCAGTGGGGGTTGTGTTTAGTTCAGTATGACATCAGTGGGGGTTGTGTTAGGTCAGTATGAAGTCAGTTGGGGTTGTGTTTAGTTCAGTATGGTGTCAGTGGGGGTTGTGTTTAGTTCAGTTTGATGTATGTGGGGGTTGTGTTTAGTTCAGTATGACGTCAGTGGGGTTGTGTTTAGTTCAGTATGACATCAGTGGGGGTTGTTTTTAGTTCAGTATGACGTCAGTGGGGGATGTGCTTTGTCAAGTATGAAATCAGTGGGGTTGTGTTCAGTTCAGTCTGACGCCATTGGGGGTTGTGGTTAGTTCAGTATGACGTCAGTGGGGGTTGTGTTTAGTTCAGTTTGACGTCAGTGGGGGTTGTGTTTAGTTCAGTATGACGTCAGTGGGGGATGTGCTTAGTCAAGTATGAAATCAGTGGGGTTGTGTTCAGTTCAGTCTGACGCCAGTGGGGGTTGTGGTTAGTTCAGTATGACGTCAGTGGGGTTGTGTTTAGTTCAGTGTGACGTCAGTGGGGGTTATGTTTTGTTCAGTATGATGTCAGTGGGGGTTGTGTTTAGATCAGTTTGATGTCAGTGGGGGTTATGTGTAGTTCAGTATGATGTCAGGGGGGGGGTTGTGTGTAGTTCAGTATGATGTCAGTGAGGGTTGTGTTTAGTTCAGTATGAAGTGTGGGGGTTGTGTTTTGTTCAGTATGATGTCAGTGGGGGTTGTGTTTAGATCAGTTTGATGTCAGTGGGGGTTATGTGTAGTTCAGTATGATGTCAGTGGGGTTGTGTAATGTTCATTATGACGTCACTGGGGTTGTGTTCAGTTCAGTATGACATCAGCGGGAATTGGGTTTAGTTCAGTATGATGTCAGTGGGGGTTGTGTTCTGTTCAATATGACATCAGTGGGGGTTTTGTTTAGTTCAGTATAATGTCAGTGGGGGTTGTGTTCAGTTCAGTATGACATTGTGGGGGTTGTTCACAGTTCAGTATGACGTCAGTGGGGGTTGTGTTAAGTTCAGAATGATGTCAGTGGGGGTTGTGTTTAGTTTTGATTGAAGTCAGTGGGGTTGTGTTTAGTTCAGTGTGACGTCAGTGGGGTTGTGTTTAGTTCAGTATGAAGTCAGGGGGGGGGGGTTGTGTGTAGTTCAGTATGATGTCAGTGGGGGTTGCGTTTAGTTCAGTATGAAGTCAGTGGGGTTGTGTTTAGTTCAATTTGATGTCAGTGGGGGTTGTGTTTAGTTCAGTGTGACGTCAGTGGGGGTTGTGCTTAGTTAAGTATGAAGTCAGTGGGGTTGTGTTCAGTTCAGTATGACGCTAGTGGAGGTTGTGTTTAGTTCAATATGACGTCAGTGGGGGTTGTGTTGAGTTTAGTATAATGTCAGCAGGTGTTGTGTTTAGTTTAGTTTGAGGTATGTGGTGGTTTTGTTACGTTCGGTATGAAGTCAGTGAGGGTTGTGTTTAGTTCAGTATGATGTCAGTGGGGGTTGTGTTTAGTTCAGTATGAAATCAGTGGGGGTTGTGTTTAGTTCAGTATGATGTCATTGGGGAATGTGTTTAGTTCATTATGAAGTCAGTATGAGATTGTGTTAGGTTCAGTATGAAGTCAGGGGGGGGTTGTGTTTTGTTCAATATGACATCAGTGGGGGTTTTGTTTAGTTCAGTATAATGTCAGTGGGGGTTGTGTTCAGTTCAGTATGACATTGTGGGGGTTGTTCACAGTTCAGTATGACGTCAGTGGGGGTTGTGTTTAGTTTTGATTGAAGTCAGTGGGGTTGTGTTTAGTTCAGTGTGACGTCAGTGGGGTTGTGTTTAGTTCAGTATGAAGTCAGTGGGGTTGTGTTTAGTTCAGTTTGATGTCAGTGGGGGTTGTGTTTAGTTCAGTGTGACGTCAGTGGTGGTTGTGCTTAGTTAAGTATGAAGTCAGTGGGGTTGTGTTCAGTTCAGTATGACGCCAGTGGGGGTTGTGTTGAGTTTAGTATAATGTCAGCAGGTGTTGTGTTTAGTTCAGTTTGAGGTATGTGGTGGTTTTGTTACGTTCGGTATGAAGTCAGTGAGGGTTGTGTTTAGTTCAGTATGATGTCAGTGGGGGTTGTGTTTAGTTCAGTATGATGTCAGTGGGGGTTGTGTTGAGTTGAGATGAGATGGAAGTCAGTGGGGTTGTGTTTAGTTCAGTAAGACGTCAGTGGTGTTGTGTTTAGTTCAGTATGAAGTCAGTGGGGTTGTGTTTAGTTCAGTATGATGTCAGTGGGGGTTGTGTTTCTTTCAGTATGACGTCTGTGGGGGTTGTGCTTAGTCAAGTATGATGTCAGTGGGGTTGTGTTCAGTTCAATCTGACGTCAGTGGGGGTTGTGTTTAGCTCTGTATGAAGTCAGTGGGGGTTGTGTTTAGTTCAGTATGACATCAGTGGGGGTTGTGTTAGGTCAGTATGAAGTCAGTTGGGGTTGTGTTTAGTTCAGTATGGTGTCAGTGGGGGTTGTGTTTAGTTCAGTTTGATGTATGTGGGGGTTGTGTTTAGTTCAGTATGACGTCAGTGGGGTTGTGTTTAGTTCAGTATGACATCAGTGGGGGTTGTGTTTAGTTCAGTATGACGTCAGTGGGGGATGTGCTTTGTCAAGTATGAAATCAGTGGGGTTGTGTTCAGTTCAGTCTGACGCCATTGGGGGTTGTGGTTAGTTCAGTATGACGTCAGTGGGGGTTGTGTTTAGTTCAGTTTGACGTCAGTGGGGGTTGTGTTTAGTTCAGTATGACGTCAGTGGGGGATGTGCTTAGTCAAGTATGAAATCAGTGGGGTTGTGTTCAGTTCAGTCTGACGCCAGTGGGGGTTGTGGTTAGTTCAGTATGACGTCAGTGGGGTTGTGTTTAGTTCAGTGTGACGTCAGTGGGGGTTATGTTTTGTTCAGTATGATGTCAGTGGGGGTTGTGTTTAGATCAGTTTGATGTCAGTGGGGGTTATGTGTAGTTCAGTATGATGTCAGGGGGGGGGGTTGTGTGTAGTTCAGTATGATGTCAGTGAGGGTTGTGTTTAGTTCAGTATGAAGTGTGGGGGTTGTGTTTTGTTCAGTATGATGTCAGTGGGGGTTGTGTTTAGATCAGTTTGATGTCAGTGGGGGTTATGTGTAGTTCAGTATGATGTCAGTGGGGTTGTGTAATGTTCATTATGACGTCACTGGGGTTGTGTTCAGTTCAGTATGACATCAGCGGGAATTGGGTTTAGTTCAGTATGATGTCAGTGGGGGTTGTGTTTTGTTCAATATGACATCAGTGGGGGTTTTGTTTAGTTCAGTATAATGTCATTGGGGGTTGTGTTCAGTTCAGTATGACATTGTGGGGGTTGTTCACAGTTCAGTGTGACGTCAGTGGGGGTTGTGTTAAGTTCAGAATAATGTCAGTGGTGGTTGTGTTTAGTTTTGATTGAAGTCAGTGGGGTTGTGTTTAGTTCAGTGTGACGTCAGTGGGGTTGTGTTTAGTTCAGTATGAAGTCAGGGGGGGGTTGTGTTTTGTTCAATATGACATCAGTGGGGGTTTTGTTTAGTTCAGTATAATGTCAGTGGGGGTTGTGTTCAGTTCAGTATGACATTGTGGGGGTTGTTCACAGTTCAGTATGACGTCAGTGGGGGTTGTGTTAAGTTCAGAATGATGTCAGTGGGGGTTGTGTTTAGTTTTGATTGAAGTCAGTGGGGTTGTGTTTAGTTCAGTGTGACGTCAGTGGGGTTGTGTTTAGTTCAGTATGAAGTCAGGGGGGGGGGGTTGTGTGTAGTTCAGTATGATGTCAGTGGGGGTTGCGTTTAGTTCAGTATGAAGTCAGTGGGGTTGTGTTTAGTTCAGTTTGATGTCAGTGGGGGTTGTGTTTAGTTCAGTGTGACGTCAGTGGGGGTTGTGCTTAGTTAAGTATGAAGTCAGTGGGGTTGTGTTCAGTTCAGTATGACGCTAGTGGAGGTTGTGTTTAGTTCAATATGACGTCAGTGGGGGTTGTGTTGAGTTTAGTATAATGTCAGCAGGTGTTGTGTTTAGTTTAGTTTGAGGTATGTGGTGGTTTTGTTACGTTCGGTATGAAGTCAGTGAGGGTTGTGTTTAGTTCAGTATGATGTCAGTGGGGGTTGTGTTTAGTTCAGTATGAAATCAGTGGGGGTTGTGTTTAGTTCAGTATGATGTCATTGGGGAATGTGTTTAGTTCATTATGAAGTCAGTATGAGATTGTGTTAGGTTCAGTATAAAGTCAGTGGGGGTTGTGTTTAGTTCAGTGTGACGTCAGTGGGGTTGTGTTTAGTTCAGTATGAAGTCAGGGGGGGGTTGTGTTTTGTTCAATATGACATCAGTGGGGGTTTTGTTTAGTTCAGTATAATGTCAGTGGGGGTTGTGTTCAGTTCAGTATGACATTGTGGGGGTTGTTCACAGTTCAGTATGACGTCAGTGGGGGTTGTGTTTAGTTTTGATTGAAGTCAGTGGGGTTGTGTTTAGTTCAGTGTGACGTCAGTGGGGTTGTGTTTAGTTCAGTATGAAGTCAGGGGGGGGTTGTGTGTAGTTCAGTATGATGTCAGTGGGGGTTGTGTTTAGTTCAGTATGAAGTCAGTGGGGTTGTGTTTAGTTCAGTTTGATGTCAGTGGGGGTTGTGTTTAGTTCAGTGTGACGTCAGTGGGGGTTGTGCTTAGTTAAGTATGAAGTCAGTGGGGTTGTGTTCAGTTCAGTATGACGCCAGTGGGGGTTGTGTTGAGTTTAGTATAATGTCAGCAGGTGTTGTGTTTAGTTCAGTTTGAGGTATGTGGTGGTTTTGTTACGTTCGGTATGAAGTCAGTGAGGGTTGTGTTTAGTTCAGTATGATGTCAGTGGGGGTTGTGTTTAGTTCAGTATGATGTCAGTGGGGGTTGTGTTGAGTTGAGATGGAAGTCAGTGGGGTTGTGTTTAGTTCAGTAAGACGTCAGTGGTGTTGTGTTTAGTTCAGTATGAAGTCAGTGGGGTTGTGTTTAGTTCAGTATGATGTCAGTGGGGGTTGTGTTTAGTTCAGTTTGATGTATGTGGGGGTTGTGTTTAGTTCAGTATGACGTCAGTGGGGTTGTGTTTAGTTCAGTATGACATCAGTGGGGGTTGTGTTTAGTTCAGTATGACGTCAGTGGGGGATGTGCTTTGTCAAGTATGAAATCAGTGGGGTTGTGTTCAGTTCAGTCTGACGCCATTGGGGGTTGTGGTTAGTTCAGTATGACGTCAGTGGGGGATGTGCTTAGTCAAGTATGAAATCAGTGGGGTTGTGTTCAGTTCAGTCTGACGCCAGTGGGGGTTGTGGTTAGTTCAGTATGACGTCAGTGGGGTTGTGTTTAGTTCAGTGTGACGTCAGTGGGGGTTGTGTTTAGTTCAGTATGAAGTGTGGGGGTTGTGTTTAGATCAGTTTGATGTCAGTGGGGGTTGTGTTTCTTTCAGTATGACGTCTGTGGGGGTTGTGCTTAGTCAAGTATGATGTCAGTGGGGTTGTGTTCAGTTCAATCTGACGTCAGTGGGGGTTGTGTTTAGCTCTGTATGAAGTCAGTGGGGGTTGTGTTTAGTTCAGTATGACATCAGTGGGGGTTGTGTTAGGTCAGTATGAAGTCAGTTGGGGTTGTGTTTAGTTCAGTATGGTGTCAGTGGGGGTTGTGTTTAGTTCAGTTTGATGTATGTGGGGGTTGTGTTTAGTTCAGTATGACGTCAGTGGGGTTGTGTTTAGTTCAGTATGACATCAGTGGGGGTTGTGTTTAGTTCAGTATGACGTCAGTGGGGGATGTGCTTTGTCAAGTATGAAATCAGTGGGGTTGTGTTCAGTTCAGTCTGACGCCATTGGGGGTTGTGGTTAGTTCAGTATGACGTCAGTGGGGGTTGTGTTTAGTTCAGTTTGACGTCAGTGGGGGTTGCGTTTAGTTCAGTATGACGTCAGTGGGGGATGTGCTTAGTCAAGTATGAAATCAGTGGGGTTGTGTTCAGTTCAGTCTGACGCCAGTGGGGGTTGTGGTTAGTTCAGTATGACGTCAGTGGGGTTGTGTTTAGTTCAGTGTGACGTCAGTGGGGGTTATGTTTTGTTCAGTATGATGTCAGTGGGGGTTGTGTTTAGATCAGTTTGATGTCAGTGGGGGTTATGTGTAGTTCAGTATGATGTCAGGGGGGGGGTTGTGTGTAGTTCAGTATGATGTCAGTGAGGGTTGTGTTTAGTTCAGTATGAAGTGTGGGGGTTGTGTTTTGTTCAGTATGATGTCAGTGGGGGTTGTGTTTAGATCAGTTTGATGTCAGTGGGGGTTATGTGTAGTTCAGTATGATGTCAGTGGGGTTGTGTAATGTTCATTATGACGTCACTGGGGTTGTGTTCAGTTCAGTATGACATCAGCGGGAATTGGGTTTAGTTCAGTATGATGTCAGTGGGGGTTGTGTTTTGTTCAATATGACATCAGTGGGGGTTTTGTTTAGTTCAGTATAATGTCATTGGGGGTTGTGTTCAGTTCAGTATGACATTGTGGGGGTTGTTCACAGTTCAGTGTGACGTCAGTGGGGGTTGTGTTAAGTTCAGAATAATGTCAGTGGTGGTTGTGTTTAGTTTTGATTGAAGTCAGTGGGGTTGTGTTTAGTTCAGTGTGACGTCAGTGGGGTTGTGTTTAGTTCAGTATGAAGTCAGGGGGGGGTTGTGTTTTGTTCAATATGACATCAGTGGGGGTTTTGTTTAGTTCAGTATAATGTCAGTGGGGGTTGTGTTCAGTTCAGTATGACATTGTGGGGGTTGTTCACAGTTCAGTATGACGTCAGTGGGGGTTGTGTTAAGTTCAGAATGATGTCAGTGGGGGTTGTGTTTAGTTTTGATTGAAGTCAGTGGGGTTGTGTTTAGTTCAGTGTGACGTCAGTGGGGTTGTGTTTAGTTCAGTATGAAGTCAGGGGGGGGGGGGGTTGTGTGTAGTTCAGTATGATGTCAGTGGGGGTTGCGTTTAGTTCAGTATGAAGTCAGTGGGGTTGTGTTTAGTTCAGTTTTATGTCAGTGGGGGTTGTGTTTAGTTAAGTATGAAGTCAGTGGGGTTGTGTTCAGTTCAGTATGACGCTAGTGGAGGTTGTGTTTAGTTCAATATGACGTCAGTGGGGGTTGTGTTGAGTTTAGTATAATGTCAGCAGGTGTTGTGTTTAGTTTAGTTTGAGGTATGTGGTGGTTTTGTTACGTTCGGTATGAAGTCAGTGAGGGTTGTGTTTAGTTCAGTATGATGTCAGTGGGGGTTGTGTTTAGTTCAGTATGAAATCAGTGGGGGTTGTGTTTAGTTCAGTATGATGTCATTGGGGAATGTGTTTAGTTCATTATGAAGTCAGTATGAGATTGTGTTAGGTTCAGTATAAAGTCAGGGGGGGTTGTGTTTAGTTTAGTATGATGTCAGTGGGGGCTGTGTTAGGATCAGTTTGACGTCAGTGGGGGTTGTGTTTTGTTCAGTATGATGTCCAGTGAGGGGTTGTGTTTAGTTCAGTATGAAGTCAGTGAGGGTTGTGTTTAGTTCTGTATGGAGTCAGTGAGGGTTGTGTTTAGTTCTGTATGGAGTCAGTGAGGGTTGTGTTTAGTTCAGTATGATGTCAGTGAGGGGTTGTGTTTAGTTCAGTATGAAGTCAGTGAGGGTTGTGTTTAGTTCTGTATGGAGTCAGTGAGGGTTGTGTTTAGTTCTGTATGGAGTCAGTGAGGGTTGTGTTTAGTTCTGTATGGAGTCAGTGAGGGTCGTGTTTAGTTCAGTATGATGTCAGTGAGGGGTTGTGTTTAGTTCTGTATGGAGTCAGTGAGGGTTGTGTTTAGTTCTGTATGGAGTCAGTGAGGGTTGTGTTTAGTTCTGTATGGAGTCAGTGAGGGTTGTGTTTAGTTCAGTATGATGTCAGTGAGGGTTGTGTTTAGTTCTGTATGGAGTCAGTGAGGGTTGTGTTTAGTTCTGTATGGAGTCAGTGAGGGTTGTGTTTAGTTCAGTATGATGTCAGTGAGGGGTTGTGTTTAGTTCTGTATGGAGTCAGTGGGGGTTGTGTTTTGTTCAGTATGATGTCAGTGAGGGGTTGTGTTTAGTCCAGTAAGACGTCAGTGGGGTTGTGTTTAGTTCAGTATGAAGTCATTTGTGGTTGTGCTTTGTTCAGTATGACGTCAGTGGGGGTTGTGTTTAGTTCAGTTTGACGTCAGTGGGGGTTGTGATTAGTTCAGTATGATGTCAGTGGGGGTTGTGTTTAGTTCAGTATGATGTCAGTGGGGTTGTGTTTAGTTCAGTATGATGTCAGTGGGGGTTGTGTTGAGTTGAGTAGGAAGTCAGTGGGGTTGTGATTAGTTCAGTAAGACGTCAGTGGGGTTGTGTTTCTTTCAGTATGACGTCTGTGGGGGTTGTGCTTAGTCAAGTATGATGTCAGTGGGGTTGTGTTCAGTTCAATCTGACGCCAGTGGAGGTTGTGTTTAGCTCTGTATGAAGTCAGTGGGGGTTGTGTTTAGTTCAGTATGACATCAGTGGGGGTTGTGTTAGGTCAGTATGAAGTCAGTGGGGGTTGTGTTTAGTTCAGTATGGTGTCAGTGGGGGTTGTGTTTAGTTCAGTTTGATGTATGTGGGGGTTGTGTTTAGTTCAGTATGACGTCAGTGGGGTTGTGTTTAGTTCAGTATGACATCAGTGGGGGTTGTGTTTAGTTCAGTATGACGTCAGTGGGGGATGTGCTTTGTCAAGTATGAAATCAGTGGGGTTGTTTTCAGTTCAGTCTGACGCCATTGGGGGTTGTGGTTAGTTCAGTATGACGTCAGTGGGGGATGTGCTTAGTCAAGTATGAAATCAGTGGGGTTGTGTTCAGTTCAGTCTGACGCCAGTGGGGGTTGTGGTTAGTTCAGTATGACATCAGCGGGAATTGGGTTTAGTTCAGTATGATGTCAGTGGGGGTTGTGTTTTGTTCAATATGACATCAGTGGGGGTTTTGTTTAGTTCAGTATAATGTCAGTGGGGGTTGTGTTCAGTTCAGTATGACATTGTGGGGGTTGTTCACAGTTCAGTATGACGTCAGTGGGGGTTGTGTTAAGTTCAGAATGATGTCAGTGGTGGTTGTGTTTAGTTTTGATTGAAGTCAGTGGGGTTGTGTTTAGTTCAGTGTGACGTCAGTGGGGTTGTGTTTAGTTCAGTATGAAGTCAGGGGGGGGTTGTGTTTTGTTCAATATGACATCAGTGGGGGTTTTGTTTAGTTCAGTATAATGTCAGTGGGGGTTGTGTTCAGTTCAGTATGACATTGTGGGGGTTGTTCACAGTTCAGTATGACGTCAGTGGGGGTTGTGTTTAGTTTTGATTGAAGTCAGTGGGGTTGTGTTTAGTTCAGTGTGACGTCAGTGGGGTTGTGTTTAGTTCAGTATGAAGTCAGGGGGGGGTTGTGTGTAGTTCAGTATGATGTCAGTGGGGGTTGTGTTTAGTTCAGTATGAAGTCAGTGGGGTTGTGTTTAGTTCAGTTTGATGTCAGTGGGGGTTGTGTTTAGTTCAGTGTGACGTCAGTGGGGGTTGTGCTTAGTTAAGTATGAAGTCAGTGGGGTTGTGTTCAGTTCAGTATGACGCCAGTGGGGGTTGTGTTGAGTTTAGTATAATGTCAGCAGGTGTTGTGTTTAGTTCAGTTTGAGGTATGTGGTGGTTTTGTTACGTTCGGTATGAAGTCAGTGAGGGTTGTGTTTAGTTCAGTATGATGTCAGTGGGGGTTGTGTTTAGTTCAGTATGATGTCAGTGGGGGTTGTGTTGAGTTGAGATGGAAGTCAGTGGGGTTGTGTTTAGTTCAGTAAGACGTCAGTGGTGTTGTGTTTAGTTCAGTATGAAGTCAGTGGGGTTGTGTTTAGTTCAGTATGATGTCAGTGGGGGTTGTGTTTAGTTCAGTTTGATGTATGTGGGGGTTGTGTTTAGTTCAGTATGACGTCAGTGGGGTTGTGTTTAGTTCAGTATGACATCAGTGGGGGTTGTGTTTAGTTCAGTATGACGTCAGTGGGGGATGTGCTTTGTCAAGTATGAAATCAGTGGGGTTGTGTTCAGTTCAGTCTGACGCCATTGGGGGTTGTGGTTAGTTCAGTATGACGTCAGTGGGGGATGTGCTTAGTCAAGTATGAAATCAGTGGGGTTGTGTTCAGTTCAGTCTGACGCCAGTGGGGGTTGTGGTTAGTTCAGTATGACGTCAGTGGGGTTGTGTTTAGTTCAGTGTGATGTCAGTGGGGGTTGTGTTTAGTTCAGTATGAAGTGTGGGGGTTGTGTTTAGATCAGTTTGATGTCAGTGGGGGTAATGTAGTTCAGTATGATGTCAGTGGGGTTGTGTATTGTTCATTATGACGTCACTGGGGGTTGTGTTCGGTTCAGTATGACATCAGCGGGAATTGGGTTTAGTTCAGTATGATGTCAGTGGGGGTTGTGTTTTGTTCAATATGACATCAGTGGGGGTTTTGTTTAGTTCAGTATAATGTCAGTGGGGGTTGTGTTCAGTTCAGTATGACATTGTGGGGGTTGTTCACAGTTCAGTATGACGTCAGTGGGGGTTGTGTTAAGTTCAGAATGATGTCAGTGGTGGTTGTGTTTAGTTTTGATTGAAGTCAGTGGGGTTGTGTTTAGTTCAGTGTGACGTCAGTGGGGTTGTGTTTAGTTCAGTATGAAGTCAGGGGGGGTTGTGTTTTGTTCAATATGACATCAGTGGGGGTTTTGTTTAGTTCAGTATAATGTCAGTGGGGGTTGTGTTCAGTTCAGTATGACATTGTGGGGGTTGTTCACAGTTCAGTATGACGTCAGTGGGGGTTGTGTTTAGTTTTGATTGAAGTCAGTGGGGTTGTGTTTAGTTCAGTGTGACGTCAGTGGGGTTGTGTTTAGTTCAGTATGAAGTCAGGGGGGGGTTGTGTGTAGTTCAGTATGATGTCAGTGGGGGTTGCGTTTAGTTCAGTATGAAGTCAGTGGGGTTGTGTTTAGTTCAGTTTGATGTCAGTGGGGGTTGTGTTTAGTTCAGTGTGACGTCAGTGGGGTTGTGTTTAGTTCAGTGTGACGTCAGTGGGGGTTATGTTTTGTTCAGTATGATGTCAGTGGGGGTTGTGTTTAGATCAGTTTGATGTCAGTGGGGGTTATGTGTAGTTCAGTATAATGTCAGGGGGGGGGTTGTGTGTAATTCAGTATGATGTCAGTGAGGGTTGTGTTTAGTTCAGTATGAAGTGTGGGGGTTGTGTTTTGTTCAGTATGATGTCAGTGGGGGTTGTGTTTAGATCAGTTTGATGTCAGTGGGGGTTATGTGTAGTTCAGTATGATGTCAGTGGGGTTGTGTAATGTTCATTATGACGTCACTGGGGTTGTGTTCAGTTCAGTATGACATCAGCGGGAATTGGGTTTAGTTCAGTATGATGTCAGTGGGGGTTGTGTTTTGTTCAATATGACATCAGTGGGGGTTTTGTTTAGTTCAGTATAATGTCAGTGGGGGTTGTGTTCAGTTCAGTATGACATTGTGGGGGTTGTTCACAGTTCAGTATGACGTCAGTGGGGGTTGTGTTAAGTTCAGAATGATGTCAGTGGTGGTTGTGTTTAGTTTTGATTGAAGTCAGTGGGGTTGTGTTTAGTTCAGTGTGACGTCATTTGTGGTTGTGCTTTGTTCAGTATGACGTCAGTGGGGGTTGTGTTTAGTTCAGTATGAAGTCATTTGTGGTTGTGCTTTGTTCAGTATGACGTCAGTGGGGGTTGTGTTTAGTTCAGTTTGACGTCAGTGGGGGTTGTGATTAGTTCAGTATGATGTCAGTGGGGGTTGTGTTTAGTTCAGTATGATGTCAGTGGGGTTGTGTTTAGTTCAGTATGATGTCAGTGGGGGTTGTGTTGAGTTGAGTAGGAAGTCAGTGGGGTTGTGATTAGTTCAGTAAGACGTCAGTGGGGTTGTGTTTCTTTCAGTATGACGTCTGTGGGGGTTGTGCTTAGTCAAGTATGATGTCAGTGGGGTTGTGTTCAGTTCAATCTGACGCCAGTGGAGGTTGTGTTTAGCTCTGTATGAAGTCAGTGGGGGTTGTGTTTAGTTCAGTATGACATCAGTGGGGGTTGTGTTAGGTCAGTATGAAGTCAGTGGGGGTTGTGTTTAGTTCAGTATGGCATCAGTGGGGGTTGTGTTTAGTTCAGTTTGATGTATGTGGGGGTTGTGTTTAGTTCAGTATGACGTCAGTGGGGTTGTGTTTAGTTCAGTATGACATCAGTGGGGGTTGTGTTTAGTTCAGTATGACGTCAGTGGGGGATGTGCTTTGTCAAGTATGAAATCAGTGGGGTTGTTTTCAGTTCAGTCTGACGCCATTAGGGGTTGTGGTTAGTTCAGTATGACGTCAGTGGGGGATGTGCTTAGTCAAGTATGAAATCAGTGGGGTTGTGTTCAGTTCAGTCTGACGCCAGTGGGGGTTGTGGTTAGTTCAGTATGACATCAGCGGGAATTGGGTTTAGTTCAGTATGATGTCAGTGGGGGTTGTGTTTTGTTCAATATGACATCAGTGGGGGTTTTGTTTAGTTCAGTATAATGTCAGTGGGGGTTGTGTTCAGTTCAGTATGACATTGTGGGGGTTGTTCACAGTTCAGTATGACGTCAGTGGGGGTTGTGTTAAGTTCAGAATGATGTCAGTGGTGGTTGTGTTTAGTTTTGATTGAAGTCAGTGGGGTTGTGTTTAGTTCAGTGTGACGTCAGTGGGGTTGTGTTTAGTTCAGTATGAAGTCAGGGGGGGGTTGTGTTTTGTTCAATATGACATCAGTGGGGGTTTTGTTTAGTTCAGTATAATGTCAGTGGGGGTTGTGTTCAGTTCAGTATGACATTGTGGGGGTTGTTCACAGTTCAGTATGACGTCAGTGGGGGTTGTGTTTAGTTTTGATTGAAGTCAGTGGGGTTGTGTTTAGTTCAGTGTGACGTCAGTGGGGTTGTGTTTAGTTCAGTATGAAGTCAGGGGGGGGTTGTGTGTAGTTCAGTATGATGTCAGTGGGGGTTGTGTTTAGTTCAGTATGAAGTCAGTGGGGTTGTGTTTAGTTCAGTTTGATGTCAGTGGGGGTTGTGTTTAGTTCAGTGTGACGTCAGTGGGGGTTGTGCTTAGTTAAGTATGAAGTCAGTGGGGTTGTGTTCAGTTCAGTATGACGCCAGTGGGGGTTGTGTTGAGTTTAGTATAATGTCAGCAGGTGTTGTGTTTAGTTCAGTTTGAGGTATGTGGTGGTTTTGTTACGTTCGGTATGAAGTCAGTGAGGGTTGTGTTTAGTTCAGTATGATGTCAGTGGGGGTTGTGTTTAGTTCAGTATGATGTCAGTGGGGGTTGTGTTGAGTTGAGATGGAAGTCAGTGGGGTTGTGTTTAGTTCAGTAAGACGTCAGTGGTGTTGTGTTTAGTTCAGTATGAAGTCAGTGGGGTTGTGTTTAGTTCAGTATGATGTCAGTGGGGGTTGTGTTTAGTTCAGTTTGATGTATGTGGGGGTTGTGTTTAGTTCAGTATGACGTCAGTGGGGTTGTGTTTAGTTCAGTATGACATCAGTGGGGGTTGTGTTTAGTTCAGTATGACGTCAGTGGGGGATGTGCTTTGTCAAGTATGAAATCAGTGGGGTTGTGTTCAGTTCAGTCTGACGCCATTGGGGGTTGTGGTTAGTTCAGTATGACGTCAGTGGGGGATGTGCTTAGTCAAGTATGAAATCAGTGGGGTTGTGTTCAGTTCAGTCTGACGCCAGTGGGGGTTGTGGTTAGTTCAGTATGACGTCAGTGGGGTTGTGTTTAGTTCAGTGTGATGTCAGTGGGGGTTGTGTTTAGTTCAGTATGAAGTGTGGGGGTTGTGTTTAGATCAGTTTGATGTCAGTGGGGGTAATGTAGTTCAGTATGATGTCAGTGGGGGTTGTGTTTAGTTCAGTGTGACGTCAGTGGGGTTGTGTTTAGTTCAGTGTGACGTCAGTGGGGGTTATGTTTTGTTCAGTATGATGTCAGTGGGGGTTGTGTTTAGATCAGTTTGATGTCAGTGGGGGTTATGTGTAGTTCAGTATAATGTCAGGGGGGGGGTTGTGTGTAATTCAGTATGATGTCAGTGAGGGTTGTGTTTAGTTCAGTATGAAGTGTGGGGGTTGTGTTTTGTTCAGTATGATGTCAGTGGGGGTTGTGTTTAGATCAGTTTGATGTCAGTGGGGGTTATGTGTAGTTCAGTATGATGTCAGTGGGGTTGTGTAATGTTCATTATGACGTCACTGGGGTTGTGTTCAGTTCAGTATGACATCAGCGGGAATTGGGTTTAGTTCAGTATGATGTCAGTGGGGGTTGTGTTTTGTTCAATATGACATCAGTGGGGGTTTTGTTTAGTTCAGTATAATGTCAGTGGGGGTTGTGTTCAGTTCAGTATGACATTGTGGGGGTTGTTCACAGTTCAGTATGACGTCAGTGGGGGTTGTGTTAAGTTCAGAATGATGTCAGTGGTGGTTGTGTTTAGTTTTGATTGAAGTCAGTGGGGTTGTGTTTAGTTCAGTGTGACGTCAGTGGGGTTGTGTTTAGTTCAGTATGAAGTCAGGGGGGGGTTGTGTTTTGTTCAATATGACATCAGTGGGGGTTTTGTTTAGTTCAGTATAATGTCAGTGGGGGTTGTGTTCAGTTCAGTATGACATTGTGGGGGTTGTTCACAGTTCAGTATGACGTCAGTGGGGGTTGTGTTAAGTTCAGAATGATGTCAGTGGGGGTTGTGTTTAGTTTTGATTGAAGTCAGTGGGGTTGTGTTTAGTTCAGTGTGACGTCAGTGGGGTTGTGTTTAGTTCAGTATGAAGTCAGGGGGGGGGGTTGTGTGTAGTTCAGTATGATGTCAGTGGGGGTTGCGTTTAGTTCAGTATGAAGTCAGTGGGGTTGTGTTTAGTTCAGTTTGATGTCAGTGGGGGTTGTGTTTAGTTCAGTGTGACGTCAGTGGGGGTTGTGCTTAGTTAAGTATGAAGTCAGTGGGGTTGTGTTCAGTTCAGTATGACGCTAGTGGAGGTTGTGTTTAGTTCAATATGACGTCAGTGGGGGTTGTGTTGAGTTTAGTATAATGTCAGCAGGTGTTGTGTTTAGTTTAGTTTGAGGTATGTGGTGGTTTTGTTACGTTCGGTATGAAGTCAGTGAGGGTTGTGTTTAGTTCAGTATGATGTCAGTGGGGGTTGTGTTTAGTTCAGTATGATGTCAGTGGGGGTTGTGTTGAGTTGAGATGGAAGTCAGTGGGGTTGTGTTTAGTTCAGTAAGACGTCAGTGGTGTTGTGTTTAGTTCAGTATGAAGTCAGTGGGGTTGTGTTTAGTTCAGTATGATGTCAGTGGGGTTGTGTTTAGTTCAGTATGATGTCAGTGGGGGTTGTGTTGAGTTGAGTATGAAGTCAGTGGGGTTGTGTTTAGTTCAGTATGAAATCAGTTGGGGTTGTGTTTCTTTCAGTATGACGTCATTGGGGGTTGTGTTTAGTTCAGTTTTATGTTTGTGGGGGTTATGTTTAGTTCAGTATGACGTCAGTGGGGGTTGTGTTTAGTTCAGTATGACGCCAGTATGGGGTTGTGGTTAGTTCAGTATGACGTCATTGGGGGTTGTGTTTAGTTCAGTATTAAGTCAGTGGGGTTGTGTTTAGTTCAGTATGACGCCAGTGGGGGTTGTGTTTAGTTCAGTATTAAGTCAGTGGGGTTGTGTTTAGTTCAGTATTAAGTCAGTGGGGTTGTGTTTAGTTCAGTATGAAGTCAGTGGGGGTTGTGGTTAGTTCAGTATTAAGTCAGTGGGGTTGTGTTTAGTTCAGTATGAAGTCAGTGGGGGTTGTGGTTAGTTCAGTATGAGATCAGTGAGGGGTTGTGTTTAGTTCAGTATGATGTCAGTGGGGGGTGTGTTTAGTTCAGTATGAAATCAGTGGGGGTTGTGTTTAGTTCAGTATGATGTCAGTGGGGAATGTGTTTAGTTCATTATGAAGTCAGTATGAGATTGTGTTAGGTTCAGTATAAAGTCAGTGGGGGTTGTGTTTAGTTTAGTATGATGTCAGTGGGGGCTGTGTTAGGATCAGTTTGACGTCAGTGGGGGTTGTGTTTTGTTCAGTATGATGTCCAGTCTGGGATTGTGTTTAGTTCAGTAAGACTTCAGTGGGGTTGTGTTTAGTTCAGTATGACGTCAGTGGGGGTTGTGTTCAGTTCAGTATGACATCAGTGGGGGTTGTGTTTAGTTCAGTATGAAGTCAGTGAGGGTTGTGTTTAGTTCAGTATGAAGTCAGTATGGGATTGTGTTAGGTTTAGTATGATTTCAGTGGGGGTTGTGTTTACTTCAGTATGACGTCAGCAGGTGTTGTGTTTAGTTCACTATGATGTCAGTGGGGGTTGTGTTTAGTTCAGTATGATTTCAGTGGGGGTTGTGTTTAGTTCAGTATGATTTCAGTGGGGGTTGTGTTTACTTCAGTATGACGTCAGCAGGGGTTGTGTTTAGTTCAGTATGACATCAGTGGGGGTTGTGTTTACTTCAGTATGACGTCAGCAGGGGTTGTGTTTAGTTCAGTATGACATCAGTGGGGGTTGTGTTTAGTTCAGTATGACATCAGTGGGGGTTGTGTTTAGTTCAGTATGAAGTCAGTGAGGGTTGTGTTTAGTTCAGTATGAAGTCAGTATGGGATTGTGTTTAGTTCAGTATGAAGTCAGTGGGGGTTGTGTTTAGTTCAGTATGGTGTCAGTGGGGGTTGTGTTTAGTTCCGTTTGATGTATGGGGGGGTTGTGTTTAATTCAGTATGACGTCAGTGAGGGTTGTATTTAGTTCAGTATGACGTCAGTGGGGGTTGTGTTCAGTTCAGTTTGACGCCAGTGGGGGTTGTGGTTAGTTCGGTATGATGTCAGTGGGGGTTGTGTTTAGTTCAGTATTACGTCAGTGGTGTTGTGTTTAGTTCAGTATGAAATCAGTGGGGGTTGTGTTTAGTTCAGTATTACGTCAGTGGGGTTGTGTTTAGTTCAGTATGAAGTCAGTATGGGGTTGTGTTAGGTTCAGTATAAAGTCAGTGGGGGTTGTGTTTAGTTTAGTATGATGTCAGTGGGGGCTGTGTTAGGATCAGTTTGACGTCAGTGGGGGTTGTGTTTTGTTCAGTATGATGTCCAGTGAGGGGTTGTGTTTAGTTCAGTATGAAGTCAGTGAGGGTTGTGTTTAGTTCTGTATGGAGTCAGTGGGGTTTGTGTTTAGTCCAGTAAGACGTCAGTGGGGTTGTGTTTAGTTCAGTATGAAGTCATTTGTGGTTGTGCTTTGTTCAGTATGACGTCAGTGGGGGTTGTGTTTAGTTCAGTTTGACGTCAGTGGGGGTTGTGATTAGTTCAGTATGATGTCAGTGGGGGTTGTGTTTAGTTCAGTATGATGTCAGTGGGGTTGTGTTTAGTTCAGTATGATGTCAGTGGGGGTTGTGTTTAGTTCAGTAAGACGTCAGTGGGGTTGTGTTTCTTTCAGTATGACGTCTGTGGGGGTTGTGCTTAGTCAAGTATGATGTCAGTGGGGTTGTGTTCAGTTCAATCTGACGCCAGTGGGGGTTGTGTTTAGCTCTGTATGAAGTCAGTAGGGGTTGTGTTTAGTTCAGTATGACATCAGTGGGGGTTGTGTTAGGTCAGTATGAAGTCAGTGGGGGTTGTGTTTAGTTCAGTATGGTGTCAGTGGGGGTTGTGTTTAGTTCAGTTTGATGTATGTGGGGGTTGTGTTTAGTTCAGTATGACGTCAGTGGGGTTGTGTTTAGTTCAGTATGACATCAGTGGGGGTTGTGTTTAGTTCAGTATGCCGTCAGTGGGGGATGTGCTTTGTCAAGTATGAAATCAGTGGGGTTGTGTTCAGTTCAGTCTGACGCCATTGGGGGTTGTGGTTAGTTCAGTATGACGTCAGTGGGGGATGTGCTTAGTCAAGTATGAAATCAGTGGGGTTGTGTTCAGTTCAGTCTGACGCCAGTGGGGGTTGTGGTTAGTTCAGTATGACGTCAGTGGGGTTGTGTTTAGTTCAGTGTGACGTCAGTGGGGGTTGTGTTTAGTTCAGTATGAAGTCAGGGGGGGGTTGTGTGTAGTTCAGTATGATGTCAGTGAGGGTTGTGTTTAGTTCAGTATGAAGTGTGGGGGTTGTGTTTTGTTCAGTATGATGTCAGTGGGGGTTGTGTTTAGATCAGTTTGATGTCAGTGGGGGTAATGTAGTTCAGTATGATGTCAGTGGGGTTGTGTATTGTTCATTATGACGTCACTGGGGGTTGTGTTCAGTTCAGTATGACATCAGCGGGAATTGGGTTTAGTTCAGTATGATGTCAGTGGGGGTTGTGTTTTGTTCAATATGACATCAGTGGGGGTTTTGTTTAGTTCAGTATAATGTCAGTGGGGGTTGTGTTCAGTTCAGTATGACATTGTGGGGGTTGTTCACAGTTCAGTATGACGTCAGTGGGGGTTGTGTTAAGTTCAGAATGATGTCAGTGGTGGTTGTGTTTAGTTTTGATTGAAGTCAGTGGGGTTGTGTTTAGTTCAGTGTGACGTCAGTGGGGTTGTGTTTAGTTCAGTATGAAGTCAAGGGGGGGTTGTGTTTTGTTCAATATGACATCAGTGGGGGTTTTGTTTAGTTCAGTATAATGTCAGTGGGGGTTGTGTTCAGTTCAGTATGACATTGTGGGGGTTGTTCACAGTTCAGTATGACGTCAGTGGGGGTTGTGTTAAGTTCAGAATGATGTCAGTGGGGGTTGTGTTTAGTTTTGATTGAAGTCAGTGGGGTTGTGTTTAGTTCAGTGTGACGTCAGTGGTGTTGTGTTTAGTTCAGTATGAAGTCAGGGGGGGGGTTGTGTGTAGTTCAGTATGATGTCAGTGGGGGTTGCGTTTAGTTCAGTATGAAGTCAGTGGGGTTGTGTTCAGTTCAGTTTGATGTCAGTGGGGGTTGTGTTTAGTTCAGTGTGACGTCAGTGGGGGTTGTGCTTAGTTAAGTATGAAGTCAGTGGGGTTGTGTTCAGTTCAGTATGACGCCAGTGGGGGTTGTGTTGAGTTTAGTATAATGTCAGCAGGTGTTGTGTTTAGTTCAGTTTGATGTATGTGGTGGTTTTGTTACGTTCGGTATGAAGTCAGTGAGGGTTGTGTTTAGTTCAGTATGATGTCAGTGGGGGTTGTGTTTAGTTCAGTATGATGTCAGTGGGGGTTGTGTTGAGTTGAGATGGAAGTCAGTGGGGTTGTGTTTAGTTCAGTAAGACGTCAGTGGTGTTGTGTCTAGTTCAGTATGAAGTCAGTGGGGTTGTGTTTAGTTCAGTATGATGTCAGTGGGGGTTGTGTTTCTTTCAGTATGACGTCTGTGGGGGTTGTGCTTAGTCAAGTATGATGTCAGTGGGGTTGTGTTCAGTTCAATCTGACGTCAGTGGGGGTTGTGTTTAGTTCAGTATGACGTCAGTGGGGTTGTGTTTAGTTCAGTATGATGTCAGTGGGGTTGTGTTCAGTTCAATCTGACGCCAGTGGGGGTTGTGTTTAGCTCTGTATGAAGTCAGTGGGGGTTGTGTTTAGTTCAGTATGACATCAGTGGGGGTTGTGTTAGGTCAATATGAAGTCAGTGGGGGTTGTGTTTAGTTCAGTATGGTGTCAGTGGGGGTTGTGTTTAGTTCAGTTTGATGTATGTGGGGGTTGTGTTTAGTTCAGTATGAAGTCAGTGGGGGTTGTGTTTAGTTCAGTTTGATGTATGGGGGGGTTGTGTTTAATTCAGTATGACGTCAGTGAGGGTTGTATTTAGTTCAGTATGACGTCAGTGGGGGTTGTGTTCAGTTCAGTATGAAGTCAGTGGGGGTTGTGTTTAGTTCAGTATGGTGTCAGTGGGGGTTGTGTTTAGTTCAGTTTGATGTATGGGGGGGTTGTGTTTAATTCAGTATGACGTCAGTGAGGGTTGTGTTTAGTTCAGTATGACATCAGTGGGGGTTGTGTTTAGTTCAGTATGAAGTCAGTGGGGGTTGTGTTCAGTTCAGTATGAAGTCAGTGGGGGTTGTGTTTAGTTCAGTATGGTGTCAGTGGGGGTTGTGTTTAGTTCAGTTTGATGTATGGGGGGGTTGTGTTTAATTCAGTATGACGTCAGTGAGGGTTGTATTTAGTTCAGTATGACGTCAGTGGGGGTTGTGTTCAGTTCAGTTTGACGCCAGTGGGGGTTGTGGTTTGTTCAGTTTGACGCCAGTGGGGGTTGTGGTTAGTTCAGTTTGACGCCAGTGGGGGTTGTGGTTAGTTCGGTATGACATCAGTGGGGTTGTGTTTAGTTCAGTATGACGTCAGTGAGACTTGTGTTTAGTTCAGTATGAAATCAGTGGGGGTTGTGTTTAGTTCAGTATGATGTCAGTGGGGAATGTGTTTAGTTCATTATGAAGTCAGTATGGGATTGTGTTTAGTTCAGTAAGACATCAGTGGGGTTGTGTTTAGTTCAGTATGAAGTCAGTATGGGGTTGTGTTAGGTTCAGTATAAAGTCAGTGGGGGTTGTGTTTAATTTAGTATGATGTCAGTGGGGGCTGTGTTAGGATCAGTTTGACGTCAGTGGGGGTTGTGTTTTGTTCAGTAAGACGTCAGTGGGGTTGTGTTTAGTTTAGTATGACGTCAGTGAGACTTGTGTTTAGTTCAGTATGAAGTCAGTGAGGGTTGTGTTTAGTTCAGTATGAAGTCAGTGGGGTTGTGTTTAGTTCAGTATGAAATCAGTGGGGGTTGTGTTTAGTTCAGTATGAAGTCAGTGGGGATTGTGTTTAGTTCAGTATGAAGTCAGTGGGGGTTGTGTTTAGTTCAGTATGAAGTCAGTGAGGGTTGTGTTTAGTTCAGTATGAAATCATTGGGCTTGTGTTTAGTTCAGTATGAAGTCAGTGGGGGTTGTGTTTAGTTCAGTATGACGTCAGTGGCGGTTGTGTTTAGTTCAGTATGACGTCAGTGGGGGTTGGTTTAGTTCAGTATGACGTCAGTGGGGGTTGTGTTTAGTTCAGTATGAAGTCAGTGGGGTTGTGTTTAGTTCAGTATGACGTCAGTGGGGGTTGTGTTTAGTTCAGTATGACGTCAGTGGGGGTTGTGTTTAGTTCAGTATGACGTCAGTGGGGGTTGTATTCAGTTCCGTATGATATCAGTGCTCTTTATGCTGTGTCTGCAGTTTTTGTGATTCCCTGTAGAGGTTTTAGGTGTGCGTGTGTGTTTGAGCTCAGTACATTTTTCTGTGTGTGTGCATGCCTGTGCTTGCATTGATTTGTGTGTGTCTGTGTTTATGTAAATGTCTGCCTGTGTTTGTTTTTTTGTGCATGTATTTGTGAGCAGTTCCTTTGGCTCTGTGCTGAGGTGACACTGCTGATAGCCCCCAGCGTAACTGCAGCAACATATGTTCCTTTAATAATTCAGCTGCACATTGCATAAGAGTCCACTGGTCCCCCAGAACAAAACAGAACAGAAGAGAGTGATCAGATGGGAGATTGGCAGCCTGTGGGCTAGGTTGGAGGAGAGAGAGGGACCTCCAGGGGACATGGACAGAGAGCTGCTGGTCCCTCCTCTACCTCCTCACCTAGCCAGGATCAACCAGGCCAGATGACAGGGTGATGAAGGAGCCTATGGGGCTAATAGCAGGCCTGTGATGGAATATATGATTTGTAGAGGGATAATGTGTTACTGTGTTTATTGAAGAGGGATACAGAATCTATTTCAGAGGCATACAGAATCTATTTCAGAGGCATACAGAATCTATTTCAGACACATACAGAATCTGTTTCAGACACATACAGAATCTATTTCAGAGGCATACAGAATTTATTTCAGAGGCATACCGAATCTATTTCAGAGGCATACCGAATCTATTTCAGAGGCATACAGAATCTATTTCAGAGGCATACAGAATCTATTTCAGACACATACAGAATCTATTTCAGAGGCATACAGAATCTATTTCAGAGGCATACAGAATCTATTTCAGAGGCATACAGAATCTATTTCAGACACATACAGAATCTATTTCAGAGGCATACAGAAATGATTTCAGAGGCATACATAAATGATTTCATAGGCATACAGAAATGATTTCAGAGGCAAACAGAAACTATTTCAGAGGCATACAAGATCTATTTCAGAGGCATACAGAAATGATTTCAGAGGCATACAGAAATTATTTCAGAGGCAAACAGAAACTATTTCAGAGGCATACAAGATCTATTTCAGAGGGATGCAGTATACAGGACGACCATGGAGAATGAGAAGGATGGAAGGAGTCGTGAAGATTAGGATGAGTAGTGAAGGATGAGCTGTACTGTTTATGATGGTGATGATGAGGGCCATGGGACTGGGAGAGAGAGTGAGTGAGAGAGTGAGTGAGAGAGTAAGTGAGAGAGTGAGTGAGAGAGTGAGAGAGTGAGAGAGTGAGAGAGTGAGTGAGTGAGTGAGTGAGAGAGTGAGTGAGAGAGTGAGAGAGTGAGAGTGTGAGCGAGAGTGAGCGAGAGTATGAGAGAGAGAGTGAGAGAGAGTGAGCGAGAGAGAGTGAGCGAGAGAGAGTGAGCGAGAGTGTGAGAGAGAGAGAAGGATAGTAGGAGAAGAGGAGGGGAGATACTGTATAGTACAGTGTGGGATACAGAGGAAGACAGATGGGAGATGGGAGATGAGAGAGAGAGAGAGAGAGAGAGAGAGAGAGAGAGAGAGAGAGAGAGAGAGAGAGAGAGAGAGAGAGAGAGAGAGAGAGAGAGAGAGAGAGAGAGAGAGAGAGAGAGAGAGAGAGAGAGAGAGTTATATAACAACCACAGGTCTGTGTGTTAACGTGATCTTCTCCCTGGAAGCAATGAAGAGAAGATATTGACTTTGGAAGGGAGAAACTGCAGCGCGATTAGAACTAGGGACTGGGGCTATGGAACAAGAGAGATAGGGGGAGAGAGTGAGCCAGAGAGAAAGAAAGGGAGAATGAACAGGGAGGGAGAGGTTGAGAGATACAGTGCCTTCAGAAAGTATTCACACCCCTTGACTTATTCCACATTTTGTTGTGTTACAACCTGAATTCAAAATGTATTGAGTATTTGTTTTTATCTCAGCTATCTACCCCCCATAATGACAATGTGAAAACATGTTTTTAGAAATGTTTGTCAATGTATTGAAAATGAAATACAGAAATATCTAACTTACAAAAGTATTCGCACCCCTGAGTCAATAGTTTGTGGGAGCACCTTTGGCAGCAATTTAAGCTGTGAGTTTTTCTGGGTATGTCTCTAAGAGCTTTTCACACCTGGATTGTGCAACATTTGCCCATTATTATTTTCAAAATTCTTCAAGCTCTGTCACCTTGGTTGTTTCTCATAGCTAGACAACCAGTTTCAGGTCTTGCCATAGATTTTCAAGTAGATTTAAGTCAAAACTGTAACTCGGCCACTCAAGAACATTTACTGTCTTCTTGGTAAGCAACTCCAATGTAGATTCGGTCGTCTGTTTAAGGTTATTCTCCTGCTGTAAGGTGAATTAATCTCCCAGTGTCTGGTGGAAAGCAGACTGAACCAAGTTTTTCTCTAGGATTTCTCCTGTGCTTAGCTCCATTCCGCTTCTTTTTTATCCTGAAAAACTCCCCAGTCCTTAACAAGTATACCCATAACACGATGCAGCCACCACTATGCTTGAAAATATGGAGAGTGGTACTGTATTGGATTTGCCCCAAACACACACTTTATATTCAGGACAAAAACTTTTCCAATTTTTTTGCAATATTACTTTAGTGCCTTGTTGCAAACAGGATGCATGTTTAAGAATATTTGTATTCTATACAGGCTTCCTTCTTTTCACTCTGTCAATTGGGTTAGTATTGTATTGTGGAGTAACTACAATGTTGTTGATCCACCCACAATTTTCTCCTATCACAGCCATTAAACTCTGTAACTGTTTTAAAATCACCTTTGGTCTTATGGTGAAATCCCTGAGTGGTTTCCTTCCTCTACAGCAACTGAGTTATGAAGGACACCTTTATCTTTGTAGTGACTGGGTGTATTGATACACATTCCAAATTGTAATTAATAACTTCACCATGCTCAAAGGGATATTCAATGCCTGCTTTTTTTTACCCACCTACCAATAGGTGCCCTTCTTTTAAAGGCATTGGAAAACCTCCTTGGTCTTTGTGGTTGAATCTGTGTTTGAAATTACCTGCTGGACTAAGGGACCTCACAGATAATTTTATGTGTAGAGTACAGAGATGAGGCAGTCATTCAAAAATCATGTTAAACACTACTATTGCACACAGTGTGAGTCCATGCAATGTATTATATGACTTGTTAAACATTTGTTTTCTCCTATTTAGGCATGCCATAACAAAGGGGTTGAATACTTATTGACTTGTAAATTGAAAAACATAATTCCACTTTGACATTATGGGGTATTGTGTGTAAGCCAGTGACATTTCTGAAGGCACTGTAGAACATCTGATAGATGTAGAGCACAAGGCAGTTCACAGAATTGTCAATTTAAAGACATTTTGCCCATTTATACATTACTAATGTAGCTAACATTAGATGTAGCTAACCTTGCCTCGATTCGGCAGTCTTATCCAGATCATCATAACATTTGTAGTTCTTTATGACAGCCACATTATAAGCTAATTAAAGTTTCATTTTGTGGGGGTAAATACAGGCAAATATAATGATAAAAGTAATCTTGTCCTTGAGAGATTATTCCATGGAGGGAAGTTTTCTGTGTCTGCGAGTTTTCGCTTCTCCGCTGTACTTGATTGATTAAGGTCACCTGGTTGTCTAGGTCTTAATTTAAAGGAAAAAACTAAAACCAGAAGACATTAGGCCCTCCATGGAATGTGTTTGACACCCCTGTTCTAATGCCGCTTAAAGGGAAAGTAAGTGAAAGTAATCAGATTACGTTACTGAGTTTGTGCGATGATTAAAAATAGCACAAAGAAGAAGATATAAGGATCATTTACACTGAACAAAAATATGAACGCAACATGTAAAGTGTTGGTCCCATGTTTCATGTGCTGAAATAAAAATCCCATAAATGTTCCATACACTGTCAGATTTTGTGCACAAATTTGTTTACGTCCCTCTTAGTGAGCATTTCTCCTTTGGCAAGAAAATCCATCCACCTGACAGGTGTGGTATATCAAGAAGCTCATTAAACAGCATGATCATTACACAGGTGCACCTGTGAGTTGAGGTGCAAAGAGAAAGCCATATCTCAGACTGGCCAATAAAAAGAAAAGATTAAGATGGGCAAAAGAACACAGACACTGGACAGAGAAGCTCTGCCTAGAAGGCCAGCATCCCGGAGTCGCCTCCTCAACTGTTGACGTTGAGACTGGTGTTTTGCAGGTAATATTTAATGAAGCTGCCAGTTGAGGACTTTTGAGGCGTCTGTTTCTCAAACTAGACACTCCAATGTACTTGTCCTCTTGTTCAGTTGTGCACCAAGGCCTCCCACTCCTCTTTCTATTCTGGTTAGAGACAGTTTGCACTGTTCTGTGAAGGGAGTAGTACACAGCGTTGTACGAGATCTTCAGTTTCTTGGCTATTTCTCGCATGGAATAGCCTTCATTTCTCAGAACAAGAATAGACTGACGAGTTTCAGAAGAAAGTTATTTGTTTCTGGTCATTTTGCTGATGCTCCAGATACATAACTAGTCTAAAGAAGACCAGTTTTATTGCTTCTTTAAACAGAACAACAGTTTTCAGCTGTGCTAACATAATTGTGAAAGGGTTTTCTAATGATCAATTAGCCTTTTAAAATGATAAACTTGGATTAGCTAACACAACGTGCCATTGGAACACAGGAGTGATGGTTGCTGATAATGGGTCTCTGTACGCCTATGTAGATATTCCTTTAAAAATCAGCCGTTTCCAGCTACAATAGTCATTTACAACATTAACAATGTCTACACTGTATTTCTGATCAATTTTATGTTATTTTAATGGACAAAAAAATTAGCTTTTCTTTCAAAAACAAGGACATTTCTAGGTGACCGCAATTTTTTGAACGGCAGTGTGTACAGTATGAGGCTGTGGTTGTGTATTTGTGGGAACTTTATATCTCAGTTCTCTGTCAGTACAGTCAGTGTGTATCTGTATAAACGTGTGTGTGATTTTATCTCCACCCAAGCAATAACCTTGTGGAAAAGTCAATGTGAGGGTTTTCCCAAGCATACTTGGTACATATAGATATATGTGACTAATGATACAAACATGTGGAAGGATGATCAGCCAAGTGGATTTTCCCCTTAGGCTTGTACAAGCTTGTTTTGCTAACCTGGGGGAGTAGAGCCAGCTGCTTCAACGCTAAACCTCTCTACGCGGCCTCTCTGGCTTCCTCCCTCTGTCTATTTCTAGCTCTCTCTCTCTGTTTCTTTTGCTTTCTCCTTGGCCTTGCATTCTGCCTCTGTGAGAGTTCCTTTTCATCATAGAAATCAGAGAAACACACTACTTCTCTCCCTCCCTCATTATCTCTCTCTCTCTCTCTCTCTCTCTCTCTCTCTCTATATTTATTTTTATTTTTATCAAATCTATGAAATAACACACATGGAATCATGTAGTAACCAAAAAAGGGTTAAACAAATCAAAATATATTTTACATTTGAGATTTAATGGCAGCTTTGTCTAGTACTGTATAAATAAATAAATCAATATTTATACAGTGCGGAGGCAATAATAAATATATATATTATATATATTTATTTATTTATTTATTTATACAGTACTAGACAAAGCTGCCATTAAGGCAAAGGGTGGCTACTTCAAAGAATCTCAAATGTAAAATATATTTCGATTTGTTTAACCCCTTTTTGGTTACTACATGATTCCATATGTGTTATTTCATAGATTTGATAAAAATAAAAATAAAGAAAAACCCTGGAATGAGTGGGTGTGTCCAAACTTTTGACTGGTACTGTATATTTCCCTCCTTCACTCTCAGTGCTGGCTCTACCCCAGCTCCATCACCTGATCCCTGATGGTGAGGTCACCAGTATTAAGATCAACCATGAGCCCTCGGAGCCCCTGGCCATCAGCATCGTGGGGGGCAACGAGACCCCCCTGGTGCGTATCCTCATCCAGGACATCTACAGGGAGGGGGTAATCGCCCGGGACGGACGCCTGCTGCCCGGAGACATAATACTCAAGGTCAGTTTTTGTTCAAAGTAAGGTGGAATACTATTCGGCATGTATGTGACAGGGGCGGCAGGTAGCCTAGTGGTGAAGAATGTTGGACCAGTAACTGGCAGGTCACTGGTTCGAATCCACAAGTTGGAAAGGTGGAAAAATGTGCCGTTCTGCCCACTCCCCGGGCACCTCCGCAGCTCTTTGATTCAGAGAGGTTGGGTTAAATGTGGAAGACATATTTCGGTCAAATGCATTCAGTTGTGCAACTGACTAGGTATCCCATTTCCCTGTATGTGTTGTGTGTTTGAATTTCTCATCACAGCATATAATCTGTGACTTAACTCCACATCTCCCTCTCATCTTCAGGTGAATGGCATAGACATCAGCAATGTGCCCCACTGCTACGCCCTGGCCACCCTCAAACAGCCTTGCCAGCTGCTGCGACTCACAGTGCTGAGAGAGCAGCGCCACCGTTACCGCTCACACTCCGGGCACCACGGGCACCCCCACGACGCAGCCGGGGGCTATCCGCCTCATGGCCTCCCCCATAGCCAACCCTTGAGGGACGACAGCATCCACGTGGTCCTCGCTAAGAGCACCCCAGAGGAGCAGCTGGGCATCAAGCTGGTGAGACGACCAGAGGAACATGGAGTCTTTATCTTCCACCTGCTGGAGGGCGGCCTGGCGGCACACGACGGGCAGCTCAGCGTCAACGACCGTGTCCTCGCCATCAATGGACACGACCTGCGCTACGGAGCACCAGAACACGCCGCTTTACTCATCCAGGTCAGTCTGCAGGGGTTAGAGGTTAGGGAGCATTGGTTGGTTGTGGTTTACAATAGTTGGTAATGGTATGTATTTCTTGTCTCTGGGTCCTGTGATATTATGGCTAATAGTGGTGTGTGGTTCTGGTTAATTGCACTCTGTTGGCTGTCCATTGAGGTTAATTGTGGTTAATTGTTGTGTGTCTGTGGTCGACTGGGCACTGCTCTACTGCTTGGCTGAGGCTCTGCTTCTTGGTGGATGCTGGGTAATTGCGGTGGTGTGTTTCTGGTTGACTGTGGGATGTAGCTATAGCTGTGCTCTCTGGGTTTTTGTCTGAGGAGACTGGTTTGCTCTTGGGGTTCTCTGAGGACCCAACATGACACACAGCAGATTGTTGTTCTCAGAGATTAAGAACTGGCTGGAAACCGATTAAATTAGTCAAATTAAGGCGATAATGAGCTGGACTGGGTAATTTAGGAGGCAGCTCTGCGGCACAGAGAGCACAGGCACTCTCAAATGAGCAACACGGGAGGGCGAGCTGTGTGTGTGTACTCACAAATGTGTGTGCATGTGCCTGCGAGTGTATGTGCGAGAGTGTGCATGTTCATCCGAGTGAACGAGGGAGTGAGTCGCTGTGTGAGTGGGTGGACATACAGCCTGAAAAAGAGACAAAAGAGAGTAATAAAGAGCATGAAAAAGAAAGTTAGAGGAAAGGTTGAGAGGTGAAAAATACAGATTGTTAGAAAAATAAGTTTAAAGGTGAGTTTTTGAGTTGAAGTTGGAAAAGTCATAGTGAGAGCGTGAGGGCAGCAGAGAGACTGCAGTATTATGAGAGAGAAGAGAAGAGAAAATGGGGGTGAGTCACACTAAACAGGCTGCTTCCTGAAGCAAGTTAAAGGGTGCAATTGAAATGTGTGTGTGAGTGAGAGTGTTTTGTACACCACACTTGTTTATTATTTGTGTAAACCTCTCAGAGGTAATAAATGTTTTACATATTTTACAGCCTGGCCAAGCTCTGTGTGGGTGATTTTTCCCCCCCTTGAGCTGTCTTAAGGGGTTGGTAGGAGGAGGTATAAAATGTAATAAAAGGAGGTATAAACACAGGTTTACCTCAGGGCATTTCTATGTATGAGCACCAACATGTGAAGTTCATAGGATTATTTCAAATTGGGTGTCAAGTGAAAGCTACGGGAGAAATTAAGGCATTGATGCATAAAATTCCAACTGAAAAAATATGCAAAAGTAAAGGCTTTGATTTCTGAATAGACCGATGGAAACGGGGTCTTAGAAAACATCTATGTAACGTGCGTTGTTTGAAGGAGACCAAGGCGCAGCGTAATTTGTGGTCATCATATTTATTTAAATGAGAACCAGCAACAAAATAACAAAGAGAAACCAAAACGAACGTACCGTTCCGTAGGCTACAAGAGCTGTACAAAAACAAGATCCCACAACATAGGTGGGAAAAAAGGCTACCTAAGTATGATTCCCAATCAGAGACAACGATAGACAGCTGCCTCTGATTGGGAACCACACTCGGCCAAACACAAAGAAATACAAAACATAGAATGCCCACCCCACATTACACCCTGACCTCACCAAATAGAGAAATAAAACGTCTCTCTAAGGTCAGGGCGTGACAATCTACCAGAAATGAATGCAATTCATGATGTAATTCCTTTACCGTAATTCCATTACCGGGTGTAAGTCCACTTCACTTACTGTCGTAAAATAACAAAAAATATTTTCTTTTCAAACTCAAGGTGCCATGTCATACAGTAGCTTACAACACATTATTTCTGCAGACGTGGTCACATAAAAACCTAAGGGAGATTTTACCAAAGTTTGCTTCTGCACAGTTCTTCCACAAAATAAATGTTTGTAAATGTTAGTCTAAATTGTTAAAAAATAGTCCTTGTGCATGTTGTATGGTTTGTTAAACTTTGAAATCAATGCTTTTTGTTTGGCATACATTTTAAAGTGAAAGAAATTAGTCAAAGCGTTCCATTATCATGGAATTGCCGCTCATACTCTACCCTCAATATAGCATCTGGGATGAGAATGATGGGCCTGTTTGAGCTGTTATAGTTTCTGTGTCTGAGTCTAGTTATGTGGCAGTGAAGTATTAAGTGCTTGTTTGGATATCTGGATCAACTTCAGTGAAGCTGTATTCAATGTTTATTTATGGGGCTCAACCATGATATTCTTCTACAAAGTGACTGTTTTTAGTTTGTCACTCTTTTTTAATTGCTATGTGTGTCTGTCTGGTTCTGAGCTTGGTTGTGTTTGTCTGTTTGTCTCCTGTAGGCGAGTGAGGAGCAGGTACACTTCATAGTGTCTCGTCAGATCTGTTTACCCACGCCTGACATTCTGCAGGAGGCTCCATGGGGCATGGACGGCCCCCCTCCATACTCCCCAGTGGACATGGAGCATACGCTACTGGTTAGCTATGCATAAAATGCATGACGCACGCACAAGCATAGGCACACACACAAACAAACACAAAAACACAGACACAGGTTTGTTTGAAGAGCTTTTCTTGAGGTTATACACACACTAAAACCCCAGACTTTGAGCTCTATTCAATCCGTATTGCGAAGTTCAGCATTACAGCATGATTGAAATGTAAAGGCAATGTTCCTGCATTAGCGGAGACAGCATTTACGGGAAACGCTGCATATGTCGGCTCAATCGGAAATTACCTTAACATATATATTGCGCAATCTGTAATGCTTCAGCGATACAGACTGAAAGAGCTCTTTGTATTCCTGCCTCTTCTTATCATGTTAAATATTCCTTTTTATGTGAAAATGATCCTGAGCCGTACTATTCTTCCATCAAAGAGGACCGTGTCATCCCTGACTGTGCCAAAGTGTTCCGCTCCTCTCAGAGAGCCATGTGCGTTTTCCCAGAGCAGCCGCCTCTCTCTCTCTGAGCCTATTATCCATGAAGAAAACATCGTCAGGATGTACACACCTCCACGCTAAAACAGGATTTTCTCCAGCTCATTATTGGAGCTGACGAATTCCGTTGTTCTGATGATGATCAACTTCACAGCTCTCGTCTCGCTTTCTTCTCACTTTCTCTATTTGAGGTGCTAATTCTCTCAGACACATTGTTAAAACTGGAGAATGTGTGACGCCAGAGTGGAGTGGTACTGTATTCTTCAGGTAAAGTCCTTGGCATCAAAGCTAGTTGAGAGAGAATGAGGCTGTAATAGAAAGAACCCTGCAGAGATAGCAGGTAGCAACAATAACAACGTATTATCATTCTGAGATAAGCTAAGCCACCTTCAGCAGGACTATAGATCATATTTAGACTAAATCTAACCAGACCTTTATATTGTGATGTAATATTGGTCTTAAAGCCCCCATGCAGTCTTTGTAATTGTATTTTAAATCATCACTGGATGTCTAATAAATCACTGTCTGTGTTCATTTAATGAAAAAAACATTACGAACACCTGCTCTTTCCATGACATAGACTGACCAGGTGAATCCAGGTAAAAGCTATGATCCCTTATGGATGTCACCTGTTAAATCCACTTCAATCACTGTAGATAAAGGGGAGGAGACAGGTGAAATAATTATTTTTAAGCATTGAGACTATTGAGACATGGATTGTGTATGTGTGCCATTCAGAGAGTAAATGCCTTTGAACGGGGTATGGTAGTAGGCACCAGTTTGAGTGTGTCAAGAACATGCTCAACAGTTCCCTGTGTGTATCAAGAATGGTCCACCACCCAAAGGAAATCCAGCCAACTTGACACAACTGTGGGAAGCATTGGAGTCAACATGGAACGCTTTCAATACCTTGTAGTGTCCATGCCCTGGCGAATTGAGGCTGTTCTGAGGGAAAACAGGGGTGCAACTCAATATTAGGAAGATGTTCCTAATGTTTTGTACACTCAGTATTTATTGTTCTTCTTTGGCCCTTGAAATGCTCAGACTGATAGGATGGTCTAGAGCACACCCCCTTACACAGATGAACAGTCAGTCAATGGTCTATTATAATCAGATCACATTGTGACATCATGATGTGGGACAAAAGTTCCATCCCACCTGAACAGGCTGAAATTCCAGATACATTTTATTTTTGTTCAAACAGAGGTGCATTCAACAAGACTTCTGTTTGTGAACGCTCACGGCGAACTATGTTTGTTTTCAACAGATTCTTTCTGGTAAAACAATGGATAGAACACGTAAAATGTTGATTTTAGCTGCAGCTTCTGCAATAATCGATGACTCTTTAGACTCTAGTACTAATGTCACGTAGTGGCTACTTATTTTAGTGTGTATTGACAAGAAAAAGTGAGCATCCGATTGGAAGACTTAAGGGTTATGTGGAGGAAGTCATCCCTCGATACAACGACTTTGCCTTTCGATCTCATTTTATGATGAGCCAAGAAACCTTGCAGGTAATTTGCATGTGTAGATGATCTCGTTGTTTAGATTAAACTAGCCTAAATAAAGTTGTGTCACAAAAATCCCCAATGATGTAGCTAGCTAACGTTATCTATAAGCACGAATGCATCCCACTCTTAGTTAATTGACCAACCAGACAGCTGTGTGTGTGGGGTGTACAGTCAACCAACCAGACAGCTGTGTGTGTGGGGTGTACAGTCAACCAACCAGACGGCTGTACATTAAGCATATTATTTATACGGCCCCTTATCTATCGACAGTTGCACAAAGGGGAAATAATTAAAATGTTAAAAAATTAAGTACAATGTAGCCTATAATGAATAATACATCATTGTATCATTGCTATTTGCCTCTGTCTTACACACAGAACAAAGGCAGGACAAAACTCTAAGATGACAAAATCCAATTTTGCTGTTTTTCAGATATTGCGTGAGGAACTCATCCCTCTGGTTCCATACAGAGGAGAACTACTGGAGGATTGTGTGTTGGCCTCTCTCTGGCTGTTGGCCAACTGCTCCAAATAGTAGATGGCCAGAACCAGCTGATGCCCACCTACCTCAAGTGGCCAACACCCACCCAGTTTTCAGTTCTGGAGGCAAATAGTTACAGGGTATCAGAGGGTTCCCTGGTGTGATTGGGTGCATAGATGGCACCCACATTACCATCAGGGGGCCCTCAGAACATCGGGATGCCTACACTAACCGAAAAGCAAGCCCAGCTTCCAGCTGCAAGCTGTATGAGACAGCCAACTTCGCTGGGAAACGCTGGTTCTGTGCATGATGCAGGGTGTACAGGACCTAGATGCCCACCCTCTTATCCCCTAAGCCTGGATCTTATTGTCCCACTCAGGGACAATGGTCACCCAGTGGACGACCACAAGCGATTCAATGCAATCCACGGCTCCACCCGAGTCCAGATCGAGAGATCCGTTGGCCTCTTAAAGTGCATTTGGAGGAGGCTCCAACATCTTGACATGCTGCTGCTGTAGAAGATTCCAGATGTCCTCGCCAGTGCCTGTGCCCTCCACAAAATGGCCCTCATCCATGAGGGCATCACAGAGGACTTGGATGAGGACTATGTTGTGGCACAGGCACGTAACATCGAGCCAGTCCCTAATCATGCAGACAACAGAGTGGCTCTACGTAACCAGGCTGCCCAGAAGAGGGACAACAAAATGGGCCGGCTCTAAACAATAAAATAATTGTTGATGCACGATGGAGAAAATTGTTCTGGTGTCCATTTCTTTAAGAAATAGCACTTTTAATGGTTTAGATTAAATAAATAAAAATGTAATAGACTAACTTTATTCCAGAATGAACTTGAATAGAGAACAAAAAAATAACTGACAGAGAAAATGTAATACTTTTTTAATGATATTGTATTCATGAATAACACGAATATACAATTTTGAAACATAACTGATTTGCTAGACTTTAAAACATACTCACTGCTTATTCCAAAACTAATTTGCTTCAATAACAATCACTGCTCATTGAAAAAAACATTTACTTCAATTAAAAATCACTGCTCACTCAAACTGTTTTCACTGCTCATTCAATAAAAACTATTTACTTACATTTTCACAATCATTGCTCAGTGATACGCTGCAAAGCATGAGTAAACTTTTCCAAGAGAGAGTTCCTGTCTTGCTGAATCTGGGTGCTATGTCTGCAGGCTGAGCATTTCCTTAATTTTCGCCTCGACGGTTGCGGTCACACTTTTCTTGGTTGACCTTTTAGGTTCTCATGGGCTGTGTGTGGGTGTCAGTGTGAGGAATGTGAAGGTTGGGTGCTGTATGTGCTCGTGGTTGTGTGTGGGTGGAGTTTTTGGGGTGTTTGTCAGTGTGAGGAGGGTAAGAGTTGGGTGTGCAGTTTTTGTGGATGTAAGTTGGAATTTTGTGGTCTGCAGGTGTATGTAGGTGGAGGTGTTGGGATGTGTGTCAGTGAACAAAGAAACAAGACCTCCTCCTTGGCCGGTTTTCGTATGACTGTTGAGGATAGCCTTATACCTGAGTAAAAACACACGCAAGATGCAAGACCTCTTAGATGCAAGACATCTTAGATGCAAAAGCATAGTACAAACTGATCTAGCTAGCGCCTAGCGGCTAAAAAAGGCAAATTATGCTCTCTTAATCTCAAGATTATATATGCATTCCTAATTACATCAAAACATCATTACACATGTTGGTCTGTATTAAACTGATACATAAATATTCAGTTGAACAATCGAAAATAGATTGCAATACATACAGGTGTCTAAGGCTCTATTTACTGTTGCATGTCTGCCACTGCACCACATATCCATTGCTCTGTTTTTTGGCCACCATACACCATGCCTCCTTCTCCTTGATAACAGGGCTCTCAAACTTCTCCTCTATTAGTGACAGCACTGCTGAGTGAGTCCACTGAAATCCACCTGATTTATACATAGCTGCTTTAAAACTTAACACTCCACTTGAGCCTCCCCGTACTGAATAGAAATCTATAAACTGTATGTTACAGCTAGCCAACACTAATAATAATTGTGGGATGTGTTCCTGTTATTCAGTGGTCTGTTTAATACAGAGAGACTGGTCTGAGAGCTACAGTACGTGCATGGACAGGTTCAAACCTGAGAAGAACCATGCCTCCCCTAACCACTGATACAGGATCAGATTTATTTAACCTCTTAATTGTTAACTTTAGGATTGTGTGAATGTAGTTACATGTCCCCCCTGTATGGGGTCTCAAGGTGATCGAGTTAGCTAATACATAGCTACTGTGTTAAATCCAGATATAGATAACTAGTCTTCATAACTTGACAACAATATTGTGTAACACCTAACCACAGATGAAAGGGGAAACTATTACGCTAGCTAGGTAACTTAGTTAGATCGCATAATGTAGCTAACGTTAATCCTCACCTATGCTTTTCTCCATCATCGATATCCAATTCTTGATCAACAAGAAAATTAACATTTGGGTATCTAGTTAAGTAATGACACACTTGCTATAATGATTTTGTGATAGTAGCTAGGCTACTGTACAAGTTGGCGTAGATGGCAAACTACCTTTTAAACCAGTAGCCCGACTATCTTGTTGTGCATCTCCTCGCCTTGCCAAGACGAGGGTCAAATAAGATGGAAAAACAAAAACAATGTGAAAAACAAATAGAAGCAATGAAGAAAAACCATACATGATTCATATAATGTCTATAACGTGTAGTTATTCAATACATACAGTATGTAAATAATATAAATTTACTTAAACCCAGTCAATTTTCTGTTCACCGCACACTACCTCTTCGGGCTGTTAGCTTATGTGTGCGAACGTTTGCCACAAACTGCATTTAAAAATAAATTATGTTCACGAGCTTAAGCTAACATTAGCAAACTTTTGCAAACTATTCCCCTTGTTGAACGTGCCTTAGCTCTTACACAAAAAGGGCATTATCATTGTTTTCACAATTTCAGAGTGATATTTCGACCATGGGTTTAACTACACTGCCCCCTTAATGAAGTTGGCTTCATATTGTGTTTTAATATTGGTTGGCTTCTAGTGGCTGTGTTTGTGTCTGTTGGAGGGAAACCAAGCCAAGCCTAGGAAGGAACTCCATGGCCGTCAGCAATCCTTGTTTTACTGGAAGAAAAACAGGACCATACTGTACAATTCTTTAATTTCAACACAGGCACAGAGATACAATTACAGACACAAAAATACACTCACACACACACATTCTCACACAAAACACAAGAAAACACACTGGACACAAACAAACAACACCGATAAACACTCATTATTACAGTTTAACCCTTAACACCAATAAACACTCTATTGTAAACACAAATCTATTTCAGTTTAACCCTTAACATTTCTCACATTGCACCCCTCCCCTCTGTCTTGTCCCCTCTGCAGGACTCATGTGAGAAGCCGGCATGTTATGAGAAGACGGTGACGCTGGCCAAGGAGCCCCATGACTCCCTGGGGATGACAGTGGCAGGGGGCATGTCCTCCCGCGGCTGGGACCTCCCTGTCTACGTCACTAACGTCGACCCCAACGGAGTGGTGGGACAGGAGGGATCTATCCGCAAAGGTACCAGCCTGGTGATAAACCTTAAACACCACAGTCTCAAACACACTCATACAATTATACACACTCACACAGTCTCTCTCTCTCTTTCACTCTCACTCAGTCATACAGTAAATCAAATCCAATGTTCTGGCAGGGAATTTAGCTGAATTGCTCCAATATTGACTTTGATAGTTTCTCTGTTCCATGCAGTCCCTGCTGGTCTTCATGATGCCAGAGCTGGTACTGCAGACAGGCGTCATGTGTGTGTGACATGTCCCTTGTGTAGAACAGACAGGGTGATTGAGAAGAAACACTCAAATTCCTGTTTCATTACCAAGCTTATTTATTCAACAGGAAACGCAGGGGTGGTTACTGTTCAGGGCTCGCCAAATTAAGTATAACACACACACCCACCGACACACACAACCACTGACACACACACAAACACACACCACACTCAGATTTTGTTAAGTAGGTTCCAGAGGAAATGACAGGCTGCATTTTATCAGCTCATTATACAAAATCAGTCAACTCTGAAATAGACCAAACACAAACAGACTCCCAAAATGATTGGATACACTTGTGGCAGGCCTGTTACGGTTATATACTGCAGTGTGTGAGAGTATAGGTGTGTGTGTGTGTTTGGGTGTCTGGGTGTGGGATGTCAGAACATCTGAGGGAGCGCTCTGTGCCGGGCCAGACATCAAAGGGCAGTGGAGGCATTTAAACCCAGAACTACTCATCCTAGGGATCCGCCTCAGATAACCACAGTACAGAGAGACCAGACCAGGGTGTACCACCTTCTGAATACACAATACTCTACATCTGTGTGTGTGTGTGTGAGTGAGTGAGACAGGTAGAGTATGATATTTAGTGTTATTCCCCTAGCCTTTATCAAAAGCATAATTCTGAGTCTGTATTCCTGTGCATTCCTGTGTGTATCAGTAACATGCATATGTTTGTGTATACAGCTGTCTACATAATAATTAACCAGATTGTACCCTAGCGTGTGTGTGAATTTGCATAGTGCATCCTAATCAAAGGGGGTGGATGTTGTCCTTTGAGCGAGCCTCCACTCCAGATAGCAGCTGGCTGTGCAGTGTGCTGCGGTGCAGTGCTATGTGTACAGCACTGTCTAAGCCCACTTTGATTATCTGGAAGTTATTTGGTCCCACTGCTTTGTGTTCCTGCGAGAGAAGATTGAATATTCAATAGGCAGACGAGACGAGTCCTTGTCCCTGGGAACTTTTGCTTTTGAAAGGCATCAGAATCAGACAGTGGTCAGGGCAACAACACTGTGCTAAGTGGTGCTGTGTTCTGTCCTCCCCTCTGCCTGCAGGTGACATCCTGCTGAACGTTAACGGACTGGACCTGACGGGGGTGACGCGGGGCGAGGCTGTGGCCAACCTGAAGAACACCACCTCCCCCGTGGTGCTCAAGGTCCTGGAGATGAGGCCTCCGGAGGAGAGCCAGCCAGAGTTCCCCTCGCCACCCTCGCCCACCGACAGCACCAAGCAAAGCCTTGCAAAGCTGCCACACACCGATGACTACTCCCCACTGTGGGTGTCATGGTTGCAGCTGCCCAGGTGAGTAGCAGTACCCCTCAGCTAGCCTTCCTATTCTATATCTCAGAAACCTTGCGCTTATCTTGTTCTACTAGCACCATCTTTGCTGATAACTTCTATATTGAGGAAAAATGTACTATGACTGTGATATGTGGTCTCACCTAGCTATCTTAAGATGAATCTACTAACTGTAAGTCGCTCTGGATAAGAGCGTCTGCTAAATGACTAAAATGTCATATGCACAAATGTTCTCTTCTCCAATCTCAGCCTCTTCTGACCTGATCAGCTCAGTGTTTGACTGGGCCAGATGGGAGAGGAGGAATGATAATTATATACACTACACTCACAATGTTAAGGACACAGTCTTAACCATACGGTTGCCCAGACACCAATAGCCTCTGTTTGGCATATTTTTTAAGCCCCCTTTGACAGAACAATGTACTTAATGAGTTGATGAACATAGTTAGGTGTTGGCTTGCTACTTGAGTGAAGGCCCTTAATGAAAAGCACTAGCCAACAGATATGGAAGGGTACAGAGAGACCTAAAGAGGTAACAGGCTACATTACAAGGCCGATATGGGACAGAGGGAAGGGGAGAAGGAGGGTGATGACAGGATTAAGCAATAAGGCCCGAGGGGGTGTGGTATATAGCCAATATACCACGGCTAAGGGATGTTCTTACGCATGATGCAACATGGAGTGCCTGGATACAGCCCTTAGTCGTGGTATATTGGCCATATACGACAAACCCCCGAGGTACCTTATTGCTATTATAAACAGGTTACCAACGTAATTAGACCAATAAAAATACATGTTTCGTCATACACTTGGTATATGGTCTGATATACCACGGCTGTCAGCCAATCATCATTCAGAGCTCAAACCACCCAGTTCATAATGATGAATAGACACTAGTGTATACCGCGTCTGGCCTTCTCGCCATGGCCTTCAGTCTCTTGCTCATCCTCTTCCTCACATCCCAGTCTCAGAAAGTGGTCACTGACACTCTCCATCATTCTCTTTTAAACGGCTTACCTTGCCATCTTTAAAGTTGATTTGCTCATCAGACAAATCTTCCCATCTCCTGGGGTGTGATGTGTGGCAGAGTTGTTGGATTGAGGGATTAAACCCCTTCTATGTCTCTCGTTTGGATAGAGTTCAGATTCTGGCAGAGTGAGGGATATGCCCAGGGATGCAAACTGGTGAGTGCCCAAAAAGGTGATACTTTTTTTTTGCACAGAAACATGCAAAAAATCCCTGCTAGGGAGAAATGCAGGTTTTAACTAATTAAACAACAAAGAAAATGATCTACATGATCAGTCTCTGTGTGTAAAATAAAAAGTGGTTAATGTGAACCTAACTCACAGCTAAAGAATGTAAGGAAAGCAACCCAATGTTATTTGTTGCCTAGACTTACTGCACATGACACTCAAGTCTTGAGAAAAAAACAATACACTAATATTGCAGTTAGCCATGACAGCCTTTATAATAGAACACTTGTGACCACACACACACACATCTAAATATTGCACTTGGGAAAAAAGTAGAAATAGAATGAAACAAACAGGCATTCTATTTTCACTCTATTATAGTGGCCACTACAGTAGACATCGATCAAGTGCACAAGGCTACATGTGTGCAAAAATAACGTTCACTGAGTAAAAAATGTAATAATCCCCCCTCACTCACACAAAAGTGTTACTGTCAATTTCAACACAACAAAAGCAATATCTTTGGGATACACTGCACGTTATTACATTGTTCACTTTCTGCCTGTGGACATCTGTTCTACAATGTGCCAGCAGAGCATGATACCTTTTTTTGGCATAATTGATCTCTTTCAGGCAGAGAGTACACCTGGCATACACCTTTAGATCCACTGTATTAAAACAGGGAAAGTGTGTGGTGTTTCTTTCACCTCTATTGGCCTACAGCATAAGTCAGGCCCAGCTCCAGCTACACTTGATCCCTGAATCCACTTGTTCAACAAGCAACACCTCATTTTCACCAAATTCTCTCATTCTGAAAATTAACCACATACTGTAGAGGGAAAAAATTAGTTCACAGATAGTAGTTAGTTCGTTAGCTAGTTAACATTTCACACAGATTGCCAGGGTCCAGTAAGCAACTAACGCGTTATTACTTTAGGAGCGGCAGGAGTCGTATACCAGTTAATATTATAGCGTATTGGTTAGGTTACTAACGTTAGCTCATCTGATGTTGTAACGTTAGCTAGCTAGCTGTCTGACTTTATTAGCCAGCTAATTTTCAAACAGTAAACTCAATTATTTGATCAGCTAAGTTGGCTAATGTTGCTCAACATTTCTCTGGCTAGCTAACAGAGAATTCGATCCAGCTACTATAGCAAGATACTTAACAATGGTAACAATAATTGTTCCACCACACTTTCTCCCTCACCTTAAACTTTTCAAATGCCAGTGGTTTTTCGGTTACAGCTCATGAAGCACACTTCATCACCTTCTCACCCATCTCTGTGGTCAGGCTTCTCACCTACCTCTTCGTTATCGTTCAGGGATGCACTGCTGTAACTGGCAAACTGCCTTTGCACCCTACGCTGTCTTTCCAGAGCGTACGCAGATTCTGTAACAAGCAAATTGGTTGTCTCTTCTTTCTTCAGTCGCGTGTTGCATTCTGTTGTTAAGTGAACGATTGGCTGAACCTTGGATACAGCCAGTATTGCTCCAAACGCGCATCACTCGTTCAACCAAACATGCATCATTCGTTCGCTTACAAACGCGCATCACTCGTTTGCTTACAAACGCGCGTCACTCGTTTACAGCCAGTAGTGATCCAAAGTCCCCCCCCAAAACTTTTATTCTTAGTTTGCATCCCTGGGTATGTCCATTTCTCTACAGATCTGCCACTGCTGCTATAAAAACCTGCCCTTACTGTAATTATTAATTTTTTTAACTACTGGAGTAAAATAGAAACTAAATTTCTCCCCAACCGGCAAAATTGATTAGAAAAGTGAAAACCAACTAGTGATTCACCATGGGAATTCAGTCCAAATGGGCAACAGTTCCAACAGGATTTGAATGTAATTTTCACTCACCCCCGGGCAGTGTGAGAGACTGATTATAAAATCCCTCCCTTCTCAGCACTGTATTTTCACAGCTCTGCCTCACCTGGGAGGAAAAGCCATGTCTCCATTCTCATTGAATGACAGCCAAGCCGTTGTTTTTTTATGACAGACTGCCACGGGACTCTGCAATCTCACTGCTGCATATGTGCACACAGTACAGGATGGGCACACATTTGAATGCTGGCAGCAGTCTAGAGATTTCCTAATCCCCCTTTTTGTCCCTTGCAGGCACCTGTACTGCTGCAAAGACATTGTGCTGCGCCGGAGCACCTCAGGCAGCCTGGGCTTCAGCATCGTGGGGGGGCAGGAGGAGGTCAACTGCAATCAGTCCTTCTTCATCCGTTCCATCGTGGAGGGCACACCAGCCTACAACGACGGCAGGATACGGTACAGACAACTAAACCTATATCTCACACACTGGCCAGAGGACCTATATCACTGCATGTTTGCTGAATCTTCTATTTTTCTGTGACAAATTATATCCAGTATTTACCTTATCGTTACAGTAGTCTTGTATTTACACACTGCTAGCATTGCTATATGGGCCTCCTTTACTATACTGAGTCCATCTCTATGGTTGTTAAACCCTGCATTAACCCCCCCCCCTGTTCTGTGTGTGTAGATGTGGGGACATTCTGCTGGAGGTGAATGGCAAGAGTACGTGGGGGATGACCCACACAGCCCTGGTGCGTCTGCTGAAGGAGCTGCGGGGCAGAATCACCCTGACCATCGTGTCCTGGCCCGGAACTCTGCTGTAGCCCCGCTGCAGCCACAGGGAGGGGCCAACACTGACCCAGGAATGTGGGCGGAGCTTTTAACTGGATTACAACGCTGAGCCCTACCGTATGGGATGGGCTTTCACTAGTGATGTAGCTATGGAAGGCGGACCTTAAGAACCCTGACACCTGATGGACAGCTGAGACTTTGTCAGGAGTTCAGAGGAGGCCAACCATCCATGTGACTGGAATTTGACCAAACCTCCCAGAGACACTGAGCTGGGAGGAGCTGGATCTGTGGCCCTACCCCTGGGATGTTCGGAGCATTCTGATTGGAGGAGAGGCTTGTTCGATGACAATGCATCCAATGAGGGGGGTGGGTGGTTGGGAGGGGACACAAGTTGCCAATTCCATTGGTTCTATGTTAGAGTATGCATTTAATTGGACTCACATTTCTTTATTGTAAATGTTGGCTATCTAAAAAAAATACTGATTCAAGCAATTGTACTATGTTTCTATTTCTTTCAATGTTTGTTTGATGGCCTTTCAATATAGGCTTTATTACGTTTGTACTAACAGTGGTTATCATCTTCATCTGTTGGACTGAAGACACATTGCCAAGTAGCCGTTTGTGTTGAGATGTTTTCAGAAGCTGTTGCTAAATTATCAAAACACGGGCAAAAGTATAGTAAAAAAAACTAAGTAAAAATGTGTTCATAATCTGTTAAAAGTAATATTAAGGTGACATCGTGGAGGCCTTACTGATTTTCCTACTTTTGAAAAAAAAAAAAACCTGACTTGGTTTCTGTGTGTTTCCGTGGATGTGTCTGGTCTAGGGCCATTTAACGCGGTTCTGTCACATGCTTCGGCCTGCGTAGTATATCTGATGGTACCTTTGGCAAAATAATCAATAAAGTCATTGGAAAAGGACACTTGTCTGAGAGCTTTGGCAAGGGTTGGGGGTTTGGGTTCATGTTAAATGACCTGGGATAAGATATTATTTAGCACAGCTCACTGAAATTCTAACTATTCAGCTGAGGTCCAGTCAGCTCCTTTATCCAAACCTATCTCTTAAATGCAACAAAACAAACTCCTCTCTCAGGTGAGACAAAATATACAGGTTGTATTCAACGTAAACATAAAACAATTATTAGTTTTTTCACCTTCAAAGTAAACTAAAACATATTAATATCAAGAGAAGCCATCCAGTCTCTGACAGGTTAAACAGAACGCATGAGGGTCACACCGGGGCCTCCTATTGGCTGGTGAGAGTCACTGTGGGCTCAGATAGGTTGGCTGTCCCCCTCCTTACTCTCATGTCTTCTCCTGCTGCTACTGTTAACAGATGCAGACAATCACTGGTTGCTTACACTGTCTACCTCAACAATGTGTGTAGGAGTGTGTGTGTTGTACCTGCGTGAGACTGCATGTCTCCCCTCTTAGTCTCTGTCTCTCTTCTCTCAGTGTCTCATCTCCCCGTAGTCCCTGTACCGGTGCCACTTCTCCTCACTGCAACAACAACTCACTGGTCAATAACCACAAACACTGCTTCCTCACTGGACATCACTGAAACAGTCTTCTTGTTGGACAATGGAAACTAGAGAGTGGCAGAAGTAGTGCGATAAGCCAGGTAACATTCTGTTGTCCCATTTTCTCTGCTCTCTCTCCTCGTGTGTTGCAGGGTCATTTCTGTAGAAATGCTGGGCCCAGGGGACCAGATGATAGCAGCACCTTTACCCACAAGGCTCTCTGTTTGGCCTTAGTTTAATAGCATCCTGTGGTGAACACAAAGCCCACCTCTGTCCTCCTGTGACCTTTAGATGAAAGCACCACCCACCCCCCATCTCCTCTGGGCTCAACAAACAGCTCCATTATTTACTGGAGAACTCCTGGTCCCACAGGGCCACACTCTTTCACACCATCATTCACTAATCCCCCCCCCCCCCCCCCCCCCCAGCACTCTCTTTGTCACACACGGACACATGTACGCGCACACACACGGTGGAGGGGTATTTTATGCTGGACATAGTGACAGAAACTGAAACAGACGTGCACCTCCAGTCTCTTAAAGTGTCAGTTTCTCTAAGTAGAGAGAATACACATGTGCATTAACTTTACAAATAGACACATATGGTGCTCAAAAGCCATCTGACATAGACAGCTCATCCAATTGGAACGTGAAAAACACCCTTGCCAAAGCAGAGAGAAAAGAGAAGAGAGAGCAGGGGAGTTGAAGGACTCATTAAATATTTGGGCACTGGGAGTTCTCTTAGCAGCGGGAGTGCAGACCTGAGGGCCTGTTTGCAGTCTTCCACAGTTGTTAGCACTAACACACTTATACCCACTTCACACAGAGTCACTGTCACTGAATGAAGAAGTGTTCGTTTCCTAGTGCAGGTTTCATACAGGAAAACATTGTAAGTGTATGCAAGAGAATGAGCTATGTGTTCCTCTAAGCCTGGGGATCAAGAATGTGTTTCCAAATTCAGTCTCTATTAACACTATTAACACAGAAAGAGAACGTTTGTGTCACTTACATATTGGTTACCATTAATAACACCCAGAACACTAATACAATCCCTGTGTGTGTGTGTGTGTGTGTGTGTGTGTGTGTGTGTGTGTGTGTGTGTGTGTGTGTGTGTGTGTGTGTGTGTGTGTGTGTGTTTGTGTGTGTGTGTGTGTGACGCGCTGCCAGCTGGAGAGATGACAAGCCCCTCCATACTGAGCTACAGGGATGAGATGAGATCACATTCAGAGGACAAGTGTTCACCAAATGGCCAGCCAGCTGCCCGGGCTGCCTGCACCGGCCAGAAGAGACAGAGAGGGAGAGATTGAAGGAGGGATGTGTCAGTGAGTCTGAATGTGTGAGGGTGTCTTTGGGAGGGTGGAGTGGGACAGTTCTGTGTTGCATTAGCCAGAGTGTAAGCCTAGGTGCTAACTCCCAAACACCAGAGGCTGGTGCCCAGAGAGGGCTGTCCCAGTCAGGATGTAACTCAGAGGGTATCAGTGGTGCTAAGCAGAGCCCTTTAAAGAGCAGTATGTAACCAGAACACATGCCACTGACACCTCTACATACGCCAGAAGGGATGAGCCTCTACTCTGCTAGCAACATACACACAGAAAATGTAATTCACTACTTAAATGTTCATACTGAAAATAGACACCGTCGGTAGACTTTCATGTACCCAATATGAATCATGCCATGTGATCAGAATGAAGGGCGTGCACATTATGGTTGAATGGCGGGAACCAGGTTACCGAGATTTACCGCCTAAAACCACTCCCTTTTCCCGGGATAAATAACTGAGAGAAACCGGTAAATTATAATAAATTATTTATATGAACAGCATGGCGTGAAATGGAACTGTTCAAATATATGCAATGTCTAAAGCTGGCTTCTTTAAGCTGGGGACAGACAGCCCATCTCAGTATGGAGTGTAGTTCACAATGCATGTAGAACGATCATCTCATCATGGTAACTTTTCTTTTGTGACAGGTAGGCCTACATTTGCTAATATAAAGACCGAATGCGCATCTAATTTACACATCTCAATCTGGCTTTCGGGGGTCACCTTGTTTTTTTATTGCAGCTGCAGAGTTTTAAAACAGCCTATCACTCGAATATCGTTGCTTTATCGTGCATGCACAAACACTCTCTCGCAGTCTTTCTCTCGTTCCATCAACTCAAATATATAGCCTTATATATAGATGTCCTAGCCTATCTCTTTCAGGTAATACATTCAATGCAGTATTAGCCTTATATTTAGCTAATTAATGATGGGTTATGCATAATAAGTTTCTAACTTATAGCTTCTGTCTCTTGCGCAATACACACGTACCTGTGCTTCGCTGGCCTCTCCTTAAAAAGCGCTCCTTAGCTCTTGGAGTCCCATGCAGGAAAAGCTGGACTAGAATATTGGTATTGGTATTTCTTATACCAATAGACTATTCGAAGAGGGACGCAAGCTCTTTTTTGCTGAATGTTAAATACAGCCGCCAATAGAACTCACCGGTAGTTTGAAAGAAGAGCAACGACAGTAGGCTAAAGCAGTTATTTATTCAGACCCATAACCATTCAATCTTCGTGAAGAGAAGTGAAAGCCTTCTGCATCTAATTTTTGTCTAATATTATTCAAGGATGTCATCAGAATGACAACAAAATGTATTTCATTTAACTGTTGAAAGCGAGGAATGAATGAAGCAACAATAGAGAGAGAGGAGGTAGGCTAATACCATTAAGGGAAATATTATGAAAAGGTATATATACGTCAGCCTACTAATTATACAAATAGGGCCTATTATATTTCCAAATTAAAATCGAATCATGTGCTGCACTAGAAACGCATGTTCTCCTCTGCTCTATCATGACATTATTCCAGTCAATATAAAACAACACAGTACAGTAATACAGTTCACACTAAAAAAACAAAGCTTACTGGAGCTAGTTTAATTTATTTAACCAAGAGATCATATATCTAGCTACATCTATGGGGTTTTAAGTTTTTATGACGTGCATAATGTGCAGTAGCCGATATCATATATGTATTGGATAACGACACAATAATTTGGGCTATTTGGGGCTTGGGCTCATTAAATGTTGTTAATGTAGGTCTCCTAAAATGTATTGAATATATGATTCAGGTAGCATCAGGTCTGAATGTTCATGTTGATCAAAGCCCTAATCAAATCCAGACATATGTACTGTATATGCTTTTGAATGACACACCGAATTACCTGGGAGAAAAGTGATATAATCTCAGGCTGGAACATTTGTAAAATACTGGGAAAATATTCAACCCTAGTGCGCACACACCCCAACACCCTGGAGGTCTTAACATCCTAGGAGAGAGACAGGTAAACTGGAGCTCTCCATGGGGACCAGAACAGAACCACAGTGCCAGATCTGTCTGTCTGTCCCAGTGGGCCCGTCACACACATGGCTGTCCCTCCCTCCCTGACTTCCTCCTCTCCTCCTGTGGTTACATCACAGCTTCCCAGCTGCCCATATGTCCCACTTCCCTCATATAACCTGGAACACAGCTGTCCCCAATATGATCCTCAGCACGACCCACTGCAGCAAAGAGTTGAGACAGAGAGACACTAGATTAAGAAGAACATAGTCATAGCGTGTGTAGGAGGGAGAGTGTGAATGTGTAGGTTGATAAGCTGCATGATATTGTGGGCATGAGGAGGAGTGTGAGTAAGAGGCAAGAGGCCGTATGTGTGTCATACTTGGCATTTGTCCGAGTTGATATGAATTAATGACACATCTAGCTACTGGTCAACCTGAGTGTGCTGTGTAAATGTATGGCGTGTGTGTGTGCGTTAGGGCCGGGACGATACCAGTATCGCGATACGTGTTAGTATCATGGCAAGGAAACAAAATATGCCGCGGATTTAACTTCTTTAGGAAAACAGCCCTAATGTTGGAAACAAACATCATTATTTTGTCCTCCAGAGTCAAAATTTTATCCCCTTTTCTCCCCAATTTTTCGTCGTATCCAATCGCTAGTAATTACTATCTTGTCTCATCGCTACAACTCCCGTACGGGCTCGGGAGAGACGAAGGTCGAAAGTCATGCGTCCTCCGAAGCACAACCCAACCAAGCCGCACTGCTTCTTAACACAGCGCGCCTCCAACCCGGAAGCCAGCCGCACCAATGTGTCGGAGGAAACACCGTGCACCCGCCCCCCTCGGTTAGCGCGCACTGCGCCCGGCCCGCCACAGGAGTCGCTGGAGCGCGATAAGACAAGGATATCCCTACCGGCCAAACCCTCCCTAACCCGGACGACGCTAAGCCAATTGTGCGTCGCCCCACGGACCTCCCGGTCGCGGCCGGCTGCGACAGAGCCTGGGCGCGAACCCAGACTCTGGTGGCGCAGCATAGCACTGCGATGCAGTGCTCTAGACCACTGCGCCACCCGGGAGGCTAAATGTTTTTATTTTTAAAGCTATAGCACACAATAGTTTACATACAGCATTAAAGAAAAAAGAGTTTAGTCTGCTGTCACACCCTGATCTGTTTCACCTGTTCCTGTGATTGTCTCCAACCCCTCCAGGTGTCGCTTATTTTCCCCAGTGTATTTATCTCTGTGTTTCCTGTCTCTCTGTGCCAGTTCGTCTTGTATGTTTAGTCAAGTCAACCAGCATGTTTTTCCCGTACTCCTTTTCTATTCTCATTTTATAGTCCTCCCGGTTCTGACCCCTGCCTGGCTCTGGACTACTTTCCCGCCTGCCTAATCATCCTGCCTGCCCTGACCTTGATTCTGCCTGCCCTTCGGTACCCATTGGACTCTGATCTGGTTTTGACCTTTTTGCCTGTCCACGACCATTCTCTTGCCTACTCCTTTGGATTAATAAACATTGTAATACTCCAACCATCTGCCTCCTGTGTCTGCATCTGTGCCATGATATCTGCTTTGTGTTTTCATTTTTGCCATGGAAGAAATAATGCGATACTGGTATCATCCCAGCCCTTCTGTGTGTGTGAGCCCTTCTGTGTGTGTACGGTGTGTGTGAGCCCTACTGTGTGTGTACTGTACGGTGTGTGTGAGCCCTACTGTGTGTGTACGTTGTGTGTGAGCCCTACTGTGTGTGTACTGTACGGTGTGTGTTTGTGCATGGCACATGTGTTTGGATCACATGGGTGCTGGTCATCAGCAGAGAGCTCTAGTACAGAGAAGACAGACGGGGCTCATCTATAAGAGAGCAGCAGAGACCCTGCACAGATCTACTGGAAAACACTGGGACATTTGGTTGAAAGAATATAACTTTCTCTATATTGCATTCTGCAGCTCCTTCACTGACTGAATGTGTTGTTATCTCTCCATCTCTACCCATTCCTCTTGCTGGCCCCTCAACACCAGACAGCCTGTGTGTTTTGTTATAGTTCCTTCTCTTTCCCAGCTCTATTCTGCCCCCTGTGGCGGCAGCAGCTCTAGAGCAGACAACCAGGGGTTCCACCCACTACCCAACTCCTACCGCAGTGCCAGAGCCAGTACAACACCCCTGCACCTCCCCTCCACTTCCCCAACACTAGCACCTGACACCCCTCTAGTCTAGAGGACTGCAGACAGTGTTCCTCTCCTGTCTATTCTCTCCTCTTTCCTTCTCCTCTGATTTCTCTTCTCTCGCTCCCTCCTCTGCTGTCGCTTTCTCTCTGCCTGCTGCACATGTGTGAGGGAATGCCAGGCCAGACTGGTAAAATGGACCAGCACATACAGTACTTCAGCACCCAGCAGCCTACAGTATTACAGCTGGCAGGACTGGATCAGCTCAGACCTGTCTGCACTCTGCACTGTCCCACAGTGGAGTCAATGGAGTGTGTGGTGAGAGGATGAGAGAGAGGTGGCCCATAGGGAGGACAGAGAGAGAGTGAAGAATTAAGTGTTTACTAAGGAGAAAACTTGAGACAGAGAGGGCAAAAGAGTAAAGTGTAGATAATTGATTAACATATACAGTGGGGCAAAAAAGTATTTAGTCAGCCACCAATTGTGCAAGTTCTCCCACTTAAAAAGACCAACGAAGGAGTGGCTTCGTAAGAAGCATTTCAAGGTCCTGGAGTGGCCTAGCCAGTCTCCAGATCTCAACCCCATAGAAAATCTTTGGAGGGAGTTGAAAGTCCGTGTTGCCCAGCAACAGCCCCAAAACATCACTGCTCTAGAGGAGATCTGCATGGAGGAATGGGCCAAAATACCAGCAACAGTGTGTGAAAACCTTGTGAAGACTTACAGAAAACGTTTGACCTCTATCATTGCCAACAAAGGGTTAATAACAAAGTATTGAGATAAACTTTTGTTATTGACCAAATACTTATTTTCCACCATAATTTGCAAATAAATTCATTAAAAATCCTACAATATGATTTTCTGGATTTTTTTTCTCATTTTGTCTGTCATAGTTGAAGTGTACCTATGATGAAAATTACAGGCCTCTCTCATCTTTTTAAGTGGGAGAACTTGCACAATTGGTGGCTGACTAAATACTTTTTTGCCCCACTGTATTTCATGATAACAAGCACTTAAATTGCATTATTATCATGGTGTTTCCATAAAGAGTCCTAGTGCCAATACTGAGGTAAAACCTCCTTCTCAGATTATCACTCACCTGTTGACAGCCTGGAAATAAGGGCTGTGCTCCCTCTCCCTTTCTTTCTAATGTCCGTGTTCTCTGGTTTTGGCTCTTTCCTTGTGGCGCTCTCACTCGCTATCCCGCCGTGCATAGTATTCCCAGGCCTTGGGACTGTCCAATACTCCGGCTCAGGAGGCTGCTGCGGCACCCGGGGGAGGAGGAGGAGGATACACACCTGAGGGGCAAAAGGCGAGCCAGTCAGCTGATTCTATTATTCACCTGCACATGAGTGTTCAGCCTCCAATAAAAATGTGAAAAAAATGACAATGACTTATCTAGAAGTCATTATGCAGTGAGGACAGCTTTATGAGCCATTTTAACTTTCTGAGAGGAAACTTAACAATGAAAGCTCAATAAATGAACAATGTAACTTCAGAGTGTAGTGCTTCATCAAAACAAATTTTCATCAAAATCTTTCAAACAGCATATTTAGGACACACAGCAGAGGCACAAACACCCCAATCTAACTCAAACAGCATATTTAGAACAGGTAGCTGAGCCCACTGTAGGAGGGAAAGGGAACAAATCAAAGTTGTGTTCAAATTATTTAGCAGACTTCTGAGTATTTTTTCAATATGGCAAAACATCTCAGACCCTTCCCTTACACCTAACACACAGCTCAAGATGTTTTGGCCAATTTTCTTATGAAAGAAATATCCTCATTTCCCAAGTCCCATGAAAGTTGGGAAAAATGTCAGAGAAAGCAGGAAGGCAGGAAATAGTGTGAATGACTGAGTGCGGGTTATTCCACTGAAGTAACCTCCTAATGTCTCATTATAACACATAGCTCCAGAGGCATCACTGGCAACACATTGACCTTTACATCTTTGCCATTAGTGTTGTTGAGGTTGTGAAAATGTCTGTATTACAAATAGGCATCTTTGCTCATGCTATTTTCTGCACAGAACTGTTGAGTTAAAGGTCAATATCATTTGTTGAAATATCATTTGTTGAAATATCATTTGTAATAGTTCCTTCTCTTTCCCAGCTCTATTTTATTAAAAAAAAAATGATTTCACCTTTATTTAACCAGGTAAGTCAGTTGAGAACAAGTTCTCATTTACAACTGCGACCTGGCCAAGATAAAGCAAAGCAGTGCGACACAAACAACAACACAGAGTTACACATGGAATAAACAAACGTACACAAAATAACACAAAATAAAAAAAGTCTATATACAATGTGTGCAAATGGCGTGAGGAGGTAAGGCAATAAATAGGCCATAGTAGCGAAGTAATTACAATTTAGCAAAGAAACACTGGAGTGATAGATTTGCAGGTGATGATGTGCAAGTAGAAATACTGGTGTGCAAAAGAGCAAAAAGTTAATAAAAACAATATGGGGATGAGGTAGGTAGATTGGATGGGCTATTTACAGATGGGCAGGGTACAGCTGCAGTGATCGGTTAGCTGCTCAGATAGCTGATGTTTAAAGTTAGTGAGGGAGATATAAGTCTCCAACTTCAGTGATTTTTGCAACTCGTTCCAGTCATTGGCAGCAGAGAACTGGAAGGAAAGGCGGCCAAAGAGGTGTTGGCTTTGGGGATGACCAGTGAGATATACCTGCTGGAGCGCATGCTATGGGTGGGTGTTGTTATCGTGACCAGTGAGCTGGGATAAGGCGGAGCTTTACCTAGCAAAGACTTGGCGACAAATATGAAGCGAGGGCCAGCCGACGAGAGCATACAGGTCGCAGTGGTGGGTGGTATAAGAGGCTTTGGTGACAAAACGGATGGCACTGTGATCGACTGCATCCAGTTTGCTGAGTAGAGTGTTGGAGGTAGAGTGTTGGAGTGTTGGAGTCAGTTTTACGTGGGTATGTTTGGCGGCGTGAGTGAAGGAGGCTTTGCTGTGAAATAGGAAGCCGATTATAGATTTAATTTTGGATTGAAGATGCTTAATATGAGTCTGAAAGGAGAGTTTAGAGTCTAGCCAGACACCTAGGTATTTGTAGTTGTCCATATATTCTAAGTCAGAACCGTTCAGAGTAGTGATGCTGGTCGGGCGGGCGGGTGTGGGCAGCAATCGGTTGAAAAGCATGCATTTAGTTTTACTAGCGTTTAAGAGCAGTTTGAGGCCACGGAAGGAGTGTTGTATGGCATTGAAGCTCGTTTGGAGGTTTGTTAACACAGTGTCCAAAGAAGAGGCAGATGTATACAGAATGGTGTCATCTGCGTAGAGGTGGATCAGGGAATCACCCGCAGCAAGAGCGACATCGTTGATATTTACAGAGAAAAGAGTTGGCCCGAGAATTGAACCCTGTGGTACCCCCATAGAGACTGCCAGAGGTCCGGACAACAGGCCCTCCGATTTGACACACTGAACTCTATCTGAGAAGTAGTTGGTGAACCAGGCGAGGCAGTCATTTGAGAAACCAAGGCTGCTGAGTCTGCCGATAAGAATGCGGTGATTGACAGAGTCGAAAGCCTTGGCCAGGTCGATGAAGACGGCTGCACAGTACTGTCTTTTATCGATGGTGGTTATGATATCGTTTAATACCTTGAGCGTTGCTGAGGTGCACCCGTGACCAGCTCGGAAACCGGATTGCACAGCGGAGAAGGTACGGTGGGATTCGAAATGGTCAGTGATCTGTTTATTAACTTGGCTTTCGAAGACTTAACCTTTCACGAGCCTCTACCCCGGGTCCGGGATCACCCCCCACCCCCCCCACACACTAATTAGCATAGCTAGCATAGCTTCAAAAGTAGATAGTAGCATCTAAATATCATTAAATCACAAGTCCAAGACACCAGATGAAAGATACAGATCTTGTGAATAAAGCCACCATTTCAGATTTTTAAAATGTTTTACAGGGAAGACAAAATATGTAAATCTATTAGCTAAACACGTTAGCAAAATACACCACTATTCTAACTCCATCAGTTTCTTACTCCTTCAGGTGCTATCACCAATTCGGCTCAACTAAGATATTGATAGCCAATAACCTATAAAAAAAAACATCAGATGACAGTCTGATAACATATTCATGGTATAGGATAGTTTTTGTTAGAAAAAAGTGCATATTTCAGGTAGAAATCACAGTTTACAATTGCACCGACCATCACAAATCCACTAGAATTACTAGATAGAGCAACGTGTATGACCAATTTACTCATCATAAAACATTTCATAAGAATAGACAAAGCATAGCAATGGAAAGACCCAGATCTTGTGATTCCAGACAATATTTCAGATTTTCTAAGCGTTTTACAGCGAAAACACAATAAATCGATAAGTTAGCATACCACATGTGAAAACGTTACCAGAGCATCGATTCCAGCCAAAGAGCGCTATAACGTAATCACCGCCAAAAGATATTAATTTTTTCACTAACCTTCTCAGAATTCTTCCGATGACACTCCTGTAACATCATTTTACAACATACATATACAGTTTGTTCGAAAAGGTGCATATTTAGCCATACAAAACCGTGGTTACACAATAAAAATACTAGGAAATCAAGCCTCAATATGTCTGACGTCATCTATCAGAGTGATCTAGTTTAATTGAAAGCTAATCATATACTTGACTAAAAAATACAGGGTAGACAGGAATCGAAAGACAAATTAGTTCTTAATGCAACCGCTGATTTACATTTTTAAAAGTATCCTTACTTTTCAATACAGGGTTCGCCAGGTGAAGCTATACCAAACAAAATGGCGAAATATGCGTTTAAAATATTTCGACAGAAACACGGTTTATCATATTAAATATTGCTTACTTTGAGCTGATCTTCCATCATATTCTTGGGCAATGTATCCTTTCTATGTTATAAACGTCTTTTGGTCGATAGATGTCCTCTGTCCTTCGAAATGTCCACCACCAACGACCGACACCCCGAAACGTTTCCAAAGCTAAAAAGGGCACGACAAATAAATTCCTCAAAATCGCACTAAACGGATATAAATTGCTATAAAACGGTTCAAATTAACTACATTATGATGTTTTTAACAACTATAACGACTGAAAACATGACCGGAGAAATATCACTCTCTAAAAAACGATTTGGAACGAGGCAAGTCCGATGGCCTTCACGCTTCAGGCGCACGATGAGAAAGGGGGGTCTCTGTACATTTTGGGCTTTTATAATGGCTGGGAATATCCCATCGAGTTCATTGAAAACGTGATGACGTACAGACACCCAGAGGAAGACGTAGGCAGTGTCGGTTTCTTCATAGCATTCACTGTCGCCTTAAAAACAGACCCCAGATCAGAGGGAAAAATTTCTGAAATCTGAACCCTGTCATGAAAAGTGCTGTAGAAATTGTTCTGTACCACTCAGAGACAAAATTTCAACTCCTATAGAAACTATAGACTGTTTTCTATCCAATAATAACAATAATATGCATATTGTACGATCAAGAATTTAGCACGAGGCAGTTTAATTTGGAGACACAAATATGCTAATGCGGAACAGCACCCCCTATAGTTGCAAGAAGTTAAGAAAGGCAGGGCAGGATGGATATAGGTCTGTAACAGTTTGGGTCTAGAGTGTAACCCCCTTTGAAGAGGGGGATGACCGCGGCAGCTTTCCAATCTTTAGGGATCTCGGACGATACGAAAGAGAGATTGAACAGACTGGTAGAGGTTGCAACAATGGCGGCGGATCATTTTAGAAAGAGAGGGTCCAGATTGTCTAGCCCAGCTGATTTGTACAGGTCCAGGTTTTGCAGCTCTTTCAGAACATCTGCTATCTGGATTTGGGTGAAGGAGAAGCTGGGGAGGCTTGTGCAAGTAGCTGCGGGGGGTGCGGTGCTGTTGGCCGGGGTAGCCAGGAGGAAAACATGGCCAAACGTAGAGAAATGCTTATTGAAATTCTCGATTATTGTGGATTTATCTGTGGTGACAGTATTTCCTAGCCGCAGTGCAGTGGGCAGCTGGGAGGAGGTGCTCTTATTCTCCATGGACTTTACAGTGTCCCAAAACTTTTTGGAGTTAGAGCTACAGGATGCAAATTTCTGTTTGAAAAAGCTAGCCTTTGTTTTCCTGACTGACTGCGTGTATTGGTTCCTGACTTCCCTGAAAAGTTGCATCTCGCGGGGACTATTCGATGCTAGTGCAGTCCGCCACATGATTGTTTTGTGCTGGTTGAGGGCAGTCAGGTCTGGAGTGAACCAAGGGCTATATCTGTTCTTAGTTAAAAAAAAATTTTTAAAGGGGCATGCTTATTTAAGATGGTGAGGAAATTACTTTTAAAGAACGACCAGGCATCCTCTACCGACGAGATGAGGTCAATATCCTTCCAGGATACCTGGGCCAGGTCGTTTAGAAAGGCCTGCTCGCAGAAGTGTATTATGGAGCATTTGACAGTGATGAGGGGTGGTTGTTTGATCGCGGATCCATAGCGGATGCAGGCAATGAGGCAGTGATCGCTGAGATCCTGATTGAAAACAGCAGAGGTGTATTTGGAGGGCAAGTTGGTCAGGATAATACCTATGAGGGTGCCCATGTTTACGGATTTAGGGTTGTACCTGGTGGTTTCCTTGATAATTTGTGTGAGATTGAGGGCATCTATCTTAGATTGTAGGACTGCTGGGGTGTTAAGCATATCCCAGTTAGGTCACCTAACAGAACAAACTCTGAAGATAGATGGGGGGCAATCAATTCACATATGGTGTCCAGGGCACAGCTGGGAGCTGAGGGGGGTCTATAACAGGCGGCAACAGTGAGAGACTTATTTCTGGAGAGATACATTTTTTAAATTAGAAGCTCGAACTGTTTGGGCATAGACCTGGAAAGTATGACAGAACTTTGCAAGCTATCTCTGCAGTAGATTAAAACTCCTCCCCCTTTGGCAGTTCTATCTTGATGGAAAATGTTGTAGTTTGGTATGGAAATCTCAGAATTTTTGGTGGCCTTCCTAAACCATGATTCACACTGCTAGATGTGAATGTGAAATCCTCTATAATTTCCACTCCCTGTACTCTAGGAGAGGCTACCTGAAGGGAAGGTGGGGTACGGTGGAGCTAAGCGACCATCATAGCCTTCAGAGCATCCACTGGTAGGGAGAAGGTCACATATCATAATCACACACACATCTACACACAAACAACCACACAAACCAGAGTACACAACACCCAGTCCACTCTAGGAGGAACACATTTATATTCTCATGTGCCTCTGATTAGACTTTTCATCCTCATCTTTTGATAATTCAGTACTGTATCTATTTTAAACCTGGACGGACATAACAGCAGAATAATTGCTACAGTATACAGTTGAACGCTCCATGGGAAATTAAAAACAGGATTGTGGTGGTCCTTGATGGCTGGAGTTGGTCTAGGATTTTGTTGTCCAATGGTCTAATAGGCCACGTAGACCTTATGTTCAGTTCACCCCTCAAACCTCTGGTTGACACCACACGTGGCCGAATAGTGGCTCGCTCACACATTCTACAACACATATGGAAAACTTGAGGCAAACATTCACTTCATAGATAAATTAAGAACAAATAGAGTCTAACAATTGGACTGAGAGTAGCCAGTCAGCCTTTGGCAGTCAGAACACACAACGCAGGAAGTCATTCATTTTAATGTGCGATACAAGAAAGGCGAATAAACTTAAGGTGTAAAAAAAAGAAAAGAAGGTAAGGGTCTGGTAACTTAAATGATCAAAGAGCTTTTCCAAATTCAGAGTTCCATTTCCCTCCTGTTTGATGTGACTGGCTCGTTGTCAAGGCGCAGCACATGCCTGCCAACCAGGGATGAGGAGGCGGGAGTGTATTACTGATATTGGCAGGGTCCTCTGCCCATCCGCACCGCCACGGCCTGGCGCCATTCCCGCTTAGTTCAAACTAAAAACTTCAGTACAGGCTGAAGGTGAAGTGGGTGTTCGAGGCCTGTCCAAGAGGACTGCTTCCCACCAGGTGTGTGTCCAAACACACGTATCTATAAATACTCTGGCAGAGATGGTGCCCAACCTCCCGTCTGTTCCCTCTTTCAGGCCTGGCCAGCTTCTCTCTGTGGAACGACTTGTAAATGAGGACCAGTGGTAGAAGGCTGATGGATGGGTCTATTTGTGAATGGATATATGCAGGATGAGTTGGCTGTGGCCCTTACAGCTGGGGATCATTACTGTGGACAGTTTTTAATGGTTAATCAGTGCGTAGGACTGCCACGCACCACTCTGCCTCTGGCCCCAGCATATAATCACCATAAAACATTAATTAATTAAAACTCAATCTACAGTATGCAGGAACTGTAGTGCCTTTAGAGGCAGACTGTCATAGAGGAGTACAAAACAGAGTGCAGTACAGAAACACGGAGTGAGGAGGTACATTCCTCTGTGGCTGATGAGTCCGAAGGAGGAGGAATGGGTCAGAGAGGACCAATTGGGGTTCCATGGCCATTGGCCCTCAGAGAAGAGAGAGAAGTAGGGCTCAGTATGTGGGATCAACATCGTCAGCATTACAGTCTCGGGAGACCATAGATTTATTGTGCCTTGAGGGGTTAGGTCTTAGCGCAGCATCTGCTGTGGCTGTGAAGTCCATTCTGTGCGAGGCAGACTCGGCCACAGTTGTCACATTTGTAGGCCGGCCCGGATGTTGTAGATGTTGTGGTGGTGACCTGATGTTCTTTTGCCTTTGCTTCTCGGTGTTGAGCCAGGGTTGTTTTGCTTGTCAGCAGCTGCCAGTGGAGACGGTCCTGGGCGGCATCTTCCCAGATATCAATGTTGATGACAAAGGACTTGAGGTCTTGCTTGCAGACATCTATATAGCGCAGCTGTGAGCAGCCCGTTGGTCTCCCTCCAGAAGACAATTCTGCATAGGGAATGTCCTTCGGAATTTGTCCGATGTCCATCCGATCGTCGTCTGCAAAAAGAATGTCCCTTTTGTTTTAGCTTTGTTTGTTGTTTTAGCTTTTAAGCGAGCAAGATTTAATAGTGTCCTGTCCATTCTTGTATGTAGGTAAACTCCCTCAGTACATGTTCCAAAGGCGTGCCAGAGGATGAGGGAAAAGAATATCCTGAAACAAGATGGGTGCCAGCACACATCCATGCTTAACTCCGCCACAGATTTTTAAGGGGTCTGAAGTGGACCCATCAAACTGGATGGTGCCTTGCATATTGGTGTGGAAGTACTGAAGAATGCTGAGGAGTTTTGAGGGAATCCCATCCCCTGAGAGGAGTGAAGTGTGGTCTGATCCTCTCCCTGGGCCTCAAAGTCACTGGCTGAAGGAGCAAAGCTCAGGACCATGCCAGAACTACCTGCTGTTCCTAATATTCCACACAATATTAAAGTCAGGAGTGAGTATACTGTATATATATATGTGTGTGTGTGTGTGTGTGTGTGTGTGTGTGTGTGTGTGTGTGTGTGTGTGTGTGTGTGTGTGTGTGTGTGTGTGTGTGTGTGTGTGTGTGTGTGTGTGTGTGTGTGTGTGTGTGTGTGTGTATCAGTACGAAATAGAGACGTTTGAAGTAATGGTAAAAGAGGAAATTATTCATAAATGCGAGTAGAGATGGCTGGCAGAGTTCAGACAAACGGAAAGCCCTTGAAGGATGAGACGATTTGGCAGAGGACAGAGATGTGAGAGGAACCATGCTTTAGACTGGAAACTGGTGAGTGGTGATTGAATTCAGACACAGATAGATACAGCAAATTAGGGGAAAGGGGAAAATTTTTATTTAGAAGAAGAGAAAGACTGAAAAACAGACAGCCAGGAAGCAGGAGAGACAGACTAAGAAAAAATAGAAGAAAGAAGAAAGAGAAATCACTAAATCCACAGTGGGTAGATAGATCCACCATCCAAAATAAATAAAGCAACAGAATAAAAGGCAACGATGCAATTAGCCCATGTAGGAACCTCCAGAGAGCCTGAGCCTGCAGCAGAACCCGGCCCTGTGGTGATCTAAGTGGTTTAAATCCAAGCTGAGCTGTGGTGGGAATATGCAGAGAGGTTGTGACTTCGGCAATGTTTTGTTAAGGAGGGAGTGGGAACAAGGGAGGGACGGAGGGATGCGTTGGATAGTAACTGATAAACAGGAGACTCCAGTCACAAACAGGAGACTACTCTCCTGGTTTAACTGCCTTATTTGGCCACTCATCCAACTACAAGGTCAGGGATGGAGCACAATGAACGGTGCCTGGCGTCAGCAAATTAAAAAAAAGGAGCCAAATAAGTATTAAAATGTTCCCTCTGTCTGTGGACAGGCTGCACACATCACAGGGCTCCAGACAATACTTACCTCAACGTTTATCCCTGTCAGTCAATCAATGCTACTGATTTAGGATCATAATTTGACCTACACTGAGTGTACAAAACATTAAAGAACAACATGACATAGACTGACCAGGTGAGTCAAGGTGAAAGCTATGATCCCTTAAGGATTTTAACTTTTTTTTAAGTTCCTTTGAACGGCGTATGCTGGTAGGTGCCAAGCTCGCCGGTCTGAATGTGTCAAGAACTGCAACGCTGGTGGGTTTTTCACGCTCAACAGTGTCATAACTCTTCTTTGACGATCTGAAGCATCAGGTTACAGTGGGTCCGCTCTACAGCGTGCTCTCTCTTGTAGAGGGGGAGAGCGGGAAGTCGGCTGTTTAATGGTCGGTCATAAAATACGCTGCCTCTATGCTCTGTAGTGTTCGAGTTGGAATGTAAACTGTGGAACACAGAGAGACCCTTGGACATCAAAAGTTTGAATAAGTAAACAATATTTTTGAGAATGTGGGAGTGGTCCGTGGACACTTAAGGGACAGTCATGTCGAGTTTGTTTCATTTGGTGATTTCATAAAGGAGAGGAAACAGACATTAATGTGTCTTTGGTTGTGTCCACTTCTCAATTATGGGGTTTACATCTATCTAAATGTTGTGAAACGTATATGAGTACATATGAAACTATTTGTGAAAAGATGAAATGTGATGTTAGCCTTCTAAATGAGAGTATGGGTTTCCATATGAAGCTTTAACCAAATCAGTAGCCACGCCCATGTGAGACATTACGTCTGCATCATGGACCGCCCTTTTTTCAGAAGTGTATAAAACCCATTCCTGAAGAAATTTACATTAGACCAGAAATATGGAGCTGTCGCTACATGTTGGAATTGTTAAGAAATTTACAAACTGAAGTCAAACAACGCCGGGACGGAGGCCCCACGTTGAAATGGCTACCACTCCATAGGCCCAGGAGATCAGACAGTGTGTAGTGTTGGCTACACGGCTGGAAATGGTTCAACTCTGAGTCTATCGATCACTACAGAATAAGAGCAAATCCTAGATGTAGAATTACCAGTCTGCAGCTGGAAATTACGTAAATCTAGTACGAGAATACCGACAACCGCGGACACATCTATTCTATGCAACAACCATCTGTACGTCTGATGTATCCATTACAACAGACACTATCCAGAGCTGCCTGGAAAGCTACAACCACGAAAGACATTGTGACTTCTGGGGAAGTTAACCAGAGACTCTCTGATGAACTGACTCTCCAGCAGACAGACCGGCGATTCAAACAGAGAAGACAACAACGACATACGGGCATAAATTTGGCAATTATTTTCCAATAAGCGGCCGTTCATGTGCAAAGGATAGCATTTCAATTAATATAATTATCAACTGTGTGTAGGGAATCCATTTTGTCTTTCCCGCTCTTTATCCGTCACACCCCTTTCCATTGTCTACCAAGCCGTCATACTGGTTTAGCCCACTAGGGACTTATCAATGTATTGTGTTAGTAACCAATAACTATATTGTTTGTTTATGTATTTCGGTGATTTGTTTAGTTAGTTAGTAAATAAATAATTGAACCAATTTGTATATCGCTGATTCATGATTTAGGCTAGGGTTTGTGCAGATATCCAAGGGTTTGTGACGTATCAAGAATATGACTGATGAGGTAATAATAATACATTAATACAAGACTGTACTCGATAAGATATGAAAATATATGAAGAGTTATATTCGGGAATTGAAACTATAAACAACATATTCCTGCGGTGCCCCGAATCCTGGTTAATTAAAGTTAAATGATTAGTTTAATCGCGTAATTAAATGACACATAGAGAATTGATTTGATAAGATACAGTCTTCACATATAATGATAGTCAACAACACGACAACAGTTTCCCATGTGTATCAAGAATGGTCCACCACCCAAAACACATCCAGTCAACTTGACACAACTGTGGGAAGCATTGGGCCAGCAATCCATGTAGAATGCTTTTGATACCTTTTAGAGTCCATGTCCTGACAAATTGAGGCTGTTCTGAGGATAAAAAAGGGAGGGGGTGCAACTCAATATTAGGAAGGTGTTATTAATGTGTTGTACACTCAGTGTATATTGTCACAGCTGAATAATCCTGCAGCAACAGGATTTGAACCTTTAGTCCATATATGGGTTGGCTGACAACGTCACGAAAATGATGTGTGTGCATCAATGTGGCCGAAAGGCGTTCATTGTTATGATCTGAACGGTCAGATAGCTAGCAACCATGACAAAAAGCTGCCATGTTGGGAATCGTAGGTGGGTCGTTTCAGCTCGTTGAATCTCGCTATTGCTACCATGTCTTGTTCTGAGGTGTTTTGATTGATGTCATGTCTATGCTAATATGGCAAAAATTCTCTAGCTAGCTAACCAACAAATGTAACGATGTATGAGAGACAACAAGTGCTCATTGTGCAAATATATTTATTGTTTTCAATAAACATTTGGAGACTAAATATAGTTTACACGTTGTTCACAGTCTAAGCCAACCCCGCCAACCCGTCTATTATGTTGCTTGAGCTGTGATAAGGCTATTAGCTGGCCAAAAATAGGCTACATGAAAAGTTCAATACTGTTAATATAACCATGTGTTAGTGTGGGTTTTCAGTTAATTTATGTAAAACACAAAGCTCATCTGCATTTCCTGTGGTGCATAGAAATTCTCAGCAATAAAAGAGGGATCAAATTAAGATCCTACCTCTGTAGCTGTCTATCACTTAAACTGTACTGTCAATAATCTCTCTACATACATCAATCTCCTGATTTGTATCTTTCTACCCTATCTTTTTCACTATGTCTTGCCTTGTTGGGGAGTAGCAGTGGTCTCGCTCTTCTCTCTCTCTGTCCCTGTCTTTACTCCCTCTCCTGCTTCTACTCCTACTGCCCCTGTAGTGCATCATGTACAGACAGTCAGAACGCCAACATTCTGTAGACAGACAGACACACACACACACACACACACACACACAGGACAGAATGGAACAGAGACTCACCTGTCTAAGGTAGGGATCAGAGAGGGAGGGGGTGCTCCAGGAGGGTAGCCTGCAGGAAAGAGGACATTGTCTGTCAGTCATCAAGTCTTGATTACTGTGCAATAAACAGATAATAGAAAATGTGTTTTCCGGATTGCGGATAGGTAATCATTGCTGTCGTGTCTCTGACTGATTAAATTATGTGACAGGCTATTTTATCAAATCGATTACCTAATGTTTGATTGATTACGTGATTTAATTTAACCATGCAACAATTAACTCGTTAATAACCTGGGGCACCACGGAAGAGTGTTTATAGAGCTGCTGTCTTCCGAATAAACTAACTCTTAAAAGATCTGAAGATCTTTTATATCAATAGCAGTCAATTATTAATCGTCACCTTATTCAGTCTCATCTGAACGTCGTAAAATTCTTAGTTATCTTCATGAACCCTGGCTAACAAGTTGAATCAGCAATAAAAAATTGGCTTAATTATTTATTTACTAAATACCTAAATAATCACACAGAATTACATATACACAGGATGGATCATACATCGATTACTAATCATGTCATAAAAGAAAAAGTACCTTGCAGACGAAACAGATATGACGGCTAGTTACACAAAGAAAGGGGGTTGGGTTTGAATGAAAGAGCGGGAAGAATGAGGGACAAAGGAGATTGGGTCTCTATCTGACCTTGAAAAGATATGCTAACGTAAATACAGAATCTTATGCATTCTAATAACCGCCCATTCGGAAAAGGAAAATGCAAGATATATATTTACACTGAGCTGCGCTTCAATAGATGGGTCGAAGATGGAAGACTGGTTTGCCCAGTAGAGATCACCCTTGTCCTTTGTAGAATCTGTCTGATCGTAGTGTTGTAGGGTGGATACGTTGTACCCTGTCTTTCTTATTAGGAGATTGTCTGTACTTTCCTAGGCCATGTACGTTTACAGCTGCGGCTGATAACTCGACTTCTAGGATGTATCACTTCTTCTTTAGTGAATAAGAGTTCAAAGTTCAGACCATTTTGCCATAATCAGCTAGCGCAGAATACTGGCTGGTCTAGTCGAAATTCATCCTTCCAGCGTGGTGATCATCACCTCCACATTGAAATTAGCCCTTTTAAACATATGGACACCAGTCATCACATCATTGGGAACTAAATGTTAATTTCGTTAGGTTGTAGTTGAAATTGGGGGAGAGAAGGGCGTGTTTCATAGTTCTCAACCAATGTCTGTTCACTTGGGCGTGGCCACTGAGTGAGCATAGTTTACTTATGAAAACAATTCTCTCATTTAGAAGCTAAAATTACATTTAATCTTTTCACAAATAGTTTCATATTTAAACATTTAAATTGCACAACAATTCCATGTGAATCTGATAACTAGAATGTGTATACTTTCCAAGATACAATTTATGTCATCCTATCATCAGATATAATGTCCCAGACACCAACTGATCTGACATCATATTCTTTAAAGTACCAACGGACACTTTCAACTGGTTGGATTACAGAAATATTGTACCATTCCCCAACCTTTTGATATTACCATACTCGCTCTATGTTAACAAAGGGCTTTCCAAGAGTTCAATCTGTAGAGTGGAGAGAAAAGGGGGAAAGGTATTTATGGGGGTCATAACCCTCATACAACAGGGCAACGTCATGACATTGCCGACCGCATTGGACCAGAATCATCACAATATTGTTAAATATTGCATCAACGTCATTTCTCATAGGCATTACACATTTCCAATTTCCCTCCTCTCACGATAGTAACTTAAAAGTATTATTGATCACCAACTGTGTGTGTGAGTTTTCACAAAACATTCAGTATGTTAGGATCAAGCCATCAAGGCATCAAAGACAACAACCATGCCAACATCGACCATGCACAACATCCAGTGTAGACTAGAGCCAACATCTGTTTCCATCACAGTAGAAATGCTTACCAGGTGGAAGAACATTGATGGGGATCCCTGGAAGGCACGTAGACACGCACAGACACAGTCATAATAATATCAGTTAAAACAACATTATCCCTCCACTCTTCAGCAGAACACACACAGTCAGTCACTATGGCAGCAGGTTCATAGAGTAGGCCTAATGTACAAATGGAAACACTTACTCCCACCTCAGAAAATCCAATCTTTTGAAAGAGCCACACACACAACAAAACGAAAGTACAGGCAGTTTGTGACCTCAGATGGCTTTTTTTAATCCGAGGTCATTGGACATATCACTGCTTGAGGCCAACAACTGTACTACTCATGAGCCAATAATGGGCCTACATTGATTTGTGAATGTGCTTCTTTCCCTTTCAAGGCAATTCGATACGTATCTAGATACATGGGCTCCGATACGATACAGGAACAATAAAATAACAATAACGAGGCTATATATAAGGGATACCGGTACCGAGTCAATGTGTGGGGGTACAGGTTAGTCGAGGTAATTTGTACATGTGAGTAGGGATGAAGTGACTATGCACAGATAATAAACAGCGAGTAGCAGCAGTGTTAAAAACAAATGGATGGGGTGGGTGTCAATGTAAATAGTCCAGTGGCCATTTGATTTGATTAATTGTTCAGCAGTCTTATGGCTTCGGGGTAGAAGCTTTTAAGGAGCCTTTTGTTCATAGACATGGCGCTCCGGTACCGCTTGCCATGCGGTAGCAGACTGGAGCCTCTGACATTTTGTGGGGCTTTCCTCTGACATCACCTATTATATACAGTGGGGAGAACAAGTATTTGATACACTGCCGATTTTGCAGGTTTTCCTACTTACAAAGCATGTAGAGGTCTGTAGTTTTTATCATAGGTACACTTCAACTGTGAGAGACGGAATCTAAAACAAAAATCCAGAAAATCACATTGTATGATTTTTAAGTAATTAATTTGCATTTTATTGCATGACATAAGTATTTGATCACCTACCAACCAGTAAGAATTCCGGCTCTCACAGACCTGTTAGTTTTTCTTTAAGAAGCCCTCCTGTTCTCCACTCATTACCTGTATTAACTGCACCTGTTTGAACTCGTTACCTGTATAAAAGACACCTGTCCACACGCTCAATCAAACAGACTCCAACCTCTCCACAATGGCCAAGACCAGAGAGCTGTGTAAGGACATCAGGGATAAAATTGTAGACCTGCACAAGGCTGGGATGGGCTACAGGACAATAGGCAAGCAGCTTGGTGAGAAGGCAACAACTGTTGGCGCAATTATTAGAAAATGGAAGAAGTTCAGATGACGGTCAATCACCCTCGGTCTGGGGCTCCATGCAAGATATCACCTCGTGGGGCATCAATGATCATGAGGAAGGTGAGGGATCAGCCCAGAACTACACGGCAGGACCTGGTCAATGACCTGAAGAGAGCTGGGACCACAGTCTCAAAGAAAACCATTAGTAACACACTACGCCGTCATGGATTAAAATCCTGCAGCGCACGCAAGGTCCCCCTGCTCAAGCCAGCGCATGTCCAGGCCCGTCTGAAGTTTGCCAATGACCATCTGGATAATCCAGAGGAGGAATGGGAGAAGGTCATGTGGTCTGATGAGACAAAAATATAACTTTTTGGTCTAAACTCCACTCGCTGTGTTTGGAGGAAGAAGAAGGATGAGTACAACCCCAAGAACCCATCCCAAACGTGAAGCATGGAGGTGGAAACATCATTCTTTGGGGCTGCTTTTCTGCAAAGGGGACAGGACGACTGCACCGTATTGAGGGGAGGATGGATGGGGCCATGTATCGCGAGATCTTGGCCAACAACCTCCTTCCCTCAGTAAGAGCATTGAAGATGGGTCGTGGCTGGGTCTTCCAGCATGACAACGACCCGAAACACACAGCCAGGGCAACTAAGGAGTGGCTCCGTAAGAAGCATCTCAAGTTCCTGGAGTGGTCTAGCCAGTCTCCAGACCTGAATCCAATAGAAAATCTTTGGAGGGAGCTGAAATTCCGTATTGCCCAGCGACAGCCCCGAAACCTGAAGGATCTGGAGAAGGTCTGTATGGAGGAGTGGGCCAAAATCCCTGCTGCAGTGTGTGCAAACCTGGTCAAGAACTACAGGAAACGTATGATCTCTGTAATTGCAAACAAAGGTTTCTGTACCAAATATTAAGTTCTGCTTTTCTGATGTATCAAATACTTATGTCATGCAATAAAATGCAAAGGAATTAGTTAAAAATCATACAATGTGATTTTCTGGATTTTTGTTTTAGATTCCGTCTCTCACAGTTGAAGTGTACCTATGATAAAAATTACAGACCTCTACATGCTTTGTAAGTAGGAAAACTTGCAAAATCGGCAGTGTATCAAATACTTGTTCTCCCCACTGTAGGTCCTGGATGGCAGTAAGCTCGGCCCCAGTGATGTACTGAGCCATTCGCACTACCCTCTGTAGCGCCTTACGGTCAGATGCCGAGCAGTTGCCATTCCAGGCGGTGATGCAACTGGTTAGGATGCTCTCGATGGTGCAGCTGTAGAAGCATTTGAGGGTCTGGGGACCCATGCCAAATCTTTTCAGTCTCCCGAGGGGAAAAAGGTGTTGCGTGCCCTCTTCACGACTGTCTTGGTGTATTTGGACCATGATAGTTGTTTGGTGATGTGGACACCAAGGAACTTGAAACTCTCGACCCACTCCACTACAGCCCTGTCAATGTTAATGGGGGCCTGTTCGGCCCACCTTTTCCTGTAGTCCACGATCAACTCCTTTATCCTTTATATATGTTTTAGTTTGAAACGATTCAGTGCGATTCGGTTGGATTAGAGATTCAATCGATGCGATTCGGTTCGATGTGATACGATGCTCTAATAATTGTTGCATAAACACAATCATTTTCCATTTTAAATTAAAATCTACTGATGGAACTCATGAGCTGGGCCTCTCTGAGCTGGATCTGTCTGAGTGTGTATTTGTGTGTGTGTGTGTAAATTATGTATGTCTACGGTGTAATAATCTATGCCATTTACCAGATGCTTTTATCTAAAGCGATTCACAGTCATGCGTGCATACATTTTATGTATGGGTGGCCCTGGGACTCAAACCCACAATCCTGGCGGTGCAAGCGCCATTCTCTACCAACCATACGGGGGGGATGTAGCACAAGGATTTCACACCACATCTCTAAATCGAATGGTTTTGACCGTTTTTACATAGTGATCTTCTCTTCACCTCTTGCTTTGACCATGCAGTGCGCCTCCCAAAAATGATTGCTGTCCTCGTTATGAAATGATCAACTTTACCCTGTTTATCTAAAAATTGCCATATGCACTGATTGTTTAAAACAAAACTACCAAAACATTTGCTGATGCTGAACCTGAACAAAAAAAAATTGTAACAATTGTAAACCCGTTCAAAAAGTAGAGCCAGATGAGAGTTGTGTCTCCGATAGCTTACTTTTATTCCTGTAAAAAAAATTAAACAGCTCATAGATAACGATACCTAGCAAATTACATAGGTTGTCACTCAACTAATAAAGCCTAATATCAATCAAGTCATTTTAGCATGTGAACGTGGAAGGTGTCATGCAGATGTGCAAGATCAGAAAACAGGCCGCATACATTAGTCAGCGTGCGAAGCTGGGCAGAGTGCGCAGTTTGACTAGGCTACTGATTTGCCTTGGTTGTTCAGCAGGCAAAATAACTGTCAAGATCAATGACTGTCAAGACAGTTACCTGCAGTTTGACCCTGAAGTAGAGAAGGCATCAGTTGTCACAAAAGATGAGAGGTATTTTTGGAAGGTAAAAATTATGTAACATGAGCAAAATAAAATAGTGAACTGGCAATTCATAATGTTTGAATCCATTTTCTGACCGACTCGTGCTACATTTGGATCGTGTCCAGGGACCGATGCACTTGTATCTCAAACACTTGAATCGGGGATCGATGTGTATCGGTGAATAATTACATTACATGTGCTCAAAAAGCATGCAAGCTGACACTCAATCTGCCACAACATGATAATTTCTTAGGCTTTATCGTCTTTAGGAGAATTCTGTTTAAGACAGAGAAACTTGAAACATGCATAACCTATTTTGGAGAGGTGTCAGAATGTCACAACAACAGAATCAAACGTTCCTCTAACATTAATAAAACCATCCCCAGTCAAATGCCTGAGTGCACTTCTCATGGCCCCACTATTTTATACTAGAAGCTTTCATGTCTGGGCGCGACACACAAACTGCCCTTTAAATATACACACACACACACACTCCTTTGAAGAGACATCATGCATTTCTGTTTTTCCACAAAGACCCCTGATGTGAATGAGTTTCAGAGCAGTTTTCATCAACAGAAAAAAAGCAAAAAGGGTTAAAAATAAGAAAAATAAGAGTTAGTGAAGTAATAAAAGAGCATGCAGCAGCTTTTAGAGTGAAATATAGAAGTGTCTTCCTTCCCTCTCACAGCCCAGTCTCACTGTGGGGCTGAACTGCTCTATGGAAGACCAAGCAAAGCCTTTGATACATTAGGCACCACCTGGTAACCCAAGGGAGGCACACATCTAGTCAGACAGCAGATTAACATCCCCACAGAGAAAATATAGTCCTTCCTTGATGCCACAGCAGAGAACAGAGGGCACAGAAAACAAAGCTCTGAACATGGTGTAGTCTGCCTCCTGCTGCTGGTCTAGCTTCAGGCACTGCCTATGACAGAACCCTGAAGCCACACTGTGATGGGTTTCACTAGGTTTAACTAGGGGCATAGGATCTAGCCTGGAGGAAACTCAACCCCACACACACACACACACACACACACACACACACACACACACACACACACACACACACACACACACACACACACACACACACACACACACACACACACACACACACACACACACATGAAACACAGCACTGCAACAGAGCACTCAATTAGAAGCTTCACATGCATGCATCTATAATACATAGCCTACATAAACACAGCTGTGGTTACAGAATACAGCAAAATGCCCTAAAAACAAGTTGTTTAATTTGATTTTCTGTTTCATGCATATGCATTAGTAATGGGTGAATGGAGGATCAATGAATACTGTATGTAATCAATATGCAGTTAAACCTGATTAAACAATTTGTCTGGCTACTCTCCTCCCATTGCATTGTGCTTAACAAAATAAGCTCTAAATTTACACATTGGACTCCCAAAATCACACCCATGTCTTGATAGAGCACATTTTAAAATCAGTTAACTGAGCCATTTCAATTCCAAAAGCTGTTGCTCAATGTGATGGAGCATCTTTACATGAGCCAATGCATTATGCTCGCACACACGCACACACAGTAAACACACACACACACTTCAAAAGAGTTCCCTCCACACATGCCATCCATGTTTGCGTGTGTGAGTAATTGTTTCTACCTGTCGTGGCCTCAAAGCGAGCGTTTGATGAGGGCTTGAGTTTCAACGCTTGGCAGCATATGAGAAAGCTAATGGCTGACGGCTAATTGCTGGTGATTGTGCTTGCGTGGCTCTCTCTCATGCTAACGTTTCACAGAGTCATTATGCTGGAGGCTTTTAGATTCAGCTGATATACTGTTGAGACCGCAGCCTGCTGTTGTCCCACTCTATGGGCTGCCTGCATTCGCTATGACTAGCTGAAGACACTACAGGCAGCACTACCTCTTCAATGTTTCTTCTACTATTATTGATCTTGCCAAGTGCCCCAAAAACTATTATGCTCCGACCACCGCTGCTGTGGTAGTCATCTGTAGCTATTAGCTGAAGATACCACTATAACAGACACACAAACCTGACACAAACCCGCTCTAGACACTGATGGATAACAATGTTGCTTTTACAGGGACAGTCAGTTAGTAGGGCTGTGACGGTAATTGAATAACCGTGTAACTGACGGTTATGGATGAAGACCGTCAAAACCGTTTAAATAAGCCGACATAACTTGTTGTATATACACTGATATACACTACAGTTCAAAAGTTTGGGGTCACTTACAAATGTACGTGTTTTCCATGAAAACATACATTAAATTAGTTGCAAAATGAATAGGAAACATAGTCAAGAAATTGACAAGGTTATAAATAATGATTTTTAATTGAAATAATAATTGTGTCCTTCAAACTTCGCTTTCGTCAAAGAATCCTGCATTTGCAGCAATTACAGCCTTGCAGACCTTTGGCATTCTAGTTGTCAATTTACTGAGGTAATCTGAAGAGATTTCACCCCATGCTTCCTGAAGCACCTCCCACAAGTTGGATTGGCTTGATGGGCACTTCTTACGTACCATACGGTCAAGCTGCTCCCACAACAGCTCAATAGGGTTGAGATCCGGTGACTGTGCTGGCCACTCCATTATAGACAGAATACCAGCTGACTGCTTCTTCCCTAAATAGTTCTTGCATAGTTTGGAGCTTTGCTTTGGGTCATTGTCCTGTTGTAGGAGGATATTGGCTCCAATTAAGCGCCGTCCACAGGGTATGGCATGGCGTTGCAAAATGGAGTGATAGCCTTCCTTCTTGAAGATCCTTTTTACCCTGTACAAATCTCCCACTTTACCACCACCAAAGAACCCCCAGACCATCACATTGCCCCCACCATGCTTGACAGATGGCGTCAAGCACTCCTCCAGCATCTTTTCATTTTTTTCTGCATCTCACAAATGTTCTTATTTGTGATCCGAATACCTCAACCTTAGATTGTATATCCATAACACTTTTTTCCAATCTTCCTCTGTCAAGTCTCTATTCTTTTGCCCATCTTAATCTTTAATTTTTATTGGTCAGTATGAGATATGGCTTTTTATTTGCAACTCTGCCTAGAAGGCCAGCATCCCGGAGTCGCCTCTATTAGCAGTTTTGTTAGCAGTCGTGGCCAAAAGTTTTGAGAATGACACAAATATAAATTTTCACAAAGTTTGCTGCTTCAGTGTCTTTAGATATTTTGTCAGATGTTACTATGGAATACTGAAGTATAATTACAAGCATTTCATAAGTGTCAAAGGCTTTTATTGACAATTACATGAAGTTGATGCAAAGAGTCAATATTTGCAGTGTTGACACTTCTTTTTCAAGACCTCTGCAATCCGCCCTGGCATGCTGTCAATTAACTTCTGGGCCCCATCCTGACTGATGGCAGCCCATTCTTGCATAATCAATGCTTGGAATTTTTCAGAACTTCTGGGTTTTTGTTTGTCCACCCGCCTCTTGAGGATTGACCACAAGTTCTCAATGGGATTAAGGTCTGGGGAGTTTCCTGGCCATGGACCCAAAATATTGATGTTTTGTTCCCCGAGCCACTTAGTTATCACTTTTGCCTTATGGCAAGTTGCTCCATCAGGCTGGAAAAGGCATTGTTCGTCACATAACTGTCACTGGATGGTTGGGAGACGTTGCTCTCAGAGGATGTGTTGGTACCATTCTTTATTCATGGCTGTGTTCTTAGGCAAAATTGTGAGTGAGCCCACTCCCTTGGCTGAGAAGCAACCCCACACATGAATGGTCTCAGGAGGCTTTACTGTTGGCATGACACAGGACTGATGGTAGCGCTCACCTTGTCTTCTCCGGACAAACATTTTTCCGGATGCCCCAAACAATCGGAAAGCTGATTCATCAGAGAAAATGACTTTACCCCAGTCCTCAGAAGTCCAATCCCTGTACTTTTTGCAGAATATCAGTCTGTCCCTGATGTTTTTCCTGGAGAGAAGTGGCTTCTTTGCTGCCCTTCTTGACACCAGGCCATCCTCCAAAAGTCTTCGCCTCACTGTGCGTGCAGATGCACTCACACCTGCCTGCTGCCATTCCTGAGCAAGCTCTGTACTGGTGGTGCCCCGATCCCGCAGCTGAATCAACTTTAGGAGACGGTCCTGGCGCTTGGTGAACTTTCTTGGGCGCCCTGAAGCCTTCTTCACAACAATTGAACCGCTCTCCTTGAAGTTCTTGATGATCCGATAAATGGTTGATTTAGGTGCAATCTTACTGGCAGCAATATACTTGCCTGTGAAGCCCTTTTTGTGCAAAGCAATGATGGCGGCATGTGTTTCCTTGCAGGTAACCATGATAAACAGAGGAAGAACAATGATTCCAAGCACCACCCTCCTTTTGAAGCTTCCAGTCTGTTATTCGAACTCAATCAGCATGACAGAGTGATCTCCAGGCTTGTCCTCGTCAACACTCACACCTGTGTTAACGAGAGAATCACTGACATGATGTCAGCTGGTCCTTTTGTGGCAGGGCTGAAATGCAGTGGAAATGTTTTTGGGGGATTCAGTTCATTTGCATGGCAAAGAGGGACTTTGCAATTCATCTGATCACTCTTCATAACATTCTGGAGTATATTCAAATTGCCATCATACAAACTGAAGCTGCAGACTTTGTGAAAATTTATATTTGTGTCATTCTCAAAACTTTTGGCCACGACTGTACACTGTTGACGTTGAGACTGGTGTTTTGCGGGTACTATTTAATGAAGCTGCCAGTTGAGGACTTGTGAGGCATCTGTTTCTCAAACTAGACACTCTAATGTACTTGTCCTCTTGCTCAGTTGGGCACCGGGGCCTCCCACTCCTCTTTCTATTCTGGTTAGAGCTAGTTTGTGCTGTTCTGTGAAGGAAGTAGTACACAGCATTGTACAAGATCTTCAGTTTCTTGGCAATTTCTCACATGGAATAGCCTTCATTTATCAGAACAAGAATAGACTGATGAGTTTCAGAAGAAAGTTCTTTGTTTCTGGCCATTTTGAGCCTGTAATCGAACCCACAAATTCTGATGCTCCAGATACTCAACTAGTCTAAAGAAGGCCAGTTTTATTGCTTCTTTAATCAGAACAACAGTTTTCAGATGTGCTAACATAATTGCAAAAGGGTTTTCTTATGACCAATTATCCTTTTAAAATGATGAACTTGGATTAGCTAACACAACATGCCATTGGGACACAGGAGTGATGGTTGCTGTTAATGGGCCCCTGTACACCGATGTAGATATTCCATAAAAAATCAGCCGTTTCCAGCTACAATAGTCATTTCCAACATTAACAATGTCTACACTGTATTTCTGATCAATTTGATGTTATTTTAATGGACAAAAACAAGGACATTTCTAAGTGACCCCAGACTTTTGAATGGTAGCTGGCTTTCTGTATAGCACTTTGTGACATCGGCTGATGTAAAAAGGGCTTTAAAAATACATTTGATTGATTGTGTATATATGCAGAACAGCCAACAGACAAGGTAGGAATATCTTTATTTTGACTTCGCTGATGTTGTGTCAATACAAAAATGCGACAGATCCTCCCAAACCTGGCATTTCTTAATTTGTTGATTCATATTTAAAAGTAATAACCTGAATAATAGTAATGAAATTCCATGATGATAACGAAGTGTAATGGATTGTTTCAAATAGGTTTTATTAGGACGCATATGCACATCCTTGAACGATTATGTTGGTGTCTGTACATCGGCCTGGCCAATTACCGTAACCTCAAATTCCAAGACCGTCACAGCCATATCAGTCAGTACAGGTGCCAAACTACACTGATCAGTACAACCAGTTCTACACTAGAGCTCCAGACAACATCCCTTAGTGCTTCACAACACAGACTGGCCTGCAATGACAACACAACCGCACACTAAAACCTGGCCCTATCAAGCAATAATACTATACCACTAATGTGACCCTACCGTACCAAGAGTAACAAAGCTCTCTTTCTCTCTCCCTCCAATCTGCTGGCTCTGCACTTTTCTTTTCTTCCAGGAGCTATTTTTATCACATTGAACATTTGCATCACAAAAGGAGGCAGAGCCTGTAACTTAAAGAAGGAAAGCCAGGTTTGCCGGGTCGACAGGATGTTTGATATTTTGGTTGTATTAGGATATTTGGCACAGGTTGAACAACACGTCGGTACCGGGCTCATTGAACTTAGGGGGTGCTGGGAGTGTGTGAGGGGTGAATAGAGGGCTGCTATTTTGAAATCTTTGAAGATGAAGCGATGGCAGCCTGCGCTCAGCTGTGAGCTCAGGCCAGGGGGGACTTCCTGCCCTCTGCCTCATATTCATCAGGCGATGAGGAGGAAGTCCGGCAGACTGACAGCACTGGGCACCCACACACCTGGACAGAATTACACACACCTGGGGAAAAAGACACTGACCCATAGAGTGCACACAAATGTACACACACCCACATGTTTATGTTAACCCATCTGCATTCACCTCCAACTCCCAAACATGTCCTTCAACACGCAGTGTTATTTATTACCACTTATGCTGCCTGTCCTTCATGGGTTCCCAGCATGGGATTTACACCTGCAACTCTCTGGGTTACACTTTCGTCTGTTCCCTCAAACCCCTCAACTGTACTAATGATGCACCCACACAATGAGAGTAAGGCCCTTTTTACATTGACAAGAGTTGAAGGATATTCGAGGTATCGATTGTTGAGATACATTACTGTAATGAGAGAGAGATAGAGAGAGAGGGAGAGAGGGGGGGAGAGATAGAGAGTGTCATAGTTGAATGCCATTTTTCCATGACATCCCGTGATGTCATGAGAGTGACTCACCAGTCTGTCTGTCTGTCTGACCCATGACCTTCAAGCAGTGTCTTTATTCAATCCATAACCTTGCCATTTATATTGCATAATTGTTATGCTGAACAGAGGGCACACAGACCGAGAGCAATGTTTGTGTGTGTGTGTGTGTGTGTGTGTATATATATATGTTTGTGTATGAGGGGCTGAGGTAACTTACGTGGTGGAGGAATGAGTGGAGGGGCGGAGTTGACATTGTAGGGTGGAGGCGGGAAAGGAGGTGGGGGGAAGAAGGGGGGCATCTTAGTGGGAGTAGGCTCAGCGTCAGATGGCTCGGAAAGCACCTGTAATGCATGCACACACACACACAGACACACAAAAACAAAGCTCAGACTAGGTAAGCAAATTTACTAGATTAATCAAGAGGAAAGACAAGGTGTAGTTTAGAATAACACAGACACACAAACCTGGATGTTATTTCCTTCTATATTGTGACGTCTCTGTTCCTCTACCCGGCTGATGGTACCAGTTTGTTCTCCAATAACATTGGTGGTGCCGCTTGTCTTTCTACAGGCCAGAGCAGAACAGAGTAAACATACAAAAAACCCAACACAATATGATTCTGTGCATAGATCATGCATAAAAAGGTATGCAAGTTTGGGTAAATCTCTTGTTTTTGACATGGTTTGTGGATGTGATGTGATCAGGATGTGATCTGTTTACCAGTGTATGGGTAACATCCTGATGTGGCATAAGTAGTAAGGCATTTGCATTAAAATATATATATTGAAAAATATATAAAACACAACATGTAAATTGTTGGCGGCAGGTAGCCTGGCGGGTAGGAGCATTGGGCCAGTAACTGAAAGGTTGCTGGATCGAATCCCAGAGCTGACAAGGTAAATATCTGTCGTTCTGCCCCTGAGCAAGGCAGTTAACCCACTGTTCCCTGGGCGCCGATGACGTGGCTGTCGATTAAGGCAGCCCCCCGCACCTCTCTGATTCAGAGGGGTTGGGTTAAATGCGGAAGACACATTTCAGTTGAATGCATTCAGTTGTGCAACTGACTAGGTATCCCCCTTTCCCCATGTTTCATGAGCTGAAATAAAAGATTCCAGATATTCTCCATAGGCACAAACACTTATTTCTCCCACATTTTGTGAACAAATTTGTTTACATCCATGTTAGTGAGCATTTCTCCTATGCCAAGATAATATATCCACCTGACAAGTGTGGCATATCTATCAAGAAGCTGATTTAACAGCATGATCATTACACAGATGCACCTTGTGCTGGGGACAATAAAAGACCACTCTAAAATTAGCAGTTTTGTCACAGAACGACACAAATGTCTCAAGTTGAGGGAGCGTGCAATTGGCATGCTGACTGCAGGAATGTAATGTTAATTTCTCTACCATAAGCCGTCTCCAACGTTGTTGTAGAGAATTTGGCAGTACGTCCAATCGCCCTCAAAACCGCAGACCACGTGTAACCATACCAGCCCAGGACCTCCACATCCGGCATATTCCCCTGCAGGATCGTCTGAGACTAGCCACCCGGAAAGCTGATGAAACTGAGGAGTATTTGAGGAGTAATAAAGGCCTTTTGTGGGGAAAAACTAATTCTGATTGGCTGAGCCTGGCTCCCAAGTAGGTGGGACTATGCCCTCCCAAGCCCAAACATGGCTGCGCCCCTGCCCATTCATGTGAAATCCATAGATTAGGCACTAATGAATGTATTTCAATTGACTTATTTCCTTATATGAACTGTAACTCAGTAAAATCATTGAAATTGTTGCATGTTGCATTAATATTTTTGTTTAGTCTATACACACACACACACACCGTGTGTACAAAACTTTAAATACACCTGCTCTTTCCATGACATAGACTGACCAGGTGAATCCAGGTGAAAGCTCTGATCACTTATTGATGTCAATGTAGATGAAAGGGAGGAGACAGGTTAAAGAAGGATTTTTAAGCCTTGAAACATTTGAGACATGGATTGTGTATGTGTGCCATTCAGAGGGTGAATGGGCAAGACAAAAGATTTAAGTGCCTTTGAACGGGGTATGGTAGTAGGTCCCAGGTGTAACAGTTTAACTTTAGTCGGTCCCCTCGCCCCGACCCGGGCGCGAACCAGGGACCCTCTGCACACATCAACAACAAGTCACCCACGAAGCATCGTTACCCATCGCTCCACAAAAGCCGCGGCCCTTGCAGAGCAAGTGGAACCACTACTTCAAGGTCTCAGAGCAAGTGAAGTAACCGATTGAAAGGCTATTAGCACGCACCACCGCTAACTAGCTAGCCATTTCACATCCGTTACACAGGCACACCGGTTTGAGTGTGTCAAGAACGGCAACGCTGATGGGCTTTTCACACTCAACAGTTTCCTGTGTGTATCAAGAATGGTCCACCACCCAAAGGACATCCAGCCAACAACAGGACAGTGGTCAAAACCGGGGGATGAAAGAGAACAAAGAGGCTGACACGAATTGTGCAGAGAAACAGACTGGCTACAGTTAGTCAACTGACGGTCCAGTACAACATTGGTGCCCAAAGACCCATAAAATATACTCTTCGTACCTTGACATGAATGGGGTATGAGAGCCGATGACCTTACAGAGTTCCACTTCTTTCAGCAAAAAACAAGAGACTGCGGTTGCAGTGGGCAAAGGAACAAAAAAACACTAGACACTGGAGAATTGGAAAAATATTGCCTGGTTTGATCAATCCAGGTTCCTGCTATTTCACACTGATGGGAGGACTAGGGTATGGAGAAAACCACGAGTACATCAAATCAAATTTTATTGGTCACATACACATGGTTAGCAGATGTTAATGCGAGTGTAGCGAAATGCTTGTGCTTCTAGTTCCGACCGTGCAGTAATATCTAACAATTTCACAACAACTACCTTTCACAACAACTACAGTATATACATATGAGATGAGTAATCTAGGGTATGTAAACATTACATAAAGTGGCATTGTTTAAAGTGACTAGTGATACATTTATTACATCCAATGTAATATTATTAAAGTGGCTAGAGATTTGAGTCAGTATGTTAGTGATGGCTGTTTAACAGTCTGATGGCTTTGAGATAGAAGCTGTTTTTCAGTCTCTCGGTCCCCGCTTTGATGCACCTGTTCTGACCTCGCCTTCTGGATGATAGAGGGGTGAACAGGCAGTGGCTCGGGTGGTTGTTGTCCTTGATGATCTTTATGGCCTTCCTGTGACATTGGGTGGTGTAGGTGTCCTGGAGGGCAGGTAGTTTGCTGCCGGTGATGCGTTGTGCAGACCTCACGACCCTCTGGAGAGCCTTACGGTTGTGGGTGGAGCAGTTGCCATACCAGGCGGTGATACAGCCCGACAGGATGCTCTCGATTGTGCATCTGTAAAAGTTTGTGAGTGTTTTTGGTGACAAGCCAAATTTCTTCAGCCTCATGAGGTTGAAGAGGTGCTGTTGCGCCTTCTTCACCACGCTGTCTGTGTGGGTGGACCATTTCAGATTGTCGTTGATGTGTACGCCGAGGAAATTAAAACTATCCACCTTCTCCACTACTGTCCCGTCGATGTGGATTGTAGGCCGTCTCGTCGTTGTTGGTAATCAAGCCTACCACTGTAGTGTCGTCTTCAAACTTGATGATTGAGTTGGAGGCGTGCATGGCCACACAGTCATGGGTGAACAGGGAGTACAGGAGGGCTGAGAACGCACCCTTGTGGGGCCCCAGTGTTGAGGATCAGCGGGGTGGAGATGTTGTTTCCTACCTTCACCACCTGGGGGCGGCCCGTCAGAAAGTCCAGGACCCAGTTGCACAGGGCGGGGTCGAGACCAAGGATCTCGAGCTTAATGACGAGTTTGAAGGGTACTATGGTGTTAAATGCTGAGCTGTAATCGATGAACAGCATTCTTACATAGGTATTCCTCTTGTCCAGATGAGTTAGGGCAGTGTGCAGTGTGATTGCGTTGTCTGTGGGCCTATTGGGGCGGTAAGCATCCACGTTTCAACATTGCAGGCTGGTGGTGGTGGTGTGATGGTGTGTTTTCATGATCCACATTGGGCCCCTTGATAAAGGTGGAGCAACATTTGAAAGCCACAGAATATCTGAACATCATTGCCAATCAGGTGTATCCCTTCATGGCAGCAGTGTATCCATCTGCAAAGTATTTTTTTTTCTGCAGGTTAATGCCCCATGCCACAAGGCTAGGATTGTCCAGGAATGGTTCCACGAACATGGTAGTGAATTCAGCTTACAGCAGTGGCCTGCCCAGTCACCAGATATCAATGCAATTTAGCATCTGGGGGAAGAGATGGAACAAGCTATTTGGAGTAGAGATCCACTACCAGCCAACTTGACACAACTGTGGGAAATATTGGTGTCAACATGGGCCAGCATCCCTGTGGAACGCGTTCCGACACCTTGTAGAGACCATTCCCCAACGAATTGAGGCTGTTGCGAGGGCAAACGGGGGTGCACTTCAATGATAGGAAGGTGTTGCTAAAGTTTTGTACACTCAGTGTATATACAGTATATTATATAATGCCTGTGACCCCCATCACCCTCTTCCAGGTTCATTAACGCATTACCTTCTTTAACTGGGTCTTCTTCTCACTGCACTCTGCTAACATTCCCCAAATCACTAGGATTTAATCTGAAATAAACATTATAAGGGAAAAGCATAAAAACTGCATCAACCAGAAGTCACTCCCCTCTGCCCTCTAATAAAAGCACCCTAATATCAAATAAATATAAAAGCCAGAAGCCGACACACATATCACTACTTCATCTACTTTCTCAAAGATACATGGATTTAAAATGTGACAGAGAAGAAAGGCCCACACTAACCCTCCCTTACGCTGGACACAGTCAGGCTCCTAAGCATCTTTGCAGTATTTTTGTGTGTGTGTGTGTTATTTCTCACGTTATTAGCCCAGAACATTCTTTGAATAATTACATACAGCCGGAAATAACTTTTGGATATCAGAGTCGGTAACTCACCAGCATTACGACCAGAAACACAACTTTCCTGAATTGGATTCTTTGTTCTTTCTCAATTCCATTCTATTACCTTTAGATGTGTGTGTATTGTTGTGTATTGTTATATATTACTGCACTGTTAGAGCTAGGAACACAAGCATTTCACTACACCCGCAATGACATCTGCTGAATATGTGTATGCAACCAATAAAATTTAATTTGATGGAATGTGGAGAGAATGCAATACAACACAATATGTGCTCCTCCAACCAAGCATCAAGTTTGCACCACAAAGTTTCCAAACCCAGTGGCCCAACAATGCGAGACTTCTGGGAATGCTTGCAAAGCAGACAGACGTTGAGAGGTCAATGAGAGAAGTGAAAAATTATTCCTTAGTTGTTCATTTTCTCGAAATCTAATGGCACAACATAGATTTGAGCCAATGTCTTAAGTAGCTGAACATGTCATTACTCCAACCTTGTGAAAAACAACTTTATAATCAAAGGAGTGCCTTTGATTTGACAGCCTGCACATGTGCAGTTCGGCGTGAGACGACCGTTAGAACCAATGACGTGTTTCTGCGCATTAGCTTAGCTAGCCGAACATCGCCATGACATCGCCTACAAGCATGATCTGGGATTTCTATTGGAGAAGCAGTTTCTACACATTTTCATACTAAACCATCTTTGTTTGAACTTTCACCCTTCCGGAGCCACCAGTGTTCGTTCTCACAGCTCAACAGAGGGAGCAAGAGGGTCTGTAATGTAGGGAGGCCTTATTTAACATTTCATCCGCTGCACAATGCTGTGTGTATTTGTGTTTGTCATGCTTGGACTTTCTGCTTCCCTTCTGTCGGTCGTGTCACTGAGAGAGGGAGAAGCGTGACCACTGAGTAACGCTCAGACTCACATCACCTCCCCTGAGGGGAACCTTGCTGAGGGGGGGGGGGGGTATCATATAGAGACGGACCTTTACTTAAGTGGCCTGTGTTAATCACCCTTATCCCCCTCAGTTTGTAGTCTGGACCACCCTGACATGAGCCCTGCTAAACTCACAAGAGACAGGATTGGAGGGAGCGAGCAAGAAAGTAGGAGAGGGACAGAGCCAGAGGGAAAGCAAGGAGGTGAGGGGTGGAGGAGTGTGTGTTTGTGATAGTCCATCACTCTTCCTTATGAGGTGCAGAGCACCTGGTGTCTGAGTGGAACCAGAATGAGTCCATGGGGCTGAGAGGACAGGAGTGTTTACGAACAGTCTGCTAACGTCTTCTGCTACGGGCTCAAGCCCGTAAATGATTGGCCCATGTAATTGAGCAGTAAAACTCCAGGGCCCCAGTCTTCACACAGTAAAAGCAGCTCCCCGCAGGGCTCTGCCTGCCCCAACGCTAAAAACTTCCCTTCACAGGTGGCCGTTAACGGGAACGTGACGGAAGGTGGTGCGCATGAGGACTTCATTAGAGGGAACAGAGCAGTTTAACTAAGCAACGCTTGCAGCACCTCTACCTTTATTTCTAGCCATTTAATAGTTAAGTAACTTAACATACCTTCCATGAATTATCACTTCAAAACATTTCCGGATGTAATGTGTTCGGTAAGAACATTACCTCAGACACAGGTACCACTGACCAATACAAACTTGACCCATTGACCACCCTGATGGGTTCCAGGTGGCAGTGACCAGTGAAGTGAGGCAGTGATGACCTGCTGGTAGTGGTTACCACAGACATATGTAGTATGGTTATTCATGCCACAGCTGCTGTGATACATACAGTGGGGGAGAGGGGGACAAATCAGGGTACCTACCTGGACAAGGCTGATTTGTAGTGGTTGCTGGGGAAGGAGTAGTCAGATCTAAAGCAGGGAAGGCCCCCATTCCTGGACCTAAGAGGAAGAACAACTCACTCACACAGCTTCAACAATGTCAAAGCCTGAGAATGTTTCTTTAATGGGAACAATTATTGTACTTATATTGTGATAATGCATAATCTTGTATCCAGGTCCAAAAAGAATGACATATTTTACCATGAGTTTAGTGGCTGAAGCGTGGTTCATGACCTCATACCCCATGCGCAGTCTCCTCTGGTTCTCACAGTAGGCATTCCAGGAGTCAAATCAAATCAAATGTATTTATAAAGCCCTTCTTACATCAGCTGATATCTCAAAGTGCTGTACAGAAACCCAGCCTAAAACCCCAAACAGCAAACAATGCAGGTGTAGAAGCACGGTGGCTAGGAAAAATTCCATAGAAAGGCCAAAACCTAGGAAGAAACCTAGAGAGGAACCAGGCTATGAGGGGTGGCCAGTCCTCTTCTGGCTGTGCCGGGTGGAGATTATAACAGAACATGGCCAAGATGTCCAAATGTTCATAAATTACCAGCATGGTCAAATAATAATAATCACAGTAGTTGTCGAGGGTGCAGCAAGTCAGCACCTCAGGAGTAAATGTCAGTTGGCTTTTCATAGCCGATCAATAAGAGTATCTCTACCGCTCCTGCTGTCTCTAGAGAGTTGAAAACAGCAGGTCTGGGACAGGTAGCACGTCTGGTGAACAGGTCAGGGTCCCATAGCCGCAGGCAGAAGAACAGTTGAAACTGGAGCAGCAGCACGGCCAGGTGGACTGGGGACAGCAAGGAGTCATCATGCCAGGTAGTCCTGAGGCATGGTCCTAGGGCTCAGGTCCTCCGAGAGAGAGAAAGAAAGAGAGAAAGAGAGAATTAGAGAGAGCATACTTAAATTCATGTCCTCGTTAAAGCCATAGTTAAAGTAGTCTGAGAAGTGCGAGCCTAAACACAAACACAACCGAAAGCTGAACAGACCGTATCACAGACCATTCATCAGCCAGGCCTGAGTTTACACCTGCAACAGAACACGCACAGACATAATCTCACTCCAGGGTTTCCGATGTGGCCCTGGACATTTGTCCAACAGCATTTTAATTTACCGGACATTTGAGAAATGTATCGGAACCATATGCATTGGGCGTCAACCCACATTGCTCAGAATGACAGAAATCACATTTAGATTATGGTAATTCATTTTAACAGGACATGCAAGTCAAGGATGCAACAACGTGTGTCATTCTTACTGAATTCTGATGTGCACTTTGAAGATGTTGGAATAACCGACCAGATTTACTTTCCCAGCCAATCTACTATCCTCCATAGTAGAAAAGTGTACCTATTCAATTGGTCAGACTGTCAAGAAAGAAATGGCCTTTTCCAAACAGACTCTGGGCCAGTTGTAGGATGATAGATCCCAAATTCATACAACCAGTAGGCCTAGGCTACATAAAAAAAAATTTGAAAAGCAATGAGTTTGATGCAACAGATCAGAACATTTAGCTTAAAATGTTGATAAACTATTATTTCTTCACGTTATGAGCGCAACAATGCACACAAGGCAGTAGGCTCTGCACAAATGTTTGTTCCATAATGCAATTAGCAGGAAAACAACTTTTTCAAAAGCACACAGCACATGCAAGCGGTTTCAGAGATGAAAATATCCGTTAGAAATTTAGAAAGAGGGGAGATATAAAGATGCAACAACTAGCATGGGTTGCTAATATGACTAGGATTGTGCTTTGGCTACTGGACAATGAAAGAAAACTAGTAGAACATGAGAGAAATAGGCTTCTGGTTTCAATGGCATATGGAAATCTTTATAAAATAATTGCCTCCACAGATATGGTCAGATTTTTGCTAGGCTACTTTGAAGCAAGGTAAGACATGCCTCATAATATGTAGTAAAACGTTCAGGTTTCAAACAATTAAGTATGTTTTCAAAATGCATACTGCCTCCAGCTCATTACAAAGTGATGTGTGATGTGCTAATGAATCCTGCCTTCTGTTGCCTATGCATTTGAATGGCAAATGGGAAGCGCGCTTCAATTACCAGTGGAGAAATACATTTAAAAATGCTAATTTTAATCGTGGCCATCAAAACGTTTAACACGCGATTGCATTTAGAAATGTTGATCAATGACTGGGATTATAAAAGCATGTTTCACTCCAGTAGCAACGACTTAGCTGTTTGAGGATCTGTAGCAGTAACTCTGAGCTCTCGCGCTGTCTGACAGATTTTCCTCTTAAGGGCTCTGTATCTGTATGCTGTTTGTGTGTGATAAATAAGATACATAATGAATATACACACGCCAATTTAATTCTACTCAATTATGCTAATTATCCTATAGACCGATAAGCATGACCAGTCAAAAGCATTATTTTGCAATCAACCTTACCCAGCATCAATTTTATTTATCGTTTTTTCTATTATTATTATATTTTTGTTTCATTTATTTTTAATCAGCCAAAAGCCAGCTATTACAGGCGGAAACCCTGCTTCACACCAACCAACCAACACACACACCACTTACCATGCTTTCTCCATGGCTTTTCTTCAAAAGACTCCACGTCGACCTCCAACACAGGGATTCCGTTAACACTGCCCTGTGCATCCACGTCCACTCCTGTGGCTTTGGGGCAAACTGCACCGGAGATGACAGGACACACAGTCAGTGACACATTCACATCACACTCTTGCCACTACAATTAATGAGAGTCTGGATGAGTAACAATGGTGCGTTCACGTCGGAATTAGGAAACTGACATTTCCGACTAGCAGGTGACGCGGAACAAGCATGCACTGACACATACATGACCTATGTGGCCTAGGTGAGGAGTGTTTACCTGACGCATGTGTTCTCCCTGCAGCCTTAATGATGAGATTAACAGGCATGGATCCAAAGGCACTACACAATGAAAGAAACAAAAACAAAAACACACACAGTTATCATCATCACCACCAAGGGGACACACACTGAGAGACATGCTGCCTCCATGACTCTGGGCAATGTGCTTTGAAGAACCTTGAAAGTGACATGGGGTGGGGAGAATAAGGCATGCTGCCAAATATGCATACTGTAACATGGAACCATAATCATGACTCATAAAATTATCTGAGAAAGGAGAGGCAACAGCAACTGACGTCGGTCGCGCTGACAGTCAGGTGAAAAAAAGCTATCTTCAAAAGGTTTTTCCATCTAACAGTGTACAGGGTCTGATATAGAATGTTCTTTTCAACTCAAATTGGATCTTCAAAACTAATCCAGATTGCAGGACAGTAACACACTGCTGTATTTAACACGTTGCTGTTGTCTAGACTCTCACCTGAACGGCTGAGACGAGGCTCCAATGGTTACACACACGCCATCATCATCCTCATTGTCGCTGTCACTTTCTTGGTCTTCCTGACCTGTATCCTGGCATTACAGAAACACAAAGACAAAGATGGAGACAACATACATTCATAAAAGCATTACATGCATCACACACACAGTTAATGAGGAATATGCCAAGTAGCAAGAAGGGTTCTGAGGGAATCCATGATGGGTTTCCATCAAAACAGAAGTGTTGTTTATCCCAGGTTTACTCCTCCATAACCCTGAGCAGTAGGTACCTGTTTCACTACTCCATTCTCATGGACCTCAGCAGTCGGCTAGGGCTTTGCACTGTGAAAAAAACATAACATCACTAGAAAAACACAGTCAGTTTAGATTGAGACTTTTGTAACATTTGAAGAATAGAGTACAGGGGAATGTTAAGAGATTTTCAAACAGGGATATTACTTAACTTGTCTGCAGACTGCATACTGTACATTTCCTTGTAAAGGGATGAAAGTAAAATGACAGCCTATTGCTTGAAGAATCCCTAATGTAATGGTCGAGCAGCTCAAAGAGAGACTGTTTGATTCTGAAAACGCTGTGTTTATTCTGAGGCAATACGCTTTAACAAAGCCGAACACAGCGACCATCATAGCCCCTATCTAATGGAGCCTTAGATCCACTTTACCACGCTCACAAACAAACAGCGCCTGCCCGGCCAAGGATTTAACGAGCATCCAAATAGTTCTTAATGTTCCACTTGACTGGCTGCACATTTCAGGCGTTGCACATAGTGGCATCAGATACACACACAACCCAGAGATAACAATATTGCTCAGTCATTATTGAGCAGTGAAAAGTGCATTATATCTAAATGCTTCATTAATAAAGCACAATTGGTCCTAATGGGGAATGAAGCCACCAGCCCATCTCATTCTGAATCAGTTCACTGCTTACTGTTGTAAGTGATCACTCATGGTCAAAATGGTTTGAAAGCAAGAATCATTTAGTGCAAATAGGGGAGATGAAGCTGGAGATCATAAAACAGGTAGGGTATAATGGCAAATATTTGTAGAATCAGTACTGGCTGACTCAGAGTGAATACTGTGCCTGTGTTGTGAATCTCAAAAAACATCAAATAGAGGTGTGATGACTATATTATTCGTGTAGACAACTAAAAAGGTGTCATTTGTGTAAAAGACAACTTATGCTTGCTTCAGAAATACGGAGGGTGTGACGCAATTGCAGAGCCTCAGCAGGCCAAATCGAGCTCTGTACCGCATCGCCGTGCGTCTCCCAAATTTTGTAACAATGCGAGGACTCCGTACAGCTCCACATTAACATGATTGGTTGACAGTAGGGAGGTTGTGTAAAGAGAAGAAGCAAGAAGTATGAATGCTCTGACTGACTTTTGAAGAGGACGCATCACAGTAAATGCCTTACGGCCACTGCAGATTTCGAATTGACTAAATTTGTGTACCACAATTATGAATGTAAGTCTTTTACAAAAGGAAACATTTGACAGTATAGTCTAGTAGTATCCACGTCTGATTTTCTAGTACGCTAAGTGTGTATTTGAGATCTAGGTAACCCACTGGGCACAAACTGGATGAATTAACATTGTTCTTGAACCAACCTTGAATAGACTTGAATTGATGTCTGTGCCCAGTGGGAAGTGATGAATTGAGGATGGAATAGGTGACTGTCTGCTATGTACAAACAGAAGTTTAACAGTGGGTGTTTTACCTGTCACCTGGCACTTACCCATTAGGTGCCTCTTCCTCTGCCTTCTCCTCAATCTCATATATCACAGAGAAGAACCAGTATCAACATGTTTACAACATACACTCAAAATCAAAACAGACAATATCACAGTTGTCTCAAAATATCTAAATGCCTGAACTCAATAATTTCTTGTGCTTGCAATTTTATTTAATAGTCACAGGACATTGTTCTCATATTCACTCCCTACCAAAAACGTTACAGGAAATAAGCAGCAGGAGAAACCAACCCAGTGTCGCACTGTCAACGTGGTACGCTGTCGCACGTGTTGTTTCTGGTGTTGTGGTTAGATTGCTAGCTAAAATAAATTTGACAGCCCATTATTTGCCAGACACAGAATGGTAACTTAACCCTATAAAAATGTAAATATTTGAGAGCTAAATAGTGTCGTATCTGTTTTGACTACCTCCATATAACAATTATTCCTCATCATAGCCCCTGCTTGCATCAGAAGCTTTGTCATTTTCTTCTGCGGACATGTCTCTCCAAATTCAGTCACTTCTTCTGAATCACACAACTTGACAGTTACCCCAGCAAATAAAATAAATCGCTATGAAATAACGTTACCAGTTATTTCGCCAAACTCGAGATTTTCACAGCACAGATTTTCAAGTTTCAAACTGTTAGTTACAACGGTGAAATTTAAAAAATTACGGAAAGGACAGCGTGTCACCTTATCAGTCAAAAATAGTGACAGTTTACTTTAATACACACACGTTTCCATAGCGACAGTCCACTTTTCACGGGCATAAATCCACGTTGGAAGAAACAGCAGTTTCCTATTGGTCAGTATGTATTGAGATTCTCTTTTTTTCGCTTCAGTGTATTAATTTTGCAATTTTGTTTCTGAGCATCATGATAAGCATATCTAATCTGTATGTTTTTCTTATTTACTCAAGACATGTATGTGTGTGTAGTGTGGCTAGTATATTGCTATATGAGGAAACTCAATTCAGCCTAATTTCTGTTTTTAATAAACAGAAAATTCTGAACATTCCCAAATGAAACCGGTGCAGCACGTGTATGGTTACGTATATCTGTCGCGACGTGGTATGACACGTCACCATTAAGAGACTCATGTGTTGGTGTTGTTGTTTTGGAATGGCGTTTGCCTGACAATTTTATAGGAATCTTCTACTTTTCGCTCGGTCTAAACGACAGTATCATCTCCACAATGTTACCAACTGAGGGCTTTACGTGTTTCCCCGGTCAGATGTGGGACAGAGTGTTGTCAAAGGTAAAGAAAGCGGTGGTTTTCATGGACGACAAGTGTGCTGAGAGTCTTCACTGGAACGGTGGAGCTACCAGTGTATTTGAGTCTGGTGCTCGTAATTTAAAACAGTTTTCGAGCTTCGAAGCTGGTGGTGAAAACGAACCAAAGGCAGTGTTTGTGGTGAGCACTTTGCTCAAAGGAAGAACAGCTGACATTATACAAGACATCGTTGGCCTCAGTCATTTTCAGTACTGTGTCGTTTTCACCACCGTAGCCCACTCCATACACCTCCTCGCTAACCATGTCACTGCTGTATTAGAGGGGAACCCTGTGTTCGAGCAGTTTGAAGATAAACTGTGCGAATGGATGGGAGATATGAAGTACACCGCTGAAGTCATGCATGCCCCCGTGGTCTTTGCTCCGGTGTCACCACAGCTCCTTCTCGCGCCTACCTTCGCGCACCTGTTCCCGCTGCTGCCACGGGACCTCGAGACCATCAATATAAAGCGCCCAGAGAAGAAGAGGTTCGGAAGCTTGACTGATGTTGACATGCAGTCTCTTACTCCAGAGCTGCAGATTGAAATTAAATCTCTAGCCTCTGCGGTTAATTCCATGTTTGAGTCCACCAGCACCCGGGAGGAGAGCTTCGCCTTGGGTCCAATGAGCCGTCTCATCGCTGGGGAACTTGCCAATCATCCTCAAGCCAAAAACCGCAGAAAGACAGCACCCAATAAAGCATCCATCGTCTTCATCGATAGGACACTGGATCTAACAGGTGCATAACACAGTCTTGTACAACTACTGATGTCCATAAATATGCCAAGCTGCAGCCCTGAGTGCAACATTCACACTTTCCACATGTCAGAATTATTTAATTGCTGCTCCTCCCTGCCTAACAGAAATGGCATTTGATTGCCATACTTCCTTATTCCATATTCTATTCCCCTTACACACATAATTAATTCATGTTTACATGGACCTTGTTTTTGGTTTAAATCTCTCTCTGTTTTTCCTTGTCCTCAGGGGCTGCTGGTCACCATGGTGACAGCCTGGTGGAGAAGATATTTACTGTGCTGCAGCCTTTGCCAGGACACACCACTGATGTGCAGGTGGACATGCTGGAGCTCACTAACCTGCAGCGTACCCCTGACTCACAGCCTACCCTGGCTCCAGGCTGCCTCGTACAGACCCAGTGAGTACATCTGTGCTGGAGCAGTTATAGCAAAAATATTATACTACTGTTGAAAAGTCAAATTTCACATGATTCATATACTGTATGATAGTTCACTTTTATAGACCCTGGAAATACTTTTTTGACAATCTATCTGGGATTTAAATACGGATGGAGCCAGATATTGTTAGGGTTAGGATTTGAAAGAGGGTTGCAGTTTGGCTGGGCCTATAATTATATTTCACGTAGGCACAGGGGATATAGAAAAGGCGGAGACTAGAGAATGGGTTTTGTAAGTTTCTGACCTAGGTCACCTCTGATCAGCAGTCATTATACTGCTGTAACTGTTCTTGTTTTCTCATAATTTAAGCAAAAGTTTGCTTGACTTGCTGGCCTTTCTGCCCATGTAATTTCCTTTGGTCAGAGTTGTGGGTTAATCTGACTGTAGTTCTGCTATGATGTGTGTTTATCTACCCAAGGCTCTAATATATCATATCTACTGTATAACAAGGTTTCTAATGTTGCTGTAAAAGAGAATATATTCTCAGTCAATTTACCTGGTAAAATAAAGGTAAATAATATATGTTTAGGTTAATTTATCTTGGCCCACAGGGGGTAAACAGGTTTGTGTGTTGTGCTGAATCTCTCTCCTTTCACCCATTCTCTCTCTCTCCCTCTCTCTCACCCACTCTCTCTGTCTCTTGCTCTCTCTTAATTGTTTTTCTCTGAGTCTTTCTCAGTCATTATCTCGCTCTTTCACCCTCCCCTACCCCTTACGTTTATGGGGGAACACATGACTTGTATTAAGTAACAGAGGTTCAGTGGAGCTTGCCTCCAGTCTGGCCATTGGGTGTGCACGTGTTGGCCTCTTATGGTGAGGCTGTTGTACATGGCAGGGATTAGTCCTAACATCATGTGTTCAACTCTTCCTCTTCCTCTGCCTCTTCATGTGGTTGCAGGAGGAAAATACTTTCATTGGCTATGAAAACGGTTGGCCAGCTCTGCTCTACAATATTTTCTAACTCTTGTTTGCCTGAATGGGCACCCGCTCCTACCCAGTGGGTGGTTGATCTGGAATGGAGCAGGCCCTGTTTGAGCAAGGTGGGAGGTTTAGTTCTAATGGAACGGTTCTGCTGGTTCTGCTGGGTAAGAGCAGCTCAGACAGGGAGGGTACTGTAGCGTTTAATTTGAGCATATCAGGGGGTAGAGCAGGCCCCACTGACTCCCAGACAGAGGTCTTCGTCTGGAGCATTTAGGCTACACCAAGCACCTGCACATTCCCACAGATCTCTCACCATGTGGATGAACTCAATTTACTATGTCCTGATTAGCAAATCCAGAATGTGTTGATCATTTGGAGGTTCTGGTGGCTCTACAGAAAGTCTTGCAAATGCAGCCTACTTCAGACTAGCTATATTTTCTAACATCCAAAAAGGGGATTGAGGTGAGGGACAAAGCTGCAGTTTGTTGACCTGGATTGGGAAGCAGACCTTTGGGGGTGTTAGGCTGTATTAGATAGTATCCTCTTCCTTGCTATCAGTTTTTAGCATCAGGATTCAGACTTTCATCAGAGAGCGACTCCGAGCCAAATGTGTTATCGCAGAGAGCAGTCGGGAAGGATGGGATCAGCTATCTCTCGCTCTCTCACACACACACAAGTGGAGATAGCAGTAATTGGATGATCTCGCAGCCAGGGGCCGTGGTGTCTGTAGGGGCTGAGTGTGTGACGTGTGCCAGCAGGAGCGTTATTGCCTTCCCTATCTCAGAGCAGATGGGCCAGTTGACTCTTATCACATCTGTTTAGGAGATTGAAGCGTAGCCCAGACACACTGAGGTTAAAGCACCTGGAGCTCCTGGCCCATTTTACACTCTCAAAGAACATTTGTTCACAATCTTTTGGTCTAAAGTTGTAATGTGTTTGTCTATACCGGATACATAGTTTAACGTTAATGTCACAAGTACAGTGAAAAGCCTTTCTTGCAAACTCAAAAACCAACAATGCAATAAATCAGTAACAATGTAATACTAGAAAAAACACACGAGAAATAAGAACAATTATGAAGAACAAATAGAATGGTTAACGCAGCATCAGGCTGGTTCCACTAGGCTAATAACTTTATGCACATGTTTTGATTTATTGATGGAAGGCTTGGGATCAAGTCGGTATAGATTGGCTGTGTAGCCCTGTTCATATGATACAGGTACAGTATGAATTGTTATGCTTTGCTGGTTATGGGGCCCAGCCAGGCTACACAGTATGATTGGCTGTATTATGAAATCCCTCCCAGTCAGCATTGATTTGATTTGTGTCTGACCGCCTCGTCTTATGTAGCAACATTTTAAATTGTGTTTTTTTACATTGGATAAATGTAGAGTCTCAGAGCTACTAAATTTTATATCATACACTGCAGTTGAGGAATAATCGGAAAGTATTTCTGCTTTGAAAGTTGATTAACTTGTAACCCCACTTTTGAGAAAATGTCCCATGAATGTTTTTGGTACACCTAATGGAGACCTCTACTTTGTCTACACCCATTCAGCATTGTTCACACCCTCTTAAGCCTTAGCCCTACACATCTCTTTAAGGATTCACATGTGAGGCCATGTGCTAAACAGAATGAGTAGTTTAGTAAACAACCAAAGATTTCAAGACTAAAAGTGGTAAAAGTAGTAGCATACAATAAGGAAAAACTCCAGGTTAAAAATACACTGTTGTTCTTCACATTGTCATCTCTGGCAAACACACACTATATCAAATATCATATTTATTTGTCACATGCACAGGATACAGATGGTGGAAATGGTTACTTGCATAGTAGCAATATCAGAAACAGAAAGTGTCCAGATAAAAATAATTACAAATTATTAGATGACGCTTACCTGATACACTTGTCTAAATTGATGGGTCATGTGAAGGAAATGCTATAACCAACCCCCAGCCACATAGCTAAGTGGATGGGTCACTATTATTTAGACATGTACACATGGTCATGAAATACAATAGATGGCCGTAATCACCCTCAGACACACCTGGCTAACTTGATGGGTCATGTAATCATCTGGTGAAGTGGTCTTTTGTTTAGACATGTAGCTAGCAAGCTAAACAATGAACTGGCATAATCCCAACTCGTACTACTGCCAATACAAACATTGTCATAGCTGTAGTAAGAATCTCCAGGTAGTTAAAGCGCTAACCAACTAGGTTCAATGGCTAACATTAGGCTATAACTAGCAATGCAAATGTTTTTTCTGATTCAAATAATATTACTATACAGATCATACACGTAACGTTAGCTAGAGAGCCAGCAAGCTAACATTCGCTAGCTAGCTAACAGTGCGCTTTAATTTGCAGTGAAAATTACTTTCTGTCAAAATTAGAAACGTATAATATCTGAAAATGTATCTAGACTCTTACCGTATACATGGCTGAACGCTTCACTGCAGACTGGAACCATTTAACTCTGTTTTGTTTGTAGCTACATCTTGTTTGGTCAGCGTTGTGTCAAGTCACTCTTTTTCCAATGGATTTGTCGATAGCGCCTGCTAAATTCAGGGCATCGATGTTGTTGAGAAAAGTTGCTAAACTTTTTTGTAGTTCTCAATGGCTAACGTTATCTTTAAAAAACAGCGCAGTAGAAAGGACTATCAACACATACTGAGCAGCTCACATTTATAGACAGAAGTATGCTACATGGCAGACCAATCCTAACTCATCTGCCGGCATGTCCAGCCCATATATTATCGCAGCCAATCGTGGTTAGCGTGACGGTTCCTGTATTTTTCCGTGGCTAAACCAACTAGACTTATAATTTTAACAATTGTATTCATATTTACAGATGGAATACAAGTTTGTTATAAAAGCACATAAAAGTTCATATGTAACAAAAGGCATTTATTAAAACAAATAAAAAAAACTTTCAAATACTTCTCCTGTGAAGTAGTGAGTCACATTTGTTGATATATTCTTGTCAAATTTAAAACTTTATTTGTCACATGCTTCGAATACAACAAGTGTAGACCTTACCGTGAAATGCTTACTTATAAGCCCTTGACCAACAGTGCAGTTCAAGAAGAGGTAAGAAAATATTTACCAAATAAACTAAAGTAAAAAATAATAAAAAGTAACACAATGACGAGGCTATATACAGAGGGTACCGGTACTGAGTCAGTGTGCGTGTGTACAGGTTAGTTGAGGTAATTTGTGCATGTAGGTAGGGGTGACATGACTATGCATAGATAATAACAGCGAGTAGCAGCAGTGTACAAAACAAATGGAGGGGTGTCAATGTAAATAGTCCGGTGGCCATTTGTTTAATTGTTCAGCAGTCTTATGGCTTGGGCGTAGAAGCTGTTAAGGAGCCTTTTGGTCCTAGACTTGGTGCTCCGGTACCGCTTGCCATGCGGTAGCAGAGAAAACATGGGTGACTGGAGTGTCTGATGATTTTATGGGCTTTCCTCTGACATTGCCTATTATATAGGTCCTGGATGGCAGTAAGCTCGGCCCCAGTGATGTACTGGGCCATACGCACTACCCTCTGTAGTGCTTTACGGTCAGATGCCGAGCAGTTGCCATTCCAGGCGGTGATGCAACTGGTCAGGATGTTCTCGATGGTGCAGCTGTAGCACTTTTTGAGGTTCTGGGGACCCATGTCAAATCTTTTCAGTCTCCTGAGGGGGAAAAGGTTTTGTCATGCCCTCATCACGACTGTCTTGGTGTATTTGGACCATGATAGTTTGTTGGTGATGTGGACACCAAGGAACTTGAAACTCTCGACCCTCTCCACTACAGCCCTGTCGATGTTAATGGGGGCATGTTCGGCACGCCTTTTCCTGTAGTCCATGATCAGCTCCTTTGTCTTGCTCACATTGAGCTCATCGTTTTCGGTGATCAGGCCTACTACTGTTGTGTCGTCAGAAAACCTAATGATGGTGTTGGAGTCGTGTTTGGCCACGCAGTCGTGGGTGAACAGGGAGTACAGGAGGGGATTAAGTACACACCCCTGATGGGCCCCAGTGTTGAGGATCAGTGTGGAAGATGTGTTTGAATCCTACCCTCACCACCTGGGGGCGGCCCATCAGGAAGTCCAGGATCCAGGTGCAGAGGGAGGTGTTTAGTCCCAGGGTCCTTAGCTTAGTGATGAGCTTTGTGGGCTCTATAGTGTTGAACGCTGAGCTGTAGTCAATGAACAGCAGTCTCACATAGGTGTTCCTTTTGTCCAGATGGGAAAGGGCGGTGTGGAGTGCGATTGAGATTGCGTGATCTGTTGGGGCGGTTTGTGAATTGGAGTGGGTCTAGGGTATCTGGGAGGATGCTGTTGATATGAGCCATGACGAGCCTTTCAAAGCACTTCATGGCTACCGACGTGAGTGCTACGGGGCGGTAATCATTTAGGAAGGTGGTAAATGGACTGTGGTGGTAAATGGACCGCTATGAATAATATAAACTCAGCAAAAAAAAGAAACGTCCTCTCACTGTCAACTGCGTTTATTTTCAGCAAACTTAATGTGTAAATATTTGTATGAACATAACAAGATTCAACAACTGAGACATAAACTGAACAAGTTCCACAGACATGTGACTAACAGAAATGGAATAATGTGTCCCTGAACGAAGGGGGGGTCAAAATCAAAAGTAACAGTCAGTATCTGGTGTGGCCACCAGCTGCATTAAATACTGCAGTGCATCTCCTTCTCGTGGACTGTACCAGATTTGCCAGTTCTTGCTGTGAGATGTTACCCCACTCTTCCACCAAGGCACCTGCAAGTTCCCGGACATTTCTGGGGGGAATGGCCCTAGCCCTCACCCTCCGATCCAACAGGTCGCTGGCCATGGCAGAACACTGACATTCCTGTCTTGCAGGAAGTCACGCACAGAACGAGCAGTATGGCTGGTGGCATTGTCATGCCGGAGGGTCATGTTAGGATGAGCCTGCAGGAAGGGTACCACATGAGGGAGGAGGATTTCTTCCCTGTAACGCACAGTGTTGAGATTGCCTGCAATGACAGCAAGCTCAGTGACACACCACCCCAGACCATGAGGGACCCTCCACCTCCAAATCAATCCCGCTCCAGAGTACAGGCCTCGGTGTAACACTCATTCTTTCAAGATAAACGTGAATCCCTGGTGAGACAAAACCACAAATCGTCAGTGAAGAGGACTTTTTGCTAGTCCTGTCTGGTTCAGCGACGGTGAGGACCTGCCTTACAACAGGCCTACAAGCCCTCAGTCCAGCCTCTCTCAGCCTATTGCGGACAGTCTGAGCACTGATGGAGGGATTGTGCGTTCCTGGTGTAACTCGGGCAGTTGTTGTTGCCATCCTGTACCTGTCCCGCAGGTGTGATGTTTGGATGTACCGATCCTGTGCAGGTGTTGTTACACGTGGTCTGCCACTGCGAGGACGATCAGCTGTCTGTCCTGCCTCCCTGTAGCGCTGTCTTAGGCGTCTCGCAGTACAGACATTGCAATTTATTACCCTGGCCACGTCTGCAGTCCTCATGCCTCCTTGGGGCATGCCTAAGGCATGTTCACGCAGATGAGGGACCCTGGGCATCTTTCTTTTGGTGTTTTTTCAGAGTCAGTAGAAAGGCCTCTTTAGTGTACTAAGTTTTCACAACTGTCTTAATGACCGTTCCACAGGTGCATGTTCATTAATTGTTTATGGTTCATTGAACAAGCATGGGAAACCGTGTTTAAACCCTTTACAATGAAGATCTGTGAAGTTATTTGGATTTTTACGAATTATCTTTGAAAGACATTTCTTTTTTTTGCTGAGTTGTTGTTTTTTTTGCTACAGTGCTTCCTCCTTTAAAAGTTGTGTCATACTGCAGCACACCTTGCGGGCTGCTGCAGCATTCTATGGCACGTTATTTAATTGTCAGACATTTTTTTTACGTTAATGCAAGTTAGTGCTAGTTTGACCACCCGAGGGAAACTTTGAGAAGCATATGGCAGTCTCCCATATTGGCATTACTAGAGAATTTATAATCTTTTTTGTAAAACATGGGATTGATTAAAAAAAATGTGGCTTAATTAATTTGTTTATAATTATGGTGTTTCTATTCTGAGAAATTAAAAACGAAACCCTCAGTTTCCACTAGGATGGAATGGAAAATATTGCGCTGTACAACGTGAAGGTCAGGAGTAGGCTACAGCATAAGAGGATTGCAGGATTCTAAATTAATATCTATGGGGCATAATATTTCCACACCCTAATTGTAGTGTAACCAATACTCATTTCGCCTATTGTAGGCCTACAGTATATCTCGGCCAATAATTACATTTAGAGGATTGGAGGGTTCTAAATGAATATCTAAGGGGGATTTTCTGTTAGGATCTGTGAGAATATCTAAGGGGCTTTTATATAATTCTAAATTGAAATTGGGTTTTTATTTTCGTAATAAGGCTTGCTTCCTGCTTATGGCTAGAAAGAAGCTTGTTCAGGCCACTTTTCTCTGTAATTGATTATGGTGACTTGTTGTATATGCATGCAACCTTGCGCTTTATTACATATGCCAAGTCACTCACCCACCATTGCACATTGTACCAAATGGTAGGTTGGACCTCACTTTATATGTGCAGAAAGATACATTTGTATGTGTTCATCTACAGAGCCCTTTTGGGTAAACTCCCTCTGTAGTCTGGTCTCCTTCACCACCAGCAGTTACCATACCCGGTCTGCTCAATGGTTGCTACTTAAAGTCCCCAGGACATTCACAGTATTAGGCAAGAGTGCCTTCTCTTCTTGTGCACCATACGCATGGAATAATCTACTATCTATGCTTCGTCTAGATATGTTAGTGCCACCAAAGGAATTTAAAATATTGATTGGAGACTCTGTTACAGAGGAGTGTAAATGCTTTTTTTAGGCTGGATCATGTTGTATTGTTGTATGTTTTAATTATGTAATTTGTTGCTGCCTTCAATGCCAGGTCTCCCTTGAAAAAGAGACTCTGGGTCACAAGCTTTTCCTGGTTAAATAAAAAATAATAATCGCTTTGTTTAAAAAGTAATGATATTTATGAGATTTCGTTTTCATTTAACCTAGAGCGAGTAAGAAAAAGGCCATTCTTGAGCATGGGGTGAGACATTCTCACTCATTTGTAAATAAAGCCAGTTTGTTATTTAGCTTTCTCCAGAATTAAATAATTCTAACTTGATTATTTAGTAGACTTCACTTGCATATATTCAGTCAACACATATCTTAAGAATATCATGGAATATAATCCAACATTTTTGTTTCTCCATGCTTGTCTCTGAAATAGACATCCTGCTGAAATAGACATCCAGGCTATATATAATGATATTTTGGAGATGATTTTGTTTTCAAAAAACAACAGTGAGCGATTGTAGGCCAAAATATAGCCCTGCTAATAGCCGTAACGATGCTGTACAATGTGACCATGTGTGTTTCAAAGAGTATTTTCTAGTAAGCAACAATTTGTTTGCCTTCATTTGACAACTTTGTTCCTGTAATTCAGTGATATTTATTCCAATAGTAATTTGTTATGGATCCATAACTAAATCAACATTTCATTGAGTGTTTTTATCATTATTTTATTAAGGAAAGCATGAAGATGCTGGTGAAGAAATACAGTACTGTTAAGTATATGCTTTTACATTTGGATAATAAAGCATTATGAAGATATAAGCCACCTGCATGTGTTTATTAGGCTACTGTGCAGTCTGACAAGTAAACATAGCCTACAGTACATACTGTAGTAAACATGGTAAAGTGCCTAATTCCTTACATAAGGGAGAGCAGGCCATGTCCAGACTTTCTCGGTGACCTCAAGTACCTTCAATAATGGCTGTACTAGAGAATGCGGGCACATGGGAGACCGGGGTTCAATTCCCCGACGGGGAGGAAGGAGTAGGCTGTCCTTGTAAATAAGAATTTGTTCTTAACTGATTCCATATCAAATGTATATATATATATTATATAGCCCTTCTTACATCAGCTGATATCTCAAAGTGCTGTACAGAAACCCAGCCTAAAACCCCAAACTGCAAGCAATGCAGGTGTAGAAGCACGGTGGCTAGGAAACCCCCCTAGAAAGGCCAAAACCTAGGAAGAAACCAAGAGAGGAACCAGGCTATGAGGGGTGGCCAGTCCTCTTCTGGCTGTGCCGGGTGGAGATTATAACAGAACATGGCCGAGATGTTCAAATGTTCATAAATTACCCGCATGGTCAAATAATAATAATCACAGTAGTTGTCGAGGGTGCAGCAAGTCAGCACCTCAGGCGTAAATGTCAGTTGGCTTTTCATAGCCGATCATTAAGAGTGTCTCTACCGCTCCTGCTGTCTCTAGAGAGTTGAAAACAGCAGGTCTGGGACAGGTAGCACGTCCGGTGGACAGGTCAGGGTTCCGTAGCCGCAGGCAGAACAGTTGAAACTGGAGCAGCAGCACGGCCAGGTGGACTGGGGACAGCAAGGAGTCATCAGGCCAGGTAGTCCTGAGGCATGGTCCTAGGGCTCAGGTCCTCCGAGAGAGAGAGAATTAGAGAGAGCATACTTAAATTCACACAGGACAACGGATAAGACAGGAGAAGTACTCCAGATATAACAAACTGACCCTAGCTCCCCGACACACAAACTACTGCAGCATAAATACTGGAGGCTGAGACAGGAGGGGTCAGGAGACACTGTGGCCCCATCCGATGATACCCCCGGATAGGGCCAAACAGGAAGGATATAACCCCACCCACTTTGCCAAAGCACAGCCCCCACACCACTAGAGGGATATCTTCAACCACCAACTTACCATCCTGAGACAAGGCCGAGTATAGCCCACAAAGATCTCCGCCACGGCACAACCCAAGCGGGGGCGCCAACCCAGACAGGAAGATCACGTCAGTGACTCAACCCACTCAAGTGACGCACCCCTCCTAGGGACGGCATGAAAGAGCACCAGTAAGCCAGTGACTCAGCCCCTGTAATAGGGTTAGAGGCAGAGAATCCCAGTGGAGAGAGGGGAACCGGCCAGGCATTTACAGCAAGGGCGGTTCGTTGCTCCAGAGCCTTTCCATTCACCTTCACACTCCTGGGCCAGACTACACTCAGTCATATGACCCACTGAAGAGATGAGTCTTCAGTAAAGACTTAAAGGTTGAGACCGAGTCTGCGTCTCTCACATGGGTAGGCAGACCATTCCATAAAAATGTAGCTCTATAGGAGAAAGCCCTGCCTCCAGCTGTTTGCTTAGAAATTCTAGGGACAATTAGGAGGCCTGCCTCTTGTGACCGTAGCGTACGTGTAGGTATGTATGGCAGTACCAAATCGGAAAGATAGGTAGGAGCAAGCCCATGTAATGCTTTGTAGGTTAGCAGTAAAACCTTGAAATCAGCCCTTGCCTAATAGGAAGCCAGTGTAGGGAGGCTAGCACTGACTGGAGTAATATGATAAAATATTTTGGTTCTAGTCAGGATTCTAGCAGCCGTATTTAGCACTAACTGAAGTTTATTTAGTGCTTTATCCGGGTAGCCGGAAAGTAGAGTATTGCAGTAGTCTAACCTAGAAGTAACAAAAGCATGGATTAATTTTTCTACATAATTTTCGGATAGAAAGTTTCTGATTTTTGGAATGTTACGTAGATGGAAAAAGCTGTCCTTGAAACAGTCTTGATATGTTCGTCAAAAGAGAGATCAGGGTCCAGAGTAACGCCGAGGTCCTTCACAGTTTTATTTGAGACGACTGTACAACCATCAAGATTAATTGTCAGATTCAACAGAAGATCTCTTTGTTTCTTGGGACCTAGAACAAGCATCTCTGTTTTGTCTGAGTTTAAAAGTAGAAAGTTTGCAGACATCCACTTCCTTATGTCTGAAACACAGGCTTCTAGCGAGGGCAATTTTGGGGCTTCACCATGTTTCATTGAAATGTACAGCTGTGTGTCATCCGCATAGCAGTGAAAGTTAACATTATGTTTTCGAATGACATCCCCAAGAGGTAAAATATATAGTGAAAACAATAGTGGTCCCAAAACGGAACCTTGAGGAACACCGAAATTTACAATTGATTTGTCAGAGGACAAACCATTCACGGAGACAAACTGATATCTTTCCGACAGATAAGATCTAAACCAGGCCAGAACTTGTACGTGTAGACCAATTTGGGTTTCCAATCTCTCCAAAAGAATGTGGTGATCGATGGTATCAAAGGCAGCACTAAGGTCTAGGAGCACGAGGACAGATGCAGAGCCTCGGTCTGATGCCATTAAAAGGTAGTTTACCACCTTCACAAGTGCAGTCTCAGTGCTATGATGGAGTCTAAAACCAGACTGAAGCATTTCGTATATATTGTTTGTCTTCAGGAAGGCAGTGAGTTGCTGCGCAACAGCTTTTTCAATTTTTTTGGAGAGGAATGGAAGATTCGATATAGGCCGATTTATAGTTTTTTTTATATTTTCTGGGTCAAGGTTTGGCTTTTTCAAGAGAGGCTTTATTACTGCCACTTTTTTAGTGAGTTTGGTACACATCCGGTGGATAGAGAGCCGTTTATTATGTTCAACATAGGAGGGCCGAGCACAGGAAGCAGCTCTTTCAGTAGTTTAGTTGGAATAGGGTCCAGTATGCAGCTTGAAGGTTTAGAGGCCATGATTATTTTCATCATTGTGTCAAGAAATATAGTACTAAAACACTTAAGTGTCTCCCTTGATCCTAGGTCCTGGCAGAGTTGTGCAGACTCAGGACCGCTGAGCTTTGGAGGAATACGCAGATTTAAAGAGGATTCCGTCATTTGCTTTCTAATGATCATGATCTTTTCCTCAAAGAAGTTCACAAATTTATTACTGCTGAAGTGAAAGCCATCGTCACTTGGGGAATGCTGCTTTTTAGTTAGCTTTGCGACAGTATCAAAAATAATTTTCGTATTGTTCTTATTTTCCTCAATTAAGTTGGAAAAATAGGATGATCGAGCAGCAGTGAGGGCTCTTCGGTACTGTCTTTCCAAGCTAGTCGGAACACTTCCAGTTTTGTGTGGCGCCATTTCCGTTCCAATTTTCTGGAAGCTTGCTTCAGAGCTCGGGTATTTTCTGTATACCAGGGAGCTAGTTTCTTATGACAAATGTTTTTCGTTTTTAGGGGTGCAACTGCATCTAGGGTATTGCGCAAGGTTAAATTGAGTTCCTCAGTTAGGTGGTTAACTGATTTTTGTCCTCTGACGTCCTTGGGTAGGCAGAGGGAGTCTGGAAGGGCATCAAGTAATCTTTGTGTTGTCTGAGAATTTATAGCACGACTTTTGATGCTCCTTGGTTGGGGTCTGAGCAGATTATTTGTTGCGATTGCAAACATAATACAATGGTGGTCCGATAGTCCAGGATTATGAAGAAAAACATTAAGATCCACAACATTTATTCCATGGGACAAAACTAGGTTACAAAGGATGACTGTGACAGTGAGTAGGTCCAGAGACATGTTGGACAAAACCCACTGAGTCGATGATGGCTCCGAAAGCCTTTTGGAGTGGGTCTGTGGACTTTTCCATGTGAATATTAAAATCACCAAAAATTAGAATATTATCTGCTATGACTACAAGGTCCGATAGGAATTCAGGGAACTCAGTGAGGAACGCTGTATATGCCAAGGAGGCCTGTAAACAGTAGCTATAAAAAGTGATTGAGTAGGCTGCATAGATTTCATGACTAGAAGCTCAAAAGACGAAAACGTCATTTTTTTGTTTTGTAAATTTAAATTTGCTATCGTAAATGTTAGCAACACCTCCGCCTTTACGGGATGCACGGGGGATATGGTCACTAGTGTAACCAGGAGGTGAGGCCTCATTTAACACAGTAAATTCATCAGGCTTAAGCCATGTTTCAGTCAGGCCAATCACATCAATATTATGATCAGTGATTAGTTCATTGACTATAACTGCCTTTGAAGTGAGGGATCTAACATTAAGTATCCCTATTTTGAGATGTGAGGTATCACGATCTCTTTCAATAATGGCAGGAATGGAGGAGGTCTTTATCCTAGTGAGATTGCTAAGGCGAACACCGCCATGTTTAGTTTTGCCCAACCTAGGTCGAGGCACAGACATGGTCTCAATGGGGATAGCTGAGCTGACTACACTGACTGTGCTAGTGGCAGACTCCACTAAGCTGGCAAGCTGGCTAACAGCCTGCTGCCTGACCTGCACCCTATTTCATTGTGGAGCTAGAGGAGTTAGAGCCCTATCTATATTGGTAGATAAGACGAGAGCACCCGTCCAGCTAGGATGGAGTCCGTCACTCCTCAGCAGGCCAGGCTTGGTCCTGTTTGTGGGTGAGTCCCAGAAAGAGGGCCAATTATCTACAAATTCTATCTTTTGGTAGGGGCAGAAAACAGTTTTCAACCAGCGATTGAGTTGTGAGACTGCTGTAGAGCTCATCACTCCCCCTAACTGGGAGGTGGCCAGAGACAATTACTCGATGCCGACATCTTTCTAGCTGATTTACACGCTGAAGCTATGTTGCGCTTGGTGACCTCTGACTGTTTCATCCTAACATCGTTGGTGCCGACGTGGATAACAATATCTCTATACTCTCTGCACTCGCCAGTTTTAGCTTTAGCCAACACCATCTTCAGATTAGCCTTAACGTCGGTAGCCCTGCCCCCTGGTAAACAGTGTTTTATCGCTGGATGATTCGTTTTAAGTCTAATACTGCGGGTAATGGAGTCGCCAATGACTAGGGTTTTCAATTTGTCAGAGCTAATGGTGGGAAGCTTCGGCGTCTCAGACCCCGTAACGGGAGGAGTAGAGACCAGAGAAGGCTCGGCCTCAGACTCCGACTCGCTGCTTAATGGGGAAAACCGGTTGAAAGTTTCTGTCGGCTGAATGAACGACATCGGTTGAGCATTCCTACAGCATTTCCCTCCAGAAGCCATGAGAAAGTTGTCCGGCTGCGGGGACTGTGCGAGGGGATTTATACTACTATCTGTACTTACTGGTGGCACAGACGCTGTTTCATGTTTTCCTACACTGAAATTACCCTTGCCTAACGATTGCGTCTGAAGCTGGGCTTGCAGCACAGCTATCCTCGACGTAAGGCGATCGTTCTCCTGTATATTATGAGTACAGCGACTGCAATTAGAAGCCATCATGTTAATGTTACTACTTAGCTTCGGATGGTGGAGGTCCTGACGAACCATGTCCAGATAAAGCGTCCGGAGTGAAAAAGTTGAATGAAAAACAAAAGATATAAACGGTAATTAAAAAGTAAAAACCGTAAAGTTGTCAGTTAGCAAAGTAAGGTTGGCAACAAAACTCACAGCAACACGTAAACAAGTCTGCAAGTTGTGACCGGAAATGACGAAAAACAAATCACTGTACAAAAGAATGTGTTGTGTTATTTCATAGCTGGGATGTCTTCACTATTATTCTACAATGTAGAAAATAGTAAAAATAAAGAAAAATCCTTGAATGAGTAGGTGTGTCCAAACTTGATTGGTACTTGCTTAATTAATTAATTAATTAATTAATTAATTAAACCCTCTGGGTTTCCGTTAGGATGGAACGAAAATATGGCGCTGTACAATGGTCGGGAGTACAGTACTGGGCTATTTAGCTAAAGAATCCCCATGTCGTGCGGGCACGGCACGTGGGAGACCGGGGTTCAATTCCCCGACCGGGAGGATAGAGTAGGCTATCCTTGTAAATAAGAATTTGTTCTTAACTGACTTGCCTAGTTAAATAAAGGTTACATTAAGAGCATAACAATTCTGCACCCTAATTTTTTAAATCTTGTCTAACCAATACCCAAATGGAGATTAAATTACGGTATATCGAAAAATATGATGTGACTCTCCGCCAATAATTACATATGGAGGATTGGAGGATATTTCTGTAATTCAGTGATATTTATTCCCATAGTAATTCGTTATGGGTCCATAACTAAATTAACATTGGCATTTTGAAAGAGTATTTTAATTATTTTATTACTGAAATCATAAAGATGCCATTATTAGTTATATTGCTTTAGTTTGAACGTGCAGACTGGCACTAAGAACAGAACAGCGGGGACGTTTCCCTAGTCAGCGCCATTATTAGTGCAATGCACCTTAAATAATTTGGAGATTATTTCGTTTTCAAATAACATAAAATGAGCAAGACAAAGGGCATTCTTGAACATGGGGTGAGACATTGTTGCTAATTTGTAAATAAAGACAGTTTGTTATTTAGAATGATTTGTTTCTGTTTTTAGAGGGGGAAAAACAAAAACCTACAGTCGTCGAGGCCGACACGGGTATTGAACCAGCATCTGTAGCAACACTGTCTTAGACCGTTGCGCCACTCAGGTGCTGTACAATGTGACCGGTCGGGAGTAGCCTACAGTACTACAGTAACAGAAACAAAATCCTAACAAAATAAAAGAATAAAAACCTTAGTGTAACAACAGTTTTAGTAAGTAATACTGAAGTCAAGCACTTTTATCAGTTCCTATTTAGGTTTATGTCGCCCATTCATTGTCAGTTAGAGACACAGTAGGACCCAAAAGCATAGTCGGTGCTCTAACTCCCCCTTGTGCTGGTCTGGAGCAATGAAGTGGTGACGCAGGGTACCGTAATAAACCACAAATTACCTCTAAGTCCTGCGGCGTAAGCTCACAACTTTTAAAGGAGTAACCACTGTACAGCTTATCATAAGGTACTCTACCTCAGGCGGGCAATACCTCGAGACTTCTTTAATATTAGACATCGCGCACCAGCTGTTATTGACAAATAGACACACACCCCCACACCTCGTCTTACCAGACTTAGCTTCTCTGTTCTGCCGGTGCATGGAAAATCCCGCCAGCTCTACATTATCCGTGTCGTCGTTCAGCCACGACTCTGTGAAACATAAGGTATTACAGTTTTTAATGTTCCGTTGGTAGGATAATGTTAATCGTAGGTCATCAATTTTATTTTCCAATGATTGCACGTTAGCCAATAGAACGGATGGCAGTGGGAGTTTACTTGCTTGCCTACGGATTCTCCAAAGGCAGCCCGACCTGCGCCCCCTTGTCCTCTGTCTTTTCTTCACTCAAATGACGGGGATTTGGGCCTGTTCCCGGGAACACAGTATATCCTTCTCATCGGACTCGTTAAAGGAAAAAGCTTCTTCCAGTTCGTGGTGAGTAATCGCTGTTCTGATGTCCAGAAGTTATGTTGGGTCATAAGAGACGGTAGCAGAAACATTATGTACACAATAAGTTACAAACAACGCAAAAAAATTACAGAATAGCAAAATAGTTGGTTAGGAGCATGTAATACGTCAGCCATCCTCTTCAGCGCCATCTTACCTCCCAGACTGTGTTTTGATTGGGTTTGTAATGAGCCGTGTTTTTAAAGCTTTAAAGGGATACTTCTGGGTTTTGGTAATGAGGCTCTTATCTGCTTCCCCAGAGTCAGATAAACTCATTGACACCATTTTTATGTCTCTGTGTCTAAATCCCAAAGTATCCCTTTAAACAGTAGGCGGGGGCCTAATTTGGTATTTTATTGTATGATATTTCCCTTTTGAAATTGTAGGATATTTTTTATAGATCACTATGTTTAGGGCTCCTATGGATGGTCGTTGATTTTAGCTTCCCAAACAGACCCATGACTTTGCTATGCAATTAGTATGATGTTACATGACCTGGTGTGCGTTTTTACCTTCAACACGAGCCTGGACTGTAACTGTGTTTTTCCAGCTCGTACCAGAGAGAGACCAGATTTTCTCTAAAGTCTAAAAGTCTGCTGTGTGCCTACACATGTTTTACATTTAAGTTTGCTTTGTGTTCAAGGTTCTGTCGTTGTTGGCGAGAGTAGGCTATATGGTGGTTTTGAGCATTTGTGTGCTGTTTTTCAGTGTTCATGTGGACCTTTGAAACTCTGCATTGGTGTATAGTATGAATTTGGTGATGTTGAGAGAGTGTGTGTGAAGTCAGGTATCCTCCTGACCACTGTGTAATGTAATGTGCTTGGCTTGTACTCAGGTTGGTGCTCTTTGATCCTATACGGGACACATGAATGTTTCCCCCTTTCAGACTGAAACCAGCACCCCCACCATTGGGTACCCTGGATTCTGATCCTATGATGGGCAGACAGGCGGGTAAAGGCAGGGGTCGGTGCGGGTGGCCAAGGTGTTCTGGGTCTGATCCAGGGGCTGCCAAGACTTGAGACAAGCCTCAGAAAAAAGGACCCAACCGCACCCTGCCCTGAGAAAGCACAGCAAGTCTGACTCAAAAGAGGGAAAACACACCTATTTCTGTACGGGCTGGGAAAGGAGAGAGTTAAAAGAAAGAAAACACAGCTGCGTGGTAAAGACATGGGAATGAACAGGGATGGAGTTCGCCAGCCTGTAGTCCTAAAACCTGGAAAGGATTTACCTCTGGTTCGTTCCGCCATTCCTATGGGGAAAGAATAGGGTTCTGGGATAAATGCTGAAAATAAGGTCAACACAGGCTTATTAGATCTTATACATTTTGTTCTGTAAGTCAGTTAACATGACCTTTATGAATTATGAAGCCTTTATGTGCTTTTTTTGGTAGTTATGTATTTTATTCGCATCCCCATTAGCTGTTGCAAAAGCAGCTAAAAAATGCTTAAAAATTCACAAAAAGTGATGTTAGCTGATGAAGATTCTCATAGAACAAAATGTATAAGATCTCCTAAGTCTGTGTTTACCACAGACTTCATTTTCGGCGTTTATCCAAAAACCCTACAAAAACGACCATAGGCTTTGTCTAATGAACCATTGCGGAGTTAGTGCCTACAAAAAGACTCCATTACTATTGCTCTCTATAGGAGCGTGTGGCAAGATGACTAGCAGGGGAAAAATAAAGAGACATGGGTGTGGCCTGTGAGACATGGGTGTGGCCTGTGTAGGTTACCCACTGTTGTTTTCTTTGGCCACACCCATCCTCTGGGTTTCCTATAGTGACAGCTTTGCTTTACTTATGAGCCTGTCAAAATATTGTTCAGCTCTATATCACACACCTAGCAAGGCCTCTTTCCTAAGGGTGTCTTAATGTTCTTGGATGAGTTGTGTACTACAGTATATACTGACCATGCAGTGCTAGCGAGGATATTTGAGTATGGAGTGTTTTATTTAAGCAGAGCGGAATATGAGGAGAAGAAACCAAGATAATCTTGAGCACTGGATTGACCACTAGTTTACAGTAAGAGAGGGTCTCTGGAGGGTGTCATCCTGTTGTACCTTCAGGCCTGGTTTTAGGCTCCAACCTCTAACCCTGGTCCACATCTCATCCCCGATAACCTCTACAGCTGGGCCAGGGCCAGCTATACGCGGCCAGCTAACCCAGAGCTCGCTAATAATGATGGCATGATCATTATTAGCAGCATCGAGATCATCTGCACAGGTTCTGTCAGACCTGGGCTCTGACCATTAATAACAGGTTCTGTCAGACCTGGGCTCTGACCATTAATAACAGGTTCTGTCAGACCTAATGATATTCCAAGAGGTCTGGAAATCAGGATCACAAATATAAATTCTATTTGGACACAGTTCTATTAGAACACACCAAAAATGTAATGTATCTTGGACTAAATATTAGCAACACAGGTAGCTTTCACACGGCTGTGAACGAGCTGAGAGACAAAGCAAGAAGAGCATTCTATGCCATTGAAAAGGAACATTAAAATCTAAATTCCAATTAGAACAAATTGCTCTATATAGCAGCGAAGTATGGTAATGATTTACCAAATGGGAAAAACATCCAAACGAAATACTGCATGCAGTTTTGCAGGACTGTATTGTAAGTGCAAAGAAAAACTCCAAATATTCATGTAGAGCAGAATTGGGCCAATACCCCCTCCTTATTAGAATAGATAAAAGAGACATCAAGTTTGACAACCATCTAAAAACAAGTGACCCCTAAACTTTTAATCACACAGCCCTACAATGTCAAGAGATAAAACAAGAGAAGAGTCCCCTCAGTCAGCTGGTTCTGAGGCTCAGTTCACTAACCCATACCAGCTCCATAGAGCCTCAGGCCCAACCAAATCATCACAAAGCAAAGAGAAAAATATATCACCTAATGGAAAGACACCACAAGAGAATATCAATGCTATTTGGCTCTAAACAGACAGTACATGGTAGCAGACTATCTGACTCCGAACTAAGAGAATCCTTCTTTCCCAAAATTATCATTCAGTACAAAGAATTTTAAGATATAACATTTTAAGAAGAAAAAACAAATATTTCTGGGGTGAAAAGCCTAAATGTGCAGTTTTGGCAGCCAAATATGTGTCCTCCTGCCACAACCTGAGGGGACAGCCAGTTAAAACTGCAATGTAATGTCAATAATATTTCTTGTTTTGTTTTGGACCATGCCATGTGGCTTCTTAGTCAGGTTGAGACTGGTCTGCTGTTATTGCTTTAATGTATTATTATTCTCATTAATATTGTTGTTGCTGTTAATGGTAATCCCATTTCCACTTCTACTATTATTATTTATGATTTATTGCTGTTGGTCCCACCATTGTTTGTTATATGGATACTTTGACAATGTAGGTAATTGAACTTACATGTCCACTAAATTGAATTTCATTGAATTGAGAGAGAAAATGGGGGATATAGAATGGAAGAGAGAGAGAAAATGGGGGAAATAGAATGGAAGAGAGAGAGAAAATGGGGGAAATAGAATGGAAGAGAGAGAGAAAATGGGGGATATAGAATGGAAGAGAGAGAAAATGGGGGATATAGAATGGAAGAGAGAGAAAATGGGGGATATAGAATGAGAGAGAGAAAATGGGGGATATAGAATGGAAGAGAGAGAGAAAATGGGGGAAATAGAATGGAAGAGAGAGAGAAAATGGGGGAAATAGAATGGAAGAGAGAGAGAAAATGGGGGATATAGAATGGAAGAGAGAGAAAATGGGGGATATAGAATGGAAGAGAGAGAGAAAATGGGGGATATAGAATGGAAGAGAGAGAAAATGGGGGATATAGAATGGAAGAGAGAGAGAAAATGGGGGATATAGAATGGAAGAGAGAGAGAAAATGGGGGATATAGAATGGAAGAGAGAGAGAAAATGGGGGATATGGAAGAGAGAGAGAAAATGGGGGATATAGAATGGAAGAGAGAGAGAAAATGGGAGATATAGAATGGAAGAGAGAGAGAAAATGGGGGATATGGAAGAGAGAGAGAAAATGGGGGATATAGAATGGAAGAGAGAGAGAAAATGGGGGATATAGAATGGAAGAGAGAGAGAAAATGGGGGATATAGAATGGAAGAGAGAGAAAATGGGGGATATAGAATGGAAGAGAGAGAGAAAATGGGGGATATAGAATGGAAGAGAGAGAGAAAATGGGGGATATGGAATGGAAGAGAGCGCAGCAGTTGCACTATATTCCTCTCATTTCCATCTAGCTCCCATTTTCCTTATCTCTTCATCCCTCCTTTAATATGGCCATCTTCTCTTCTTCTTCAACCTTTCTCTCTCTGTCTCGCTCTGTCTCTGTCTCTCTCCCCCTCTCTCTCTCTGTCTCCCTCTCTGTCTCCCTCTCTGTCTCCCTCTCTGTCTCCCTCTCTGTCTCCCTCTCTGTCTCCCTCTCTGTCTCCCTCTCTGTCTCCCTCTCTGTCTCTCTCTCTGTCTCTCTCAAATTCAAATTCAAATTCAAGCTGCTTTATTGGCATGAAAAACATTGTTTTAATATTGCCAAAGCAACAATGTATACAATATACATTGTAATACAATTAAAACAATGATAAATAATAATATAGAATGGCACTAAATAATAATACAAAATTAAATATAAAAAATAGTAACAATAAAATGGTAACAGTCAATAGTCGAATGTAATGTATGGTGTAATGCACCACTACCACCACCACTATCATTAAACTGCTATCATTACCATTACCACCCATACCATTACTATTTGGAATGATAAACAACAATAATAATACTAATAACAATAACAGTAATAACAATAACAGTCATAATAAGTAAGTTACTGCTTACTATGCAGATGTTATTATTCAGTGTCCCTCAGGCTATGGCAGGCAAATACATATTTGGCTGCAAGAGGAGCCATTGCTCCTTCGCCCATGAGTATTTTTAGTTTTTCCTCTGGGTTTAATAAGTTAAAATTTGGAATAAATGTAGTCATTTCTGTGAATAATGAATCTCTTGGTGAGGAATATTTATCACAGTAAAGGAGAAAGTGCATCTCTGTTTCTACCTCCCCTGTCGTGCAGTGACCACATACACGCTCCTCTTTGGGTAGCCATGTCTTTTTATGTCTGCCGGTTTCTATTGCCAATCGGTGGTCACTCAGCCTGTACTTGGTAAGGATCTGTCTCTGCTTCGAATCTCTGACAGAGTAGAGATATTCAGCCAATTCATATTCTCTGTTTAGGGTCAGATAGCAATTTAGTCGGCTTTGGGATTTTGTTTCGTTTTTCCAATGTTGTAAATATGAGTCCTTTGATTGGTTCATGATTTTGTTTATTGGAATTCTTTCTTTTGAAGCAGTGCCGGTGTCAGCTTGGTTGGTTAGGTCCAACACCAGCTGACTGAGAGGGCTCGTTTCTGGGCTCAGCTCTTGGGTTTGAAGTGCTTTAAATTGCAGACTCGAATTTGGACTTGAATTTAGATGTAGCCAAAATTTTAATGATCTTTTCTGTATTTTCATTATTACTGGAAAGCGGCCCAATTCTGCCCTACATGCATTAGTTGGTGTATTTCTCTGGACTTGTAGGATTTTCCGACAGAATTCTGCATGTAGGGTTTCAATTGGATGTTTGTCCCACATTTTAAAGTCCAGTTTATTGAGTGGCCCCCAAACCTCACTTCCGTAAAGAGCTATTGGTAGGATTACACTGTCAAATATTTTGGTCCAAATTCTAATTGGGATGTTGATTTTGAATAATTTCATTTTTATTGCATACAATGCTCTGCGGGCTTTTTCTTTGAGTGCATTCACTGCCATATTAAAGTTTCCCGATGCAGATATGGTCAGACCAAGGTAGGTGTAATTTTTTGTGTGTTCAATTATGTTGTTGTTCAGGGTGAATTTATATTTGTGTTTCTGACATCTGTTTTGTTTTTGGAAAATCATGATTTTAGTTTTTGGGAAATTTACTGTCAGGGCCCAATTATGGCAATATTGCTCTAGAATATTAATGTTCTGTTGAAGACCTTCTTTGGTTGGTGATAGAAGTACCAAGTCATCAGCATATAGCAGGTATTTCACCTCTGTGTCAAATAGTGTGAGTCCTGGGGCTGGAGAATGGTCCAACATGTCTGCTAATTCATTGATATAAATGTTGAAAAGATTTGGACTCAAACTACAGCCTTGTCTCACACCTCGACATTGTGAAAAGAATTCTGTTCTTTGGTTTTTGATTTTTATTGCACACTTGTTTTCTGTGTACATACATTTTATTAAGTCATACACCTTACCACCAAGCCCACTTTGTAGAATTTTGTAGAATAGCCCTTCGTGCCAAATAGAATCAAATGCTTTTTTAAAGTCAATAAAGCAAGCAAAGATTTTGCCCTCTTTTTTTTGGTGGACGTGTTTATTAATTAGTGTGTGTAAGGTGTATATATGGTCAGTAGTGCGATGGTTAGGGAGAAAGCCAATTTGACATTTAGTTATTACATTTTTTTCTTGAAGAAAGGTTTGGATTCTTGAATTCAAAATGCTACAGAAAACCTTTCCCAAGTTACTGTTTACACAAATTCCCCTGTAATTATTGGGGTCTGATTTGTCTCCACTTTTGTGGATAGGGGAGATGAGCCCCTGGTTCCAGACATCAGGGAAGCAGCCAGAAGTTAAAACCATGTTGAACAATTTAAGCACAGCATTTTGCAACTCAGGTGTGCTGTTTTTCAGCATTTCATTTCTGATGTTGTCTAGACCACAAGCCTTCTTTGATTTAATAGATTTGAGCTTTTCATTTAGTTCTTGTTGGGTTATTGGGTAATCTAATGGATTTTGGTTATTTTTAATGACTGATTCAAGGATTTTCAATTTTTCTTTAATTTCTAATTGGTTCTGTTTTAAGTCTTTTTGTGGGATGTTTTTGTATAGATTATCAAAATAAGTTTTCCAAATTCCTACATCTTGTATGGCTAATTCTTGTGGCTTTGTTGTGCTTAAATTGTTCCACATGTCCCAGAACTGATTTTGGTCAATTGCGTTTTCAATTTCATCAAGTGTCTTGTTGGTATAATTCAGTTTCTTGCGTTTCAGTGTATGTTTATACTGTTTCAGAGTTTCAAAGTATTCATATCGTAGCTCTGGGTTGTTTTGCTGCTTATGTTTTTTGTTTGACATTTGTCTTAGGTGTTTTCTAATTGTTTTACATTCATTATCAAACCATTTGTCAGAAACATTTTGTTTTTTGTTTCTGATGTTGCATTTCTTTGGTTTTCTCAAATTTGCTTTCGATGCTGCTTTTTGGAATATGCAGTTGATGTTTAGAGTAGCCGAATTGACACCATCTTTATTGTTTTGGTATTGTGAGTTATTGAAAAACTGTATAGAGTTCATCATTTCTTTTGAGTTCAATGTTTCAATGAATCTCTCTGCACTGTTTGGAGCCCATCTGTATGATTGGTTTATGTTGAAGAGTTTATTGGGCAGTTTTTTTGAATGAATATTGCCGGTTAATTTCTTCAAAAACACGTTGATCTGACTGTGATCTGACAATGGTGTCTGTGGTCTGACAGTGAATGAACTAATGGAGGAGGGGTCAATGTCCGTGATGGCATAATCGACTACACTTGTCCCAAGAGCTGAGCAGTAAGTAAACTGACCTAAAGAGTCCCCTCTGATTCTACCATTAAGCATGTACAGGCCTAAGGCTCGACAGAGATGCACTAACTCCTTCCCATTTTTGTTCAGTATTTGGTCAGGACTGTTTCTATTATTTATAATAGGGCTGCTGTACAAGGAGGGGTGACCAAATATGTGGTGGTTACCTCCTGCATCAGTGTAGTCAGGCTCAGAACCTGTTCTTGCATTGAAATCTCCACAAAGAAGCACTTTACCCTCTGCCTGAAATGTAATGATTTCTGTATGGAGATTGTCAAAAAACTGATCATCATAATATGGTGAATCTGAAGGAGGAGCATAAGCTGCACATATGTACACATCATTGTCACAATAGATTGTACCTTTGTTAAGTTTTACACAGTTTTCTCTGTCTCTGTCTCTGTCTCTGTCTCTCTCTCTGTCTCTCTCTCTGTCTCTCTCTCTGTCTCTCTCTCTGTCTCTCTCTCTGTCTCTCTCTCTGTCTCTCTCTCTGTCTCTCTCTCTGTCTCTCTCTTTCTGTCTCTCTCTCTGTCTCTCTCTTTCTGTCTCTCTCCTTCTCTCTCCTTCTCTCTCCTTCTCTCTCCTTCTCTGTCTCTCTCTGTCTCTCTCCCTGTCTCTCTCTGTCTCCCTCTCTGTCTCCCTCTCTCCCTCTATGTCTCCCTCTCTCCCTCTATGTCTCTCTCTCCTCCTGTCTCTCTCTCTCTCTCTCTCTCTCTGTCTCTCTCCCTCTCTCTCTCTGTCTCCCTCTCTCGCTCTCTGTCTCTCTCTCTGTCTCTGTCTCTCTCTCTCTCTGTCTCTCTCTCTCTCTCTCTGTCTCTCTCTCTCTCTCTCTCTCTCTCTCTCTCTCTCTCTCTCTCTCTCTCTCTCTCTCTCTCTCTCTCTCTCTCTCTCTCTCTCTCTCTCTCTCTCTCTCTCTCTCTCTCTCTCTCTCTTTCAATTCAAGGGGCTTTATTGGCATGGGAAACATGTGTTAACATTGCCAAAGCAAGTGAGGTAGATATTATACAAAAGTGAAATAAACAATACAAATTAACAGTAAACATTACACATACAGAAGTTTCAAAACAATAAAGACATTACAAATGTTATATATATACATTTACATTACATTACATTTAAGTCATTTAGCAGACGCTCTTATCCAGAGCGACTTACAAATTGGTGCATTCACCTTATGATATCCAGTGGAACAACCACTTTACAATAGTGCATCTAACTCTTTTAAGGGGGGGGGGTTAGAAGGATTACTTTATCCTATCCTAGGTATTCCTTAAAGAGGTGGGGTTTCAGGTGTCTCCGGAAGGTGGTGATTGACTCCGCTGACCTGGCGTCGTGAGGGAGTTTGTTCCACCATTGGGGTGCCAGAGCAGCGAACAGTTTTGACTGGGCTGAGCGGGAACTGTACTTCCTCAGAGGTAGGGAGGCGAGCAGGCCAGAGGTGGATGAACGCAGTGCCCTTGTTTGGGTGTAGGGCCTGATCAGAGCCTGAAGGTACGGAGGTGCCGTTCCCCTCACAGCTCCGTAGGCAAGCACCATGGTCTTGTAGCGGATGCGAGCTTCAACTGGAAGCCAGTGGAGAGAGCGGAGGAGCGGGGTGACGTGAGAGAACTTGGGAAAGTTGAACACCAGACGGGCTGCGGCGTTCTGGATGAGTTGTAGGGGTTTAATGGCACAGGCAGGGAGCCCAGCCAACAGCGAGTTGCAGTAATCCAGACGGGAGATGACAAGTGCCTGGATTAGGACCTGCGCCGCTTCCTGCGTGAGGCAGGGTCGTACTCTGCGAATGTTGTAGAGCATGAACCTACAGGAACGGGTCACCGCCTTGATGTTAGTTGAGAACGACAGGGTGTTGTCCAGGATCACGCCAAGGTTCTTAGCACTCTGGGAGGAGGACACAATGGAGTTGTCAACCGTGATGGCGAGATCATGGAACGGGCAGTCCTTCCCCGGGAGGAAGAGCAGCTCCGTCTTGCCGAGGTTCAGCTTGAGGTGGTGATCCGTCATCCACACTGATATGTCTGCCAGACATGCAGAGATGCGATTCACCACCTGGTTATCAGAGGGGGGAAAGGAGAAGATTAATTGTGTGTCGTCTGCATAGCAATGATAGGAGAGACCATGTGAGGATATGACAGAGCCAAGTGACTTGGTGTATAGCGAGAATAGGAGAGGGCCTAGAACAGAGCCCTGGGGGACACCAGTGGTGAGAGCACGTGGTGCGGAGACAGATTCTCGCCACGCCACCTGGTAGGAGCGACCTGTCAGGTAGGACGCAATCCAAGCGTGGGCCGCGCCGGAGATGCCCAGCTCGGAGAGGGTGGAGAGGAGGATCTGATGGTTCACAGTATCAAAGGCAGCCGATAGGTCTAGAAGGATGAGAGCAGAGGAGAGAGAGTTAGCTTTAGCAGTGCGGAGCGCCTCCGTGACACAGAGAAGAGCAGTCTCAGTTGAATGACTAGTCTTGAAACCTGACTGATTTGGATCAAGAAGGTCATTCTGAGAGAGATAGCAGGAGAGCTGGCCAAGGACGGCACGTTCAAGAGTTTTGGAGAGAAAAGAAAGAAGGGATACTGGTCTGTAGTTGTTGACATCGGAGGGATCGAGTGTAGGTTTTTTCAGAAGGGGTGCAACTCTCGCTCTCTTGAAGACGGAAGGGACGTAGCCAGCGGTCAAGGATGAGTTGATGAGCGAGGTGAGGTAAGGGAGAAGGTCTCCGGAAATGGTCTGGAGAAGAGAGGAGGGGATAGGGTCAAGCGGGCAGGTTGTTGGGCGGCCGGCCGTCACAAGACGCGAGATTTCATCTGGAGAGAGAGGGGAGAAAGAGGTCAAAGCACAGGGTAGGGCAGTGTGAGCAGAACCAGCGGTGTCGTTTGACTTAGCAAACGAGGATCGGATGTCGTCGACCTTCTTTTCAAAATGGTTGACGAAGTCATCAGCAGAGAGGGAGGAGGGGGGAGGAGGGGGAGGAGGATTCAGGAGGGAGGAGAAGGTGGCAAAGAGCTTCCTAGGGTTAGAGGCAGATGCTTGGAATTTAGAGTGGTAGAAATTGGCTTTAGCAGCAGAGACAGAAGAGGAGAATGTAGAGAGGAGGGAGTGAAAGGATGCCAGGTCCGCAGGGAGGCGAGTTTTCCTCCATTTCCGCTCGGCTGCCCGGAGCCCTGTTCTGTGAGCTCGCAATGAGTCGTCGAGCCACGGAGCAGGAGGGGAGGACCGAGCCGGCCTGGAGGATAGGGGACATAGAGAGTCAAAGGATGCAGAAAGGGAGGAGAGGAGGGTTGAGGAGGCAGAATCAGGAGATAGGTTGGAGAAGGTTTGAGCAGAGGGAAGAGATGATAGGATGGAAGAGGAGAGAGTAGCGGGGGAGAGAGAGCGAAGGTTGGGACGGCGCGATACCATCCGAGTAGGGGCAGTGTGGGAAGTGTTGGATGAGAGCGAGAGGGAAAAGGATACAAGGTAGTGGTCGGAGACTTGGAGGGGAGTTGCAATGAGATTAGTGGAAGAACAGCATCTAGTAAAGATGAGGTCAAGCGTATTGCCTGCCTTGTGAGTAGGGGGGGAAGGTGAGAGGGTGAGGTCAAAAGAGGAGAGGAGTGGAAAGAAGGAGGCAGAGAGGAATGAGTCAAAGGTAGACGTGGGGAGGTTAAAGTCACCCAGAACTGTGAGAGGTGAGCCATCCTCAGGAAAGGAACTTATCAGGGCGTCAAGCTCATTGATGAACTCTCCAAGGGAACCTGGAGGGCGATAAATGATAAGGATGTTAAGCTTGAAAGGGCTGGTAACTGTGACAGCATGGAATTCAAAGGAGGCGATAGACAGATGGGTCAGGGGAGAAAGAGAGAATGTCCACTTGGGAGAGATGAGGATCCCAGTGCCACCACCCCGCTGACCAGAAGCTCTCGGGGTGTGCGAGAACACGTGGGCAGACGAGGAGAGAGCAGTAGGAGTAGCAGTGTTATCAGTGGTAATCCATGTTTCCGTCAGTGCCAAGAAGTCAGTATATATATACAGTGTTGTAACAATGTACAAATGGTTAAAGCACACAAGTTAAAATAAATAAGCATAAATATGGGTTGTATTTACAATGGTGTTTGTTCTTCACTGGTTGCCCTTTTCTTGTGACAACAGGTCACAAATCTTGCTGCTGTGATGGCACACTGTGGAATTTCTCTGGAGTTTATCAAAATTGGATTTGTTTTCAAATTCTTTGTGGATCTGTGTAATCTGAGGGAAATATGTCTCTCTAATATGGTCATACATTGGGCAGGAGGTTAGGAAGTGCAGCTCAGTTTCCACCTCATTTTGTGGGCAGTGTGCACATAGCCTGTCTTCTCTTGAGAGCCATGTCTGCCTACGGCGGCCTTTCTCAATAGCAAGGCTATGCTCACTGAGTCTGTACATAGTCAAAGCTTTCTTTAAGTTTGGGTCAGTCACAGTGGTCAGGTATTCTGCCACTGTGTACTCTCTGTTTAGGGCCAAATAGCATTCTAGTTTGCTCTGTTTTTTTGTTAATTCTTTCCAATGTGTCAAGTAATTATCTTTTTGTTTTCTCATGATTTGGTTGGGTCTAATTGTGCTGTTGTCCTGGGGCTCTGTGGGGTGTGTTTGTGTTTGTGAACAGAGCCCTAGGACCAGCTTGCTTAGGGGACTCTTTTCCAGGTTCATCTCTCTGTAGGTGATGGCTTTGTTATGGAAGGTTTGGGAATCGCTTCCTTTTAGGTGGTTGTAGAATTTAACGGCTATTTTCTGGATTTTGATAATTAGTGGGTATCGGCCTAATTCTGCTCTGCATGCATTATTTGGTGTTCTACGTTGTACACGGAGGATATTTTTGCAGAATTCTGCATGCAGAGTCTCAATTTGGTGTTTGTCCCATTTTGTGAAATCTTGGTTGGTGAGCGGACCCCAGACCTCACAACCATAAAGGGCAATGGGCTCTATGACTGATTCAAGTATTTTTAGCCAGATCCTAATTGGTATGTTGAAATTTATGTTCCTTTTGATGGCATAGAAGGCCCTTCTTGCCTTGTCTCTCAGATCGTTCACAGCTTTGTGGAAGTTACCTGTGGTGCTGATGTTTAGGCCGAGGTATGTATAGTTTTTTTGTGTGCTCTAGGGCAACGGTGTCTAGATGGAATTTGTGGTCCTGGTGACTGGACCCTTTTTGGAACACCATTATTTTGGTCTTACTGAGATTTACTGTCAGGGCCCAGGTCTGACAGAATCTGTGCAGAAGATCTAGGTGCTGCTGTAGGCCCTCCTTGGTTGGTGACAGAAGCACCAGATCATCAGCAAACAGTAGACATTTGACTTCGGATTCTAGTAGGGTGAGACCGGGTGCTGCAGACTGTTCTAGTGCCCGCGCCAATTCGTTGATATATATGTTGAAGAGGGTGGGGCTTAAGCTGCATCCCTGTCTCACCCCACGACCCTGTGTGAAGAAATGTGTGTGTTTTTTGCCAATTTTAACCGCACACTTGTTGTTTGTGTACATGGATTTTATAATGTCGTATGTTTTACCCCCAACACCACTTTCCATCAATTTGTATAGCAGACCCTCATGCCAAATTGAGTCGAAGGCTTTTTTGAAATCAACAAAGCATGAGAAGACTTTGCCTTTGTTTTGGTTTGTTGGGTTGTCAATTAGGGTGTGTAGGGTGAATACATGGTCTGTTGTACGGTAATTTGGTAAAAAGCCAATTTGACATTTGCTCAGTACATTGTTTTCA